>NC_092500.1:130345802-130663302 GCF_047511675.1 Marmota flaviventris | reverse complement strand
AGAGACAGGATCTCAGTGAGTTCCTTAGGGCCTCACTAAGTTGCCGAGGCTGGCCTCGAACTTGCAATCCTCCTGTCTCTGCCTCCCAAGCTGCTGGATGACAGGCAGGCACCCTCATGCCCTTTCTAGACATTGTCTTTTGGTAAAGTTCTGATATGGAATGTGCTGTTTGCATTTTGATGATTTACCTCAATACATATAGATGGCATAGACATCATGAGTAATGGAACCACTTACTTTCACCTGTCACACAAATATTTACTTTCTGAATGGGCCTTCAAGGGAAAACGGTGAGTTGGATCTCAACTGGGCACAGCCTGGTTTAGCACAGTGTGATATTTGGGTCTGGAATGCCTGGTGCCCAGGTGTTGAAGGACTCATGTCCAGCCTGTGGCACTCTGGGGAGGAAATGAGACCTTCAGGATGTGAGGCCTATTGGGAGGAATATAGATCATAGAGGGCTTGCCCTTGAAGTAAATATTGAACCCTGGCCCCTCCCTGTCTCCCTTCTGGTTTGTGGATACCACGAGGAAAGCAACCTTGTCCCACCCCACGCTCCCCACCATGATGGACGACACTACCACAGACCCAAAGCAACAGGGCCAAGTGGCCATAGATGGCAACCTCTGTAATTGTGAACCAAAACAAAAGAATATTTCCTCCTTTTAAGTTGTTGATCTCTCTGGTGTTTTTCACAGACGTGAAAAATTAACCAAAAGATTCCTTTCCAGTAGTGGTACACAAGATGTGGTCCTTTCTGTGACTCTAACAGATGATGTGTTTCAAAAGCCTTTGCAATGGATTTATGAAAGGAGTTTGGAAGAGTTTGGTGGAGCAGGCTAGGGAAAGTCTAGAATTCCACAGGCAGAGCTTCACGGGTGATCATGGTGTGGGCTTAAAACCAAACTGGCACTGACTGGCATGTGGACAGTACAGACTGTGCTCATGAGGCCTCAGACAGGAGTGAGAGTTCTCCTGGAAATCAGGACAGGCCACCCGTGCAATTCTGGCAAAGAACTTGTTCACATTTGGCTCGTGCTACCAAGACAGTGGGGCAGGCTGAGTTTAAAGATGATGGGGTCCTTAACTGGCAGAGGACATTTCTAGCTAACACAACATTCAGGCTGTGGCCTGAGCATGGCTGGCTTCTTTATGCCAGATTCACGATGAGAATTGGAAGAAAAAAAAAAAAAAAGCATATCAGAAAGATATGGAAGCCTCCACCATTTGGTCAGAAAAGAAGCACTTGTAAAGTCCTGTCAAGGAGGAGAGGGTCACTAATGAGATGTCACTATTTTAAAAGAAGCCAAGTACTTTGCACAAGGATGGTAAGAAAGATGCTTTGAGGGTCTATCAGAAATCAGCAAGAAGCCATCCATGGCAGGCTCAGAGGTGTCAACTTTTTCAAAGAAGACTCTCCTCAGAGAAGAAACTGCAGATGCACTGCTCGTACAATGCTGCTTAGTGTGCACAATGTCAGAGTCCTTGCTAGTAGCAGAAGAGGTGGATGCAGCTTGTAGAGGGCATCAGGGCTGCCGAGGGGGCTCAGGAGGGCAGAGATGCCAGGGATGAGGGCTGCCTGCTAAGGGCTGCCTGTTGAGAGGCCTGTGTGCTGCACCCATCAGGGTCATTGTGAGGAGACCCTTAAGCCCTTTGGAGATCACACGTGCCCTGGGCAGGGAGCTGAAGATCTAGTGTTTGTTCTGCTTTTGTTTTCTGAGCTTTGGAGGTCCTACCAGAAAACCTACATGTACCCATGTACTTCTACAGTTTCAGGTCCTATATGTTGGTCTTTGACCCATCTTAGTGTGATCCGGGGTGGCTTGAGAGAGAGCAGGTCTCTTTTCAGTCTACCATGTTAATCCAGTCTTTCTGGTACTATTTAATAAAGAGGCAGTATTTTATCCTCTGGATGTTTGGGGAGACTTTCTTGAGAATCATTTGACTGTAGGTGTGTGGGTGCATTTCTGGCCTGTTCCGTTAGTCTGTGTGTCTGTTTCAATGTCAATATCCTGCTGTCTTAACTACTATGGATTTTTGGTAAGTTTTGAAACGAGGTACTGTGATGTCCTCTGACCTCTTCCTTTTGTTCAAGATGGTTTTGGTTACTCCAGGTCTTCACATCTCCATATGAATTTTTAGGATCTTTTTCTGCTTCCATGAAGAATATCACTGGCCTTGTGATAAGGATTGCACTGAAACTGTAGCTCACTTGTGGGGAGGGTGGCCACTTTTAAAACACTCATATTCCTATACTCCAATGATGAATCTGCTGTTGATTTTTCATTCTGATACTTTGCTGAATTCATTTATGAGTTCTGTAAATCAGGTAGGATTTTTTGGAATGTTCTAAATATAAGATCATGTTGTTGGCAAACAGAGATAATTTAAGCTCTTCTTTTCCTGTTTGTATCCCTTTAATTTCCTTTTCTTGCCTAATCGCTCTGGCTAGTGTTTCAAGGACCGTGTTAAATAGGAGTGGTGAAGGTGGGTATCCTTGCCTTGCTCCTGCCTTTAGAAGAGATGCTTTAATTTTTCTCCATTCACAATTGGCTTGGGTTTTTTCATACACAGTCTTTACATTATGAGGGATGTTCCTTCTATCCCTAGGTTTTCTGACATGAATGGGTGCTGTACTTTGTTAAATACCTTTTCTGCATTTATTAAGATAATCATGTGATGATTCCCTTTAAGTCTTTTGATGTGGTGAGTCACATTGATTGATTTCTGTTTGTTGAGCCAACCTTACATCCCTGGGATGAACCCCACTTGATCATGATGCGCTCTCTCTTTCATGTGTTTTCGTATGCAATTGGCCAATAGTTTTTTTTAAGAATGTTTACATCTGTGTTCATGAAAGATATTGGTCAAAAGTTTCCTTTCCCTGGTGGGTCTTTGTCTGCTTTTGGCTTTAGAGTGATACTAGTTCCAGAATTCTCTGAAAATCCTCCATGATTTTTTAATAATTTTTATTATTTGTTGATGGACCTTCATTTTGTTTACTTATTTACATGTGGTGCTGAGAATTGAACCCAGTGCCTTATGCATGCTTGGCAAGTGCTGTACCGCTGAGCCCCAGCCCCAGCCCCAGCCCTAAAATCCTACCTTTTGATAGTGGAAATGAAAACTCAATGGATACACACTTATCCCAGAGAAACGAAGGCTTGTGTTCATTTATGTGTGTGCATGAACATTTACATCTCTTTATTGATTTTTTTTTCTTTTGTACTGAGGATGGAACCCAGGGGGACTCTACCACTGAGCCTCACCTCCAGTCTTTCTTAAATTTTTATTTTGAGACAGGGTCCTGCTAAGTTGCTGAGGCTGGCCTCAAACATGCGATCCTCCTGCCTCAACCTCCCAGGTAGCTAGGATTACAGTTCTGAGCAACCACACCCAACCTACTTTATTCTCAAGGGCCCCAGTGTGGGAAGGACCAAAAATGTTCTTCAATGAGTGAATGATTAAGCAAATTTTGGTGTGTCCATATAATGGAATCTACTCAACCATTAAAAATGAAAGAAGTGGAGTGACATTTTGGAAAATGGTGGAAGAAGAAGTTTCCAGAATCTATTTACTGAAACAAGTGGGCTGCCCGAGGGAGTGTCTGAGCCCCCGTTACCCCAGCCAATGTGTGTGTCACCAAAGATGCCCTTTCCTGCAGTATGTTTCAAGCCCCTGTCTAGGAAGCTGGCAGGATCCTCTGGCCCAGAGAGGAAATGGGAAAACCTAAAGTTAAGTTGAAGATTTGCACAGCCCTGGTGAGGTTCCCTGAAACATCTCATTTTACTTCCCTTTAAAAGTCTCCTGGCGATCCAGGCTGGGGGCCTGGGCCTGGCATCCCAGCAGCTCAGGAGGCTGAGGCAGGAGGATCTCTAGTTCAAAGCCAGCCTCAACAACTCGGCAAGACCCTGTTGCAAAATACAAAAGTAAAAAGGACTGGGGATGGGGCTCAGTGGTTAAGCACCCCTGGGTTCCATCTCTGGTACCAAAAAGAAAGAGAGAGGGAGAGAGAGAAAGAAAAGAAACATAAAGGGAGGAAGGGAGGGAGGGAGGGAGGGGAAAGCAATCTCCTGGGAGTCTCCTAACAGCTCTGACCTGTACCCCTCCCACTCACTGTCTCCTTCTCAGTCTGTTCTTAGTCTTCATCAACAGGAGAGTAAGGTCACCCCAGGTCCTCTATGCCAGGAGGCCATTGCTCAGGGCCACTACTCCACAACCCCCACACACACACCTAAGATCAACTACCTGGCGCAGGAAAAGATGGCCCCTCCTGGAGGTGCAGGAGCTGCCCAGGACCAGGCTGGACAGCTCCTGTCCTGGTCCAGCCTCTCTCCACATCCCCTGTCCTTCCACCTCCTTCTGCTGAAGGATTCCCTCAGTGAGTTCCTTGTCCTCGAGCCCCCCCTAACACGTGTACATTAGCCTTCATATTCACACTCTTGAGCAAGGCCCAGTGACCTCAGAGCAGAAAGGGTCATTGCTCCCTGCCTCTCCTTTCTTCCTACCTCCTGCTTCCAGAAGAACCATCTTAGCCCAAGGACACTCCAACCCTGGTCCATATTCCCTCATCCATGCAGGGGTGATGGACAGGCAGCTCTGACCAGCTGTTCTCAGCCTTGCCAGGCCTCCCCAGGACACAAGATCATTCTAAGCACGTGACACGTGTGACCACATCCGATGCCCCCCATAACCCTTGAGGTGGTACTAACACTGTCCCCTGGCAGATGGCGGTAACTGGGGAGCAGAGAGGCAGAAGACAGGAATTCAGGCTGCAGAGCCCAAGGCCCAGGCCAGACCCCGGCCTGGTGGTACCTGGGGGCTGGAGCTCGGGTCATGACAAGGTCCGCCAGGACAGGTCAGCCACAGTGACGTCTCCACCCGCTTGCTGCTGTCCACGGTCACTCCCTGGGCCAGCAAAACCCAGGATTTAGCTGTTGCCCTGATTGTGACCTCAGAGGCTTCTATGGGCCCTTCCTGGCCAGAGCCATGGAGTGCAGGCTACCTCCATGGGGTGACAGTGAGGACCATGGTCAACATCCGCCCCAATGGCCTCTCCTAACCAGAGCGCAGTGGCCCGGCATCTGCTTGAGGTCCCCCCTGGGGCTGGGCCTACCTTCTGGCTGAGCCTCCCAAGGGAGGCTTGTGGCCAGGGGTCCAGCCTTGGGGAAACCATAGCAACCCTCCTGTTGTCCTTCCTGGACTGTCTGACCCATGCCCCACCGTGGTCGTGTTCAGAATTGGGGATGGGGCTGCCTGGTGAGCTCTGGCAGCCAATGAGGCCAGGAAGGATAGCCCCAAGTCAGTTTGGGGAGCAGCGAGTACCCAGTGGTAGAGATGATCCAGGATGGATGCTCATGAGGTCAGAGGGCTGCCCCGGACTCCCACCCCTGGGAAGCTGAAGGAGTCAAGGTGCTAGGCCCATGCCCCTCACGTAGGCAACTAGTATGGCCACCATGGAATGGCTTTGAGGGACTTCTGGGTTCTGCCCACCCAAACTTTCTGAGGCCACGTAGTCCAGCACCTACCCAAAGCCCTCCTGTCCCCTGCACTGGCCTTTCAGAGCTTCCATGTCCCTCCCCAAATCTGGAGGTGATGATGGCATGTCCTCCACAGAGGGGGAGAATTAAGCAAGGCCTCTGCAGCACTGTGTCCCATCCTGCCCTTCTCTAGAGAATACCCCTTGCCTTCCAGCCATGGCTAAAAGGGTCCCGTCCTGACACCCTGCACCATGGAACCGAGAACCCACAAGAGGTGTCCCCAACATAAGAAACCCAAGACCAAGACCCAAGACAGATTCACCAACAACTTTACATACAGGTACCCAAAGCCCAGACCCCTAAGTCCCCTGTGCCCCCAGCCCCCCACCAGAGCATTCCGGGGCGTTCAAGGGGCAGAGTCCCCCGTGCCCAGGCCCTAGGAGCCCTGCTGTGGGGACAGTCTCGAGCTGCCTTGTTGCCTACTGTCCCCCACCTTATCCCAGCCCAGGCTGAGGGGCCTCCAGAGAGGTGCCCACGTCAAGCATGCAGAAGGGTGCCCGGCAGGTAGAAAGTTCCAGAAGAGCGAACACACCTTCGGGGGGCCACCTCCACAAGAGGACACGTGTTGCAGGTTCTTGTGGATGACAGAGCCCACCACCGAGTCCCTGAAAGTCTGGGACAGCAGGAACACCTCCCCCAGGGACTTGTTGCCCGTGCAGAAGAAGCTGGTGGCCACAAGGTCCATCCCTGTCCCAGGGTGAGTCCCGCCCTGGCAGCCCTCCAGTGACCACAGGCCAGCCCAGGACGCAGTATAGGAAAGAACCACCCGGGACACACACCAAAAGCAACAGGGCTCACTTGCCTGCGACAGTGCATCATGATCCCGAGGGTCTGGGACAAAGGCCTGCACCCCAGCTTCCTGGTGCCCCAGCCCCACCCGGTGCCCTGGCCTCTCCCACACAGCATGCACCTCGGCCTCTGCCCCTAAGCCCCACTGTCCCCTTCTCATGGAGCCGCAGGACCATCAGGTCCCCAAGTCCTGCCACAGACCCTGAATGGAACCCCCCTTAGGTGAAATGTGATCTATCTAGTGCCTGGTGGCTACATGTGGGAGAGGGTCCCCACCTTGTCCCCCATTTCTGGCCTCCTGCCTGAGCCTCCCCCTGGGAGCCATGAAGGCCGGCCTTCAGAGAAGGGCAGGGAGCGAAAATGGTGGGGCATCAGGGAGCTTGGGGAAGGAGGGGCTGGGGGATTTCACATGCTGATGCCCCATGAGGGAATAATGTAAGGTCCCTCCTAGAGAGAGGGACAGGCCACTTTCCATCCCTAAGAGACAGGCAGCGGGTGGGTCCCCCTGGGTGGAAGTGCCAGCCAACATGTCCCCACATGTATCTACTAAAGAGGGTGCCCTAGAAGGGGTCTGGTGAAGAGAGGTGTCCCTGCCCATCACCTCATGCATGGGTAGCACTTGAGGACCCCCGGCCATGCGCCGGGCAGGGGGCACAGGAGGCCACAGGGACCTGCCAGGTCTGGGCTTGGGTGTTGGTGGCCACAGGAGGTGAGCCTGTGGTGCACTCTGGCCTTCCTGGGCAGCCAGCAGGTCATCAGGCTCGGTGGGAGAGATGAGGACAGGTTGTAGCCGCTCTGGTTAAAACCACCCCGAGGGAGCCCCCTCTGCCACCCCTGGACCCCACTGGCTGTGTTCCCGGGGTGAGGTGTGGATGTGGCTGGCTCCCTAGGCTCATGGCTCCACAGCACACCGCATCAGCCAGCATCTACCCATCGCCACCACAGCCACCCCAGTGCCACCTTTGGGAACTCAAGTTACTGAGCCTCCACTTCCCCAAGCAAGCCGGACACCCGCCATTCCCTCTGCACAGCGACACTAATGACCCCTGGCTCAGGGAAGCAAATCAGCCATCGAGGGGCTTCTCCTAATGCCCCCAGGTCTGTGGTGACCTTCCTCTCAGCCACCTTCTCCTTGGCATGCTCTGGGCAGAAGCTGCAGAGTCTGTCGTGAGGGGAATGCCCTGATGGCCACGGGAGACTAGGACCTCTCTGCCTCCCCAAGAACCACATCTACCACACGTGTACATAGTAATAAAGTTTGTATATTGAAATCCCACTTCTGCATGGACTGGTCACTGTCTCAGAGTCTCTCTTTTCTGGTGTGTAGAAGTGGGGTCATTATGTATCATCTTGCAGGACTGGTGTGAGGCTCAGGAAGAAAGCACATGTCTCCGGAGGCTGAGGCAGGAGGACCCAAAGTTGGAGGCCAGCCTCAGCAACTTAAGTGAGGCCCTAAGCAACTTCATGAAACCCTATATATGAAAACGGCTGGGGATGGGGCTCAGTGGTTAAGCACCCCTGGGTTCAATCCCCCGGACCAGAAAAAAGAGAAATAAAGCAAATGTCACTAAGGACTTGATCCAAATACACATGGAAGTCAAGATGATAGGACACGCTAGTCACTCCAGTACTGTCAGAAATAGTGAAAGACCTCAAACCAACCAAACACTACTAGTAGGAAACTACTGATATTTACACCTACTCAGACATACTGTGTAGACTTTAAAAGTGAAGAACCAACTCTGTATATTGATTTGGAATGATCTACAAGACAGATTAAGAGGGGTTTTGCCAGGCTCAGTGGCCCACGTTTGTCATCCCAGTGACTCAGGAGGTTGAGGCAGGAGGATCGTGAGTTCAAAGTCAGCCTCAGCCAAAGGGAGGCCCTAAGCAACTCAGTGAAACCCTGTCTCTTAATAAAATGCAAAACAGGGCTGGGGACTGGGCGCCATGGTCAAGTGTCCCTGAGTTCAATCCCTGGTTCCCAAAAAATAAAAAATGCCACGTGACCTTTAGTTCCTGTTGTCTGTCACTTGAGGAAAGGGGGACTGTCTTAATAGTTACCAGCAAAGGGGGTGTCAAATGAAAGGCCACCTGAGCACCTCCTGTGTCACCCAGTTCTGAGCACAAGACTCTCTTGGGTCATCCACTGACCACACTGAGGACCCTGCCTTGAGAGGGCAGTGGCCAGATGACCTGGCTCCACCCAGAAAGGATCAAGAACTGAGGACAGCCAAAGAGGACACCAGGAAGAATCTTCCAGAACCTCCCAGTTCCCTGCAGTCCTCAAGGGCCCGACAAACACGTACCCAATCATACACATGCACACACACACACCCACACACACACACACACACAGTGGTTCTAAGGACAGGGCTTGGCTGAGCTGGTTTGGTGTTGAATCTTTAGCCTGGTCATAGTGAAAGATGAGACTGTCTCCAAGATGTCACTGGACGGACCCTCATACCTGCACTTAGCACTCCTGCTGCCCCAGGGCACCCCCTCTGCACACCTGGGGACCGCTGCAGATTAAGTCAGGTTCTGCGACCACTGTACTCCAAACCCTCATGGCCATCTGGATTTCCTAGGCCACTCAGCAGCAAGGGAAACTCGGGGATTTCCCAAGATCTGACAGCCCCAGGTCCCTTCAGCAAAGGCACCAGAGAGGCAGAAAAACTCCATCCAATCAAAAAGTAACAAAACACTTTTATTTCTAAAACAGAACTCCTCCACCCCCAGCCCCACCAATGTCCTATGTAATCTGCCACCAAGGTGCGCCCAGGGCTCCTCTGGCACCCAGAAAGACAAGATGTAGCATCTGTAAAGACTGAGATCAAAGGGGAACTCGGGGCGGGGCCAGCCACAAGGGACCCATCTGTGACCCGCGGAGTGGAAGGCATCTCACTCTGGATCCTGAGACTGGCCCAATGGAGATCTTCTCCCCTTGGCTAGGTCTGTCCTTGCCCAGGTGGGTGAGGTGGGCAAGGGCACTAGTTGGGGCCACAAGAGCCACAAGGTAGCATTCTGCTCTATGGCCCCATGAGCAGGATTGGGTCAGATTTGACCCTCAAATTGGCCACTTGCAGCCTAAAAACGAAAAAATGGATTATAAACTCTTGGCCACCCAAGCGGCTTGGGAAGGTACCTGTCACCTGGAGCAGGTAGAAGAAACAGGCAGAGGCAGGGTGACAGGTCTACAGCCACTTGAGCCAGGCGGTACCCCAATCTGGCCACGGGGGACCTGCACCCAGATGGGTGGCTGGCTCAGTAAATGTGTTTGCAGTGGTTCTCAAAGGGGGAGTCTTTCTCCGGCCCATCGCAGACCCCCACGCAGCCGCCACGTCCCAGGCCCTGCCGGGAAAGCACTGTCCTTCTTGCGGCCACCACAGGGACCCTAGCGCAGCCACAGGTAGGAGGGGGCCCAGTAGTTGAAGAGCAGGAAGTCCATCTTGTACAGATCGAAGAGGCGCCGCTGGTAGAAGGGGCTGATGTCCTGGAAGAGGCGCGCAGCCAGATCGCGCGCAGGCAACGCCCGCAGCGCGGGGAAGCACAGGTCCGGGGCGCCCACCAGGTCCAGCACAAAAGCCAGGTCCTCGGCCAGCGTCTGGAACTTGCCCATGATGTCATAGTGCAGGCGACACGGGTGGCAGAGCACGTGGGCACGCTCCCAATGCTCGTTGAAGGGCTCGTCGCGCCGCGTGCGCGGGTCCAGCACATAGGTCAGGAACTCAGCGAAGCGCACGTCGTGGCAGCGGGTCAGCGCCTCGGGCTGGGCGCAGGGATGCAGGCGTCGCACGATGCGCATGCCATAGCGGCGCTGGAAGGTGGCGCTGTAGGGTCGCGAGAGCTTGTTGCGGTAGGCGGACGCCAGGCACTCGAAGGGCTCACGCATGAACAGCACAGAGGCGTGCAGGCCCCGGTTGACCTCTGCGGGGCTGAAGTCGGCCAGCCAGCGCAGGCTGCCCGGCGCGTGCGCCTCATGCTCGGGGATGGCGCGCGCGTAGCCAAGGGCGCAGCCGTTCAGTACCAGCAGCACTCGCTTTCAGTTGGTGCAGGCCACCTTGGGCACATAGCAGTAGAGCAACCCGTGCGCATCGTCCACCAACACGTGCCGCAGGTCCTCTGGCTGCAGCAGCCGCTGCCGGCGCGTGTGACAGCTGCAGGCTCGGCAGGAGCAGGTCAGCATGCTGCCGGTGCACCTCCGCCAGGGCCGAGAGCGGGCCCTGCGGGTGACAGGGACACGCATCAGAGCTGCTGGCCCCAGTGAGCTCCTGGGCCCTGGGGCTACCAGATAAGGCGTGCCCAGGGACTCGCGAACCTGGACTAGACCCCAGGCCTGGCACCAATTGCGGCCACCAATCCCAGCAGGAGAATCGGACCTGGACTTGGAGCGGGCCCAAGGGGACCTAACCCGGCTGAGGCTCCGAGAAGGACAGGACCAATCGCGTGCACTGGAGACACCCTCAAGTATCAGGAGAGGCGCTCAGAATGGACAGGACAAGAGCAGAATGATGTCCAAGTGGCCTTGCTGTGCCAGGTGCGGTGGCGCACGCCTGTCATCCCAGCGCCCAGGAGGCTGAGGCGGGAGGATCACGAGTTCAAGGCCAGCCTCAGCAACTTAGCGAGGCCCTAAGCAACTGAGCAAGACCCTGTCTCTAAATTAAAAATCTTTAAAAGGGGCTGGGGACGTGGCTCAGTGGTTGAGTGTCCCTGCGTTCAATCCCCGATGACAAAACATTTTCTTAAATAAAAATTAAAATATAAAAAGGGCTGGGGATGGGGCTCAGTGGTTAAGCACCCCTGGGTTCAATCCCTGGTGCAAAAAATAAAAAATAAATAAATAAAACAAAGGATATTTTCAACTTACAATGGGCTTTTCCGGCTGTAACTCCATCCTAAATCAATAAGCAGGGCACAGGGAGATGGTGGGGGTGTGCGCGCGGTGCGCACTGGGAGCTGAGTATGGGCAACGGCCTTACAAGCATGCGCAGTGGGTCGCATGGTCCTCTGCTGGAGGCCAAGAAGAGGGTGGGGCTCCTAAAATTATGGGGCTGGAGGGATGAGGGATTGCAGGAAGGGTGGGTGGAGACCCCAGGGGTCTCAGTGTATCCCCAAGACCTGCCCTTGTCACTCACTGGACAAAGCCTGAGCTAAGGAGCATGACCCCCATCCATGCCCCGGATCCAGTCCTGTTTGCCAGCAGGTACACGCAGGCACTCTGGGTCCCCATAGCTGGGGAAGCAGCGGTGGGATTGGCTCTGTCTACCTACCTGTTCCAGGTCACAGAGTAACTGCAGGGGACTCTTCTTCTCCCCTCTAAGCCAAATGGAGCCCAGGGACGTGTTTTCAAGTGCTGTGGGGACACAGAGAAGAGGTGTCAGTGCTGTATGGGGTGAGCAAGCCGTGGACTTCGGGGTCTGGACACATCTGGGACTTGGGAACATAATCTTCTTCCTAAGTTTCTTGGTCTCCCTAACACTATAGAATAATTTGGTGCCAGGGATTGAACCCAGGGGCACTTAACTACTGAGCCACGTCCCCAGCCCTTTTTATTTATTTGGGAGGCTGAGGCACCCTCAGCAATTTATCGAGACCCTGTCTCAAAACACATTTTTCAGGCTCCCTCCACACCCCAGACTATGCCATGTGTCCCTGGAACAAGAGCCAGACTCCCCTGTGACCAGGGCACTGGGAGGAGGCAGAGACCTGCCTGAGACCCTTGGGGGTCATGGATGGTTCTAGAACTTGGATTTCTATCACCAGACTGGGACTCAGTAACCTCTGGGGGACCTGTGGTTGCCTTCCCAGAACAACACACTCACCAGGAGAGGGCAGCCATGTTGGCTGGTCCCTCAGAGTCGGGAGAGGCCCCAGGTAGCCACGGCTGCTGGCCAGGTACAGCAGCTGTCCCACGGGCTGAGCTTGTGGGGGGGGGCACCTCACCACCTAGAGAGAAGGCGGGTCCTTATTGTCATTTTGCAGATGAGAGTTGCCCCTCTAGCCTGAGGTCACTCAGTGAAGGGGTGTGTCCAGGGCCACAGCTGGGAGCGGGCAGCTCTGGAGAGCAGCCCGTCTATTCCAGGGCCCTGTAATTTGGACCAGATGCACTGCCCTTGCCCAGGGCCTGTTATTTCCTGGGCAGATCACAGCCTGCAGCAGTCCCCAAGGGCCAGCAGGCAGTGGGGACAAGTGGTCAGGCATCAGAGAAAAGTCCAAAATAGCTGTGGCCACTGATTACAGGGCAGGTCCAGCCCTGCCCACACCCACGCCCGCCCAGCACCCAGACCACAGGACCCAGATGGGCAGGCTGGCCACAGACAGGGATAGAGAGGACAGAGGATCTAAAGAGGGGTGTCCTAAAGCTCCCCCGGAGACCCTCCAGCAGAGCCACACCAGGGGACCCACTCCCATTACCTGGACAGCCTGGGCCAGTGTCCTCAGCTCCAAGTCCCTCCTAGGGGGACAGGCCTGGACCTGAGCTAAGGCCTGTGTGACTCATGGAAGCCACCAGGAGCCATGCTGGGGAAAGAAGGACATTTTTGCTTTGAAAACGGAGAAACAAGAGGTGGGGGAGGGGCTGGGGGAGGGAACAGGGATGTCAAAGAGACCAGGAGAGGCCACCATGGGTAGGGGACAGGTTATCTGGAGACTCCCCATGCTGTGGACAAAGGTCACACCACCCAGTTTCCAGTTAATAAGTTGTGGCTGGTGGCAGTGTTGCAAGACACGGCGAGCAGACGGCCACCCCACAGCCCCGCTGACCAGCAGCACCTACACTGCAGGGCTCCCGAACGGAGTCTCCAAGACGCTGTTCTGCTCAGGCTCAGGATGCCCATTGTCCCCAGCACCTGAGGTCCCTGGGCCCCTTCCCTCACCCTCTCCAGGAAGGAAGATGTGGAAGGACATCTCCGTGAACACAGGGCCTTAACCACAGAGCCACATCCCCAGCCATAGTTTGTGTTTTATTTAGAGACAGGGTCTCACTGAGTTGCTGAGGCTGGCCTCCAACTCCCAATCCTCCTGCCTCAGCCTCCCTAGTCACAGGAATTACAGTTGTGTGCCACAGCAAGTGTCATCTTTGTCTTCCTTATCCCACACAAGCCGCTCTCCCAGTTGGTGGGAGGAGGGACATCAGAAGGGTCAGAACCCGAAGGTGACCCTGTGACTTGGGAGGCTCTGGCAGGGGAATCACAGGTTGGAAGCCAGCCTCAGCAAGTTGATGAGATCTGTCTCAAAGTAAAAATTAAAAACAGCTGGGCAGGGTGGTGCATTCCTGTCATCCCAGTGGCTTGGGAGGTTGAGGCAGAAGGATCGTGAGTTCAAAGCCAGCCTCAGCCATTTAGCAAGGCCCTGTCTCCCTATATATAGGTGATTCCAACTCCTTCCTGAGCCCAGAGAGGCCCCAGTTGCATCTAGTCATGGAGGGAGTTGCAGAGGGGCTGGGGGAGTGGGCAGAGGCCCGGTGGGCACCCCAGGGTTCCCCCTGGCTTTGCACACCTGGACCCTGGCCCAGCCCTGGCCTCCGTCCCAGAGAGAGGTGAGGCAGGGCCAGAGCAGGCAGGTCCTCATCCCAAAGCTGCAGGAGCTCAGTGCTATCCCCAAGGCCACCCGGGTGTGGGCTGACTGTGCCTTTGCTGTGGGCTGTGACAGACACCTACACCTTCCTAGACACAGCCTCACTCAACAGGGCTTGTTGAGTGGCCTTTAGGCCACCAGCCCGGGCCCTCTGTCCCTCTGTGGGTAAATGTTCCCTGGGCCTCATTCTTTGGGTCACCCTGATCCCAGAGTCCTGCTGTCCCTCCCTCCCTGAGATACACAGCTACCTGGAGGGTCCAAGGGTTTCATAGAGCCCACAGTGGGGATGTGGGAGGCCAGAAGAGACCCCAGACATCCCCCCCACACACACACACAGGGAAATGACAGTCACCAAGATCAGGCCACTGAGTAACCCCCAGCTCCAGACAGACTACATAGCTACCACTTAACCATCTACACTGTGGTCCACTCTGACCTCAGTTTCCTCCTATATGAAATGGGCTGCTGGGAGATTTTCAAGGAGGACCTCTGAGCACTCCAAGTAGACACGCTGTCCTGTTCCTGGCCAGGGAGTGGCTGGGGCCTGCACAGTGGGGACTGGCCGCCCAGTTCTCCCAGCCAGACCAGACCTGAGGGGGGTCCAGAGGAGCACCAAGTGTTTCTAGGGTGTGGACTGCAGGGGACTCCAGGAGGCAGGGCCAAGGATTCAAATGGACAGCTGAAGACTGAAGAGAGTCCAGTGTCCCCTCACGGTGACGGTCCTGCTCCCATCGGTTACCTCCGGGGGACTGCATTCCAGGGTGGCCAAATGCTCTCCACCTCCTCCTGCCTTCAGAGCCACTGAAGGGGCAGTAGGTTACCCCGCGATCTCCAGGGGACAGGCCACTGTGGGGTTGGGGGTTGGGACCCCGAGCACGGAGGGGTGGCGGGAGCCGGGCTGTCACCCGGGCCGTCACTCACCAGGGCGCAGGGTGCACAGCAGTAGCAGCAGCGCAGCGCCCAGACCCGCGGCCACCAGTGCGCACCGCCTCCAGGAGCAGCGCCTGCCCATGCTGCACCGCTCAGGGGCAACAGGCCTACACAGCGCGGGGACATTGGCGCCGGGCTCCAGGACCCGGCCTGCCTGTCTGGGTGGTGCATTCCAAGGAGCCTGGGGACTGGGGAGGCGGGCGATGACAGGTGGGGACACAAGTCTTCGGACTCTGCCCCCACGGAATAGGTCAGCAGCTCGCCCAGGATAGAGGCTGGGCGGGTGGGAACTCGTTGCCAGAAAGTCCCTGCCCTGGGGTGTCACAAGAAGCCTTCACCAGTGGTGAAGTGGGAGAAGCAGGTCCCTCCTAGCTACTGTCCCTTGGCATTTGGTTTCCTTACAACAGCGCCCAGAGCTGGTCTGGGGTGAGCCCAGGAGCCTAAGGGAGTGGCCCCTGAACCTGAGTCCTACAGGAGCCCCATCCCCAGGATCAGGCACAAGAGTGTCCCTTATTCCCCCATGGACCGTCCTGTCCCCTACCTTCTGGACCAGATGGCAGCATCCTGCCTGAGTTCCGGCTCCTCCAGACCTTGCCCAGCCTCTGGAAGGGGAAGGGACCCCCTGGGACATGCCCCCCTATCCTGCTGTGCCTCATCTGTGTCACTCAATAGTTCAGGCACCAGGAAGATCTCAGAAATTGCCTGGAAAGATAAAGAAAGGCAGGAGCCAGGCCAGTGGCCCACACCTGTAGTCCCAGTGGCTTGGGAGGTTGAGGCAGGAGGATCGCAAGTTGGAGGCCAGCCTCAGCCACTTAGCAAGGCCCTAAGCAACACAGGGAGACCCTATCTCTAAATAAAATATAAAACAGGGCTGGGGATGGGGCTCAGTGGCTGAGGGCCCCAGGGTTCAATCCCTGGGACCCAAAATAAAGAAGAGGAAGAAGATGGAGTAAATAATAGTTGTGGTGGCTTGAAGATGTGGCCTCAACTGGTGATCATGGTTCTCAAGTGACAGGAAACCCAACTCACAGACAGAACCAGACACTCCTTATCATGTACTCTTCCAGCCTTGGTGACCTCCCGGTCACCCCCAGATTGGTCCAGGACCCAGAGCTTCCAAGCCATCAATGTCCCCTGCCACCCAACTTATCACCAAACCCCCATTCATTAGTTTCTGCACCTGCCCTCCCAGGTACCAGGTCTAGCCCCTGGAGTCCTGCTGCGTGTCCTGGCTCCAGGCTGCCAACTGGTGGCCACAGTTGAGAACAACATCTCGCCTCTCTGTGTTCAGAGATGGTCCTGGAGATGGGGAGACCCACTAGAAGGTTCTGGGGGGAGGAAGTTTAAGAGGCCTCGCGAGAGGCCCAGAGTCTCGGGAACTTCCCTGAGAAGTTCCTTTCCGCATCTGCTGTCCCCCAACAGACACTGTCCCTCTTTCATTCCTTCCACAGGTAGCAAACCCCTGTATGCACAGGCACCAGTGGAAAGAACGAGACGGTCACAGTGTCTGCTCTCATTGACTTTATGTTATATACGAGGACATAGAAAATAGGGACAGATGGATATGAATGGTGACATGAAGAAAATAAAGTGTATTAGAGATGGGCAGCTTAGCCAGGCACGGTGGTGCATACCAGCAATCCCAGCAGCTTGGGAGGCTGAGGATGGAGGGTCATGAGTTGGAGGCCAGCCTCAGCAATTTAGCAAGGTCCTACGCAATTCAGTGAGACCCTGTCTCTTAATAAAATATAAAAAGGCTGGGGACGGGGCTCAGGGGGTTAAGCACCCTGGGTTCAATCCCTGGGACCAAAAAAAAAAAAAAAAAAGATCAAGCCCTGGAAGGTGACAGCCAGTGGCCTTATTGTTGTTCCCTTCACAGGGTGTTTGGACACTTCCTGCCCCTGCAACCTAAGCAGTTAATTACCACCCACTTAATACATAGGGACAGGGCCAAAGGCCATGGGCCTGGTCAGGAGCTGAGCTGGAGTCACACCCAGGTGTCCCTTCCCAGGACCATTGGGACTCAACATGGATTGTGACAGTGGTGTCACACCCCCATAAAATTGCCAAAGCAACCCCAACTTGAAGTCCGACCAGCTTCCCAGAGTCATGTTCCCCAAAGCACCATCCTCCAGGCGAACCCACTGGAAGGGACCAGGGGACCCCCGTCCAGCCTGTCCCCAGTAGGAAGCCGGCCCCTCCCCTCGTCACCACCCAGGTAGCCCGCCTATCAATCAGGGACCAGAGGACTTGCCCCTGTGACCTGCACGTGGCTCCATCCTCTAGCCCTGGGTCCAATGAGGGGCTGGAGGAGGTGGCCCTGAGGCTACAGGTCCCAACACTGCTGGCCTCTGACTGCCCAGTCTCCTCCTGGCCTCTCCACAGCACTGGCCTCGACTCTCAGCCAGTCATGTCCAGCCTCCAGGCACTTTGCTCGGGCCTGCCCCTGTGACCCCTGCCAGAGAACTGGGGACACTGGCCTGGGGTGCCCCACGCCCCTGTCAAGACCCCTGGCCTCAGCCCTGCAGAAGAGCAGGTAAGAATTCAGCTGGAGCCTGACGGGGCCTGGTGTCCCCTAGGTGCCCTCGGATGTCCCCATGGAGACCCTCTACTCCTACCCCCTACTCAGTCCCTCACCCAGCCGCTGGGCCCTCTCAGGGGAGCGGGGGACAGGCCATGTGGGCCAGGAATCACCATCACCCTTTGCAGATGAGGATCTTGAAGCTCAAGGTCACCGGGCCAGCAAGTGGTGGCACACAGGCCACCTCTAGTGGGAGGACAAACGGGCTGAGTGTGAAATGGCCCAGAGCTAGCAACGGGCCTGTGTACCTTGCCCTGCCCCAAATACTGGCCTTCGGAGCCTGCTGCAGGCACGCATGCGCACAGAAGCTGCCGCTAGCATCCTACCCGGGGGCACAAGGGGGCTGGGGACAGTGGTGTGGCCCTATATAGAGTTTTCCACCTACTTATTTACAATTTTTTCTTTTCTTTCTTTCTTTCTTTCCCTTCCTTCCTTCCTTCCTTCCTTCCTTCCTTCCTTCCTTCCTTCCTTCCTTCCTTCCTTCCCTCCCTCCCTCCCTCCCTCCTTCCTTCCTTTCCTTTCTTTCTTTCTTTCTTTTCTTTTTGTAGTACCAGTGATTGAAACCAGGGACTCTTAACCACTGAGCTCAGTCCCCAACCTTTTTTTTTTTTTGAGACAGGGTCTCACTAAGTTGCTTAGGGCCTCTGTAAATTGCTGAGGCTGGCCTCCAATTTGCCATCCTCCAGCCCCAGCCTCCCCCGCACTCGGCTCCTTTTTCCTGATGCAAAGGCTTCAGAAATAGGGATAGGGAGGTGGAAAACACAAATTAGCACAAAAATGAAAAGAGGAACCCTACCATTTTCCAGACAAAGACCCCTTGGTTGGTTGCCCATTAAGCTTTCCCCTGAACCCCACCCAAAGTCAGGGTTGTGCTTGGAGGGTAGCTGAGGGTCGCTGTGGTCTGGTAGGGGCTGGGAGGAGCTGGGAAGAGGCAGGGAAAGGGATTGGAGGGAGGATCCTGGGGAGCTGGGGCCTTGGGCGGGGCTGATGCCTCAGGGGGCGGGGCTGATGCAGCAGGGGGGCTGGCACCACAGGGGCCGGGTTGATGCTGCTGGGGCGGGGCTTTTACTCCAGGGGCGGAGCTGGCATCGCAGGGGCGTGGCTCCACTTGGCTCCGCCCATCTGGCTCAGCTCCCAGGTGTCCAGCGGGTAGTTGATCTTTTTTACCCTTGGGTCCCCTACCTGCTGGGAGCCGGAGTCTGGACCTTCAGCCACTGAGGCCCAGAGGGACCTGCTAGTGGTGGCTGTGTGATGGTGATCAGCCTCTGCAGTGACTTATGATGGCAGAAAGACACCCAGGAGCTGGGAGGCTGAGCCCCCTGGCTTTGCTCCTGTGTGTCACTGTTGGTTTGAAGGACACGAAACCCTGGGAATGGAGTCCACTTGTGGGGCTGTGAGTTGGATGGGGGCCACAGCTAGGTGTGGGGTGAGCAGCCTTCAGCTGGTCCCCAAATGCTGTGACTCTCATCACCACCTCCTTTACACATTGACTTGGGCTTATTTTTTAATGTGTTTCATTGGTTTTCAACAATTTTAAAAGGTTATTTTATAAGCTAAGCAAATGGCATATCATAAAAGTTTCTTCTTAAGCTTCCCAAGTCGCTGTGACTGGGGTTATTATTATTTTTTTAACTTTCCTTCCACATGCAATCAGTACAGCTGAGATGCCCAGGATGTCTCTATGTCCTTAAAAAGAAAATAAAATCAGGGAGACTTGCCACCCCAGCAACTTGGGAGGCTGAGGCAGGAGGATCGTGAGTTCAAAGCCAGCCTCAGCAACAGCGAGGTCCTGAGCAATTCAGCGAGACCCTGTCTCTATATAAAATACAAAATAGGGCTGGGGAGGGGACTCAGTGGTTAGCACCCCTGAGTTTAATCCCCAATATTCCCGACCCCCCCAAAAAATATTTGATACAAATTAACATTATGGAATTAGAAGCTGGTCTTTCTTGTCCAGGGCTTTAGTGAAATGTCAAGTCCAGCCCAGGAATGAAGCCCACGTGGCCTTTAGAATGGGATTTGGACTTCGTGGCCACCTAGTGGCAAGTTGGGAAATCCATATAAGGAAGTAAACTTTTTTTGTTAGAAAGTGAAATTAAAGAAACCAGAGGCGGGTGTAATCTGAGGGGCTGGGGCAGGAGGACCACAGGTTCAAGGCCAGTCTCAGCCATTTAGTGAGGCCCTAAGCAACTCAGCTAGACCCTGTCTCTAAATAAAATGCAAAACAGGGCTGGGGACGGGGCTCAGGGGTTCAGCGCCTCTGGGTTTAATCCTCAGTATCCCCCCCAAAATCCTCACATTCAGAGGTGTGGGGATTAAAAAAAAGGGGGGGGGGAGATTACTGCTCTGAGACCTGAAGAGAAGATGGGGAGGAGGAGGGTAAGTGCAAAGGCCCTGGGGCAGACCTGGAATGTGGCAGGCAGAAGGGAAAAGAGTGATTGGAGAGCATGGGGCTTTGGGCTCTTTCCCTAGTTGGGCAAGATGGCCTCTCTGGGGCTCTCCTTTCCCTTGACCTCTTGGTCCTGGCTTCAGGCTCTGCCCTGGCATCGGGGATTTCCTCCCAGTGCCTGGCCTGAGGCTGCCCAGTGGAGAGGGAGCTAGCTGCTGTGCCACTCACACAGCGGGCACTGGGTGGAGGACACCTGCCTTCCCCTTCAGACTGCAGCCTCACTCCCTACCTCCCAGTCACCAGCCTCCAGCTAAGAGTCCTGAGGCCAAGAGATGGTCTGTGATGAGCCAGAGCAGGAGGAGCTTGTTCTGTCTGCATGACGGGAGAGGTGATGCAATCAGGGAGGCCTCCCTGGAGGAGGTGACTGTGCCTATGAGCCAAGGGTGAGGCTTTGGAGGTCCCAGAGTGGGTCAGTGGGAAGGAGCGAAGCCATTCCAGGTGGGAAGGGAAGAAGGCCCGTCACCCCAGCTGCCTCTCCCTGTCCCCTGCTCAGGTGGCCCTGAGGAATGCCCTACGCTACTTCCCACCCTACATCCAGAAGCTGCTGGCCCCGGAGTTCGCCCAGGAGCTCCAGCTATACAGGCACATCTACATGTACCGCTTCTGCCCCACCATTCAGATAAGGTGTGTGTTGATGGGCACAGACCGTCCTTCCTGTTTGATTTGGGAGCAACAGGGCCGGGCATGGTGGCTGTATCATCCCAGCAGCTGGGGAGGCTGAGGCAGGAGGATCACCAGTTGGAGGCCAGCCTCGACCACTTAGCAAGGCCCTGAGCAATTCAGCAAGACCCGGTCTCGCTGGGGATGGGGCTCAGGGGCCGAGGGCCCTGGGTGGATTCCATCCAAATACTGTGGGCTGGTGGATGCTGCAGGTCAGCAGGAAGGGGAGCCAGGCCTGCCCACCCGGGTGACTGAACCTTCCTTGAAGGGCCTACCCAATCCAGAAGTACCCCAGTCGGACAAGAGTGGCCACCACCATCATGCACATGAAAATGAACTACCTGGACCCCACTGTGGCTCAGGTAGGGGCTGGGGACACCGTGGCCTGGTGCCAGGGACACACTGTGACCTTGTGTGCTTGGAATTTAAGTATCGACTCAGCAGACGCTGCCAGACAAATGCAGGGGTCCCTGAACCCCCTGAAAGCTGTAACTCCATGACCTCAAGAGTCACACAAAGGATGCCTGTAATTTGGAGTGGTTTTGGTTTTCTTGAGAGGCTGGCCTCCAACTTGCAATCCTCCTGCCTCAGCCTCCCAAGTAGCTGGGATTTTACATGCATGCACCAATGTGCCCTGCTCAGTTTTCTGACAGCCACATAAAAAAATACAAAGGAACAGATTTGGTGCTATATTTATCCTAATATATCCCTAGCCCTGACCCCAGTCACACAAGCCAACGTTCTTACAGACGTGGGTGTCCCAGGGACTCATCCCATTTCCTTGCCTCTTTGAGCCAGGCCAAAGAATGAGGGTCCTTCTTCTCCCTGTCCACAGCCCCACGGGTCCTTCCCAGGCCTCTCTCACACAATGCCTTCTGTTCTTTAGTATCCCCAGGAGCTGGTCACCTATGGAGGAAATGGACAAGTGTTCAGCAACTGGGCTAAGGTACTGTGGCCATGTGGCCTCATCCCCACCCCAACCTAGAAAGAGTTTAGACCCCCAAGGCCCTAATCCCTAATGCCCAAGACTCCCACTCAGGACAGTATCTGGGGACTTTTCAGCTCTAAGAATGAGCAGGAGCCGGGCACAGTGGTGCTCACTGGTCATCCCAGGGGCTTGGGAGGCTGAGGCAGGAGGATCACAAGTTGGAAGCCAGCCTCAGCAAAAGCGAGGCCGTGAGCAACTCAAGGAGGCCCTGTATCTCAATAAAATACAAAATAGGACTGGGGATGGGGCTTGGTGGTTAAGCACCCCTGAATTCAATCCCGGTACCCCAAAATAAAGAACGGGTAGCAGAAGCATTTTGGAGGCCCCAGGAGTCCCTGAAGTATAATAGAAACCTGGAGGTCAGGGCCACTGGGATGTGGCTTGGGGACCCAGCATGGGGTAGGTACACACAGACACTCACACTCTTATTCTTCTCCCAGTTCTGGCTGACCATGTCCTACTTGTCGAAGATGACAGAGGATCAAACGCTGGTCATGTACAGTGGACACCCTCTGGGCCTCTTCCCCAGCAGCCCTGGTGCCCCGAGGCTGGTCATCACCAATGGCATAGTGGGTTCCAAAAGAGGGGTCCTGGAGGCAGAGAAGAGAGCCCAGTGCCCGGGACGCCATGCGGGCACCGTTTCTGAGAGCTCTCTGCTGTGCCCCCAGCCTGTGGGTCCCCAGCGTCTGCCCCCTCTCTCTGTTCCAGGTCATCCCCAACTATTCCTTCAGGACAGAGTATGAGAAGCTCTTTGCCCTGGGGGTCACCATGTAAGTTTCAGCTTATTCCTGTGGCATTTTCCCCCATGAGCCAGCCTTCCTCTAAAAATCATTTTTCCCAGCAGTTTAGGAGGCTGAGGCAGGAGGATCAAGAGTTGGAGGCCAGCCTTAGCCAAAGCAAGGCCCTGAGCAACTCAGCGAGACCCTGTCTCTCAATAAAGTACAAAATAGGGCTGGGGATGGGGCTCAGGGGTTCAGCACCCCTGGGTTCAATCCCTAGTACCAAAAAAAAAAAAAAGAAAAAAAAATTCTGTGATAACCCCGTACAGACTTGTCCCTTGTCATCATCCCTTAAATGGAACAATATATCAACTATGCCACCAGCTCTACTGGGTGCTGTGTCACCTGCAGATTGTTCAAAGGTATCCAGGAGGATTGTGTGTGGACTCTTGGAAAATATCCCGTTTTATATAAGGAGGTGTTGGGTGTCTTTGGGGACCCTGCACTGGTGGCCTGGGGATACTAGGGAATGACCGTGATGAGAGGACAGACCTCTACCCGGTGACAGGTACAGGATGTCACTGTGGCCCCAGGAGAGTTTTGCTTCCTCCTGTGCCTGCCCAGGGCATGATTGTGAATCATTGTCACGGAAACCTCTCTCCCGTCCTCTGTCCTTCCCCAGTCAACTGTGGCTCCTGGCTCATCTCAGGTGTCCCCTGTGTGAGCGTCTCGTTAGGTAGGTGGACCACTGCAGGCTGCCCCTCCACCTTGACCTTCTGCCCTTGGCAGGACGTCAGGGACTCTGTACCTTCCAGAATACCTGGGTCTCAAGTGCCCTTCTGTCACCTGTCCCAGGACATCATGATCCACTTACCCTCTTGCCTCCTGGTGTGGGTCATAAATAATGCCACAGGACCATCCTGCCCCGGTACATCTTTGTGGCTTGGGGAATGTCACTCTAGGATAATCGCTGTAGAAAATGAACTGAGTGGCTGAGGCTGGCCTCCCACTTGCAATCCTCCTGCCTCAGCCTCCTGAGTTGCTGGGATAACAGGCACGAGCCACCAGCAACTTTTTGTTATTAAAGGAGAATGTGTGGCTACCCCTGGGGACAGTCCCACGTTCACTTGAAGCCTCCAAAAGCAGGGAAGTTGTGCCTGTCACCTGGCTCAGCGCTCCCCCCCCCCCCGCTTCTCTGTGGTCAGGTAAGGGCAGATGACAGCTGGCAGCTACTGCTACATTGGACCCCAGGGAATCGTCCACGGCACCGTGGTGAGGATCGGGGCACTTGTGGCCAAGGGGGCTGGGTCCCAGGATGTGGACGGACGGGGAGTGGGCAGCGGGGACCTTACCTGTCCTCTCTGCAGCTGATGGTGCTCAATGCTGGGCATCGGTACCTGGGCGTCAAGGACCTGGCTGGGAAGGTCTTCATCACCTCGGGGCTGGGTGGGATGAGTGGGGCTCAGGCCAAGGTGGCGGTCACCCTGGGCTGCATCGCAGTGATTGCAGAGGTGAGCTCTCTGTTCTCTCCTCCTCCTCCTCCTCCTCCTGCTCCTCCTCCTCCTCCTCCTCCTGCTCCTCCTCCTGCTCTTCCTCCGCCTCCTGCTCCTTCTCCTGCTCCTTCTTCTCCTCCTCCTCCTGCTCCTCCTCCTCCTGCTCCTCTTCCTCCTCCTTCTCCTCCTCCTCTTCTTCTTCCTCCTTCTCCTCCTCTTCTTCTTCCTCCTTCTCCTCCTTCCCTTACTCCTCCTCCTCCTCCTCCTCCTGCTCCTCCTCCTCATCCTCTTCCTCCTCCTCCTCCTTCTCCTAATCCTCCTCTTCCTCCTCCTCCTCCTGCTCCTCATCCTCCTCCTTCTCCTCCGCCTCCTCATCTTTTTCCTCCTCTTCCTCCTTCTCCTCTTGTTCCCCTCCTCCTTCTTCTTTTTTTTCTTTTTCTGTACCAGGGACTGAACCCAGGGGCTCTTGACCCCTGACCCCCATCCCCAGCACTATGTTGCATTTTATTTAGAGACAGGGTCTCCTTGAGTTGCTTAGGGCCTCGCTGTTGCTGAGGCTGGCCTCCACCTTGAGATCCTCCTACCTCAGCCTCCAGAGCCCCTGGGAAGACAGGCATGGGGAACCGCACCCAGCTGAAACCCCTTCTTTTTTTCTCCTTGGTCGGTCTTGGATCACACAGATGTTCTTATGCAGGAAGGAGGAGGGGACCGGTGGCTAGTGTTCTGTGATTACCATGGGTGGGTTTGTCCCCAGGACTGTGTGGAGTCACCCTCTACAGAAGCTGGGCTCTGCTGGGAAGGGAGCCAGGATGAGGAACAGTATGCAGGGACCTCGCTGTGTCTCCTGAGACTATTACAAGAGCAAGTGGTCTGCATGGGCGAGGGCACCTTCTGAGTGGAGGGTGACATGCTGGGGCGATTTGTCATTGAGTGGCCCTGTGTCTCAAGGCGCCAGGTTGATAAAGCAGCTTTTGTCAAACATCACCAGCAAGGGTGGCTAATGGAAGTGACTGACAGCTTGGACCAGTGCATCCAGAGACTGAGGTGAGGATTGGGTACTGGGCTGCAGGGGGCTGGACTGGGCTGCTTTGGGTGGCCTGGGGACCGGCCACAGTTGGCACGTCATGGGAGGGATATTTATCTATTGGCAGTACCATGGAGGGGACACAGGGGTGCTCTACCACTGAGCCACATCCCAGTCTCTTTCTAAATTGCTGAGGCTGGCCTCACACGTGCAGGTCCTCCTGCCTCAGCCTCCTGAGTTGCTGGAATGACAGGCGTGCACCACAGCGCCCTCTGGGGGAAGAGGAGGTGTCTGGCTGCCACAGGCTTCTCTCTGTCTAGAGTACAGTCAGTCTACACACTCAGTAGGGCCACAGCTCAAGACACGCCTGTTGTTGCTTTTGACACCTCTGCTGCCCACAGGGCCTATGATCCATGCTCATCTTCCTTTTGCCAAAATCAGCTTTGATTTTTCTTGTCCTCCTGTTTCCCCCAAACAATCTTGAGAAATGTCTTTAGGGAATCATATAATTTCAGGACACCCAGGAGGGCGATAGGGATCTCTGTGAGAGTGCTGAGAGTCATAATGCCCTAAATCACTGAGCCACCTCAGAAGGAGTTGTGCACACGTGTCATCCCAGAGACAGGAGGCTGAGGCAGGAGGATCGCCAGTCAGAGGCCAACCTCAACAACTTAGCTGAGGACCTAAGCCACTCAGCCAGACCCTGTCTCTAAATAAAATAGAAAAAGGGAAAAAGGGCTGGGGACGGGGCTCAGGGGTTATATATATATATATACTGTGTGTCCTGAACAGAGGACAGAGTCCCAGGGGAGGGGTGTGAGTTTGTCAGGGGGGGGCAGCTGTGCTGTGGGCCGCTCGGTTTTGCCATCTGCTCTGCTCTGGGGTCCTTCTAGGGAAGCGAGCAAAAAGAAGGAGGTGCTCAGCCTCGGTTACCATGGCAACGTGGTGGATCTCTGGTGAGCGAGGGGTGGGCTGGGCACCCTCAGGAACTCCACAGAACACCCCCCACCCCGCACCCAATCCAGCTGGCATCCCTCAGCTGGCCAGATATTTGCAAAGACGGATGGTCCTCGTCCTCTCCCAAGTCCCTGGCAGCCTTCCCACTGGTCCTCACCAGGGGATGGTGGGCACTGCTGGCAGGGTGCATGGGTGGGAACCGGGGTGCAGCTCCCTCTGGACGGCCTCCAACCCAGCCTCCAATCCCCGAGGAAGGAGCCACACCCTCCCTGCATTGACCACCCACCCCTTCCCCCAGGGAGTGCCTCGTCCGTGAACTGGACACCACAGGGTAGCTCCTGGTGGACCTAGGTTCGGACCAGACATCTTGCCACAACCCCTTCAATGGCGGCTACTATCGGGTGCAGCTGGGCTTCACAGAGGCTCAGAAGCTCATGGCCTCCAACCCTGCTGAGTTCAAAGGCCTGGTCCAGGAGAGGTGGGGGAGGCCCAGGGCTGCTGGGGAAGGGGGGACTCCAAGACCTTTGGGCAGGGACAGCCCACCCCCTCTGCCCACTATGAAAGGCTGTCCCCTGGTTCAGCAGTGGCCAGCTGCAGGACTCTGGGCAGGACTTTAACATCCCTGAGCCTCTGCCTCCTGTCAGATGGGGTCATGGGCTCACCTAACTCAGGGAATGCTTGGGGACAAACGAAAAGATTTGTGGCTGGGCACACGCCTGTCATTCCAGCGGCTCCGGAGGAGGCTGAGACAGGAGGATCTCAAGTTGGAGGCCAGCTTCAGCAAAAGCAACTCAGGGAGACCCTGTCTCTAAATAAAATATAAAAAGGGCTGAAGACGAAGCTCAGTGGTTAAGCACCCTTGGGTTCCATTCCTGAGACCAGAAAAAAAAAATTGCAAAATCCCTGCCCAATATCCAGCTGATTCTGGTCCCCTATGAGCTTGGGGACAAGGAGGTACTTGCTTGGGGGCTGTCACCTGGGTGAGGAGGGTTGAGACAGACAACGGGGACACCCCAGCACATGCATCGAGTCGGGGGAGTTTGGGGGCGTTGGCATCTTGCAGGGCTTGGACCCTGGAAGGACCCAGAGGGCTCGGTAGGCGGGGCTTGGAGGGCAGGGACACGGGGTGGAGCCAAGGCCCCTCCCTTGCAGCCTGAGGAGGCCATCAACTGGCTGGCCTAGGAGAACTTCTTCTTTTGGGACTATTGCAACGCCTTCCTCCTAGAGGCTCAGCGAGCGGGTAGGCCAGAGGGAAGGGCCGGGAGGGGCCCCTCTTCCTGCTGCACCTGCCACCGAGCCAGCGCCCTGGGAGTTTCCCCTAAGCCTCTACCAGGGCCTTTCTCCCAGAAGCTGGTCCTGCCAGGTGTGCAGCTGGGCCTCTCTGGGCCTCAGTTTCTCCACGTAGTTGAAGAACATTAACTGCTGGTCAGAGAGCAGGTGGAACACTCAGGGATGAGCTCCTGTCCCTGACCCTGCAATTTCCCTCTTTCAAGATGCAAACTTCTTTCTAAGACAGGAGATCCATGCGCAGAGCAGAGGGTCCAAAGGTGCTCAAAGATGCACGGGGGGCCCGCTAGGTGGCGCCCGCCTGTTATCCAAGCAGTTCAGGAGGCTGAGACCTCCATTTATCTGCTGTTATTATTATTATTATTATTATTATTATTATTATTATTATTATTATTATTATTTACCAAGGATTGAACCATTGAACCCAGAGGCGCTTACCCACTGAGCCCCGTCCCCAGCCCTTTTTATATTTTATTTAGAGACAGGGTCTCCCTGAGTTGCTCAGGGCCACGCTAAGTTGCTGAGGCTGGCCTCCAACTCGCCATCCTCCTGCCTCAGCCTCCTGAGCTGTTGGAATGACAGGCGTATGCAACCTCACCCTGCTATTATTATTACTTTTTTTAAATTATTGCATTATATTTATATATGTAAACACAGGGTTTATTGACTGTATTTGTACATAGACTTGTTTAAAAAAAGAATCACGTTGATGATCCTTCCTCAGCCTTTCCCTGAGCCCCTTGTTGACGTCACCATGTGGTGGCTATGTGGGTGCTCACCCTGGGGATGGGCATTCTGTCCGTAGGAGCAGATGTGGAGAAGAAGGGGGCCAATAAGACAGAATTCTGCTACCCCTCCTACGTCCAGCACATTATGGGGTAAGTGACGGGGTGGCCACCAGTTCCAGGTATCCAGTGCCAGCCCAGTCCTTTTCAGGGCCGGGGACGTGGCGTTTGGGTCCAACCAACCACCCTCAAGGTCATGTGCTGTGAGACCCTCATGTAGCCCCAAAGCGACCAGGTACTAGGTCACAGGGTTCCCATGATGACAAGGAACCAAGCCCGGAGAGACTTTGTCAGGACCTGGTGAGGAGACAGGTGGGCACCAAGGGGCAGGACAGTGAGGTCCCTTTCTCGGAGCCCCGGAGACTTCAAGAGCCTCTCCCTTAAGTGGGCTTCTGTGGTGCTGTTGGGGGCAAATGTGGGAATTTGTGACCCTGGAGAGAGGTCACCACAGGCACAGGCAGCCCCAGGCGGCCCTGCAGAGTTTTCTCCCAGGGCCGAGCGCTGAACCATCCTCAGTCCTTGTCCTTGTCACAGACTTCTGAGGCTGGCCTCCAATTTGGGATCCTCCTGCCTCAGCCTCCCAAGCTGCTGGAATGACAGATGTGGGTCACCCTGTCCGGCTAGAAAATATTTTTTAAAACAAAAAGGTGAAGGTCACCTTCTCGAGTTCAGCATGGAGCTGGGCTCAGCCTGGAGAAGGATGCAGGGGGATAGCCCCCAGGGAAGGTGCCCCCACCCAGCCTGGCAAGCACTGAAGCCCACGTGGGCTCTTTTCTCAGATCTCACACCTGGTGATGGGTTTTCACATCATTTTACAGCAACCACGTGGAATTTTTTGGACCAAAATCACCGATGGCAGTTTGAGATGAATGCTGCTTGTTCTTGTTCCGGTCTCTCTGGTTGGCGTGTTCCCCGGAGTCGCACCCCTGGCCCTGGCCAGAGGTGCCATCAGCCTGGGAACCCCCCCCACACACAGTTGAAGAGACATTTGTCCCTACAGGGACATATTCTCCCAGGGATTCGGGCCTTTCCGCTGGGTCTGCACATCCAGGGACCCCAAGGCCCTGGCTGTCATGGATCAGCTAGCCACATCTGTGCTGGAGAAGGCCATCGCTGAGGGAGGTAATGTCCTGGGGTGGGGAGGTCAGCCATAGGTACACACTGTCCCCAGGAGATGTCCTCCGCTCTGCGGGTCAGGATCCTCTAGGTGGAATTAGCAGGAAGCCAGTGCATTCGTTAGCTTTGCAGTACTGTGACAAAAGGCCTGAGAAAATCGGTGTGGTAGACATAAAGGTTTACCATGTCAGAGGTTCCAGGGTACAGTTGGCCTCGACTCCTGGATTTGGGGACAGAGTCAGAGCAGGCATCTGTAGCAAGCAACCTGGACCAGGAGGGCCCAGGACTCCGGCAGGGGTGCCCTCTGCCCACGCCACCCCACTTCCTCTCTACAGCAAAGACGGAGTCTGTGAAACTACAATATATGGACAATGTCCTCTGGATCTGCGAGGCGGCCAAGCACCACCTGGAGAGGCATCCCTCTGGGTTCCAAGGGGAGAACTGGATGTTCCTGGGGGAGGCTGATTTGGGATCCTGCTTGTATGAGCATTCACAGGGCACAGACATGGGACCACATGTGACCATGTCAGAGCCCCTGGGAGGGGCAGTGGCCACCACCTTGCCCTAGGAAAGAGAGATGGATACAGAAGACTGGGACCTTAGACCAGGTGGCTGGGGAGACATGTGGAGGAACAGGAACCCCCTGTGAACTATTGCCAGCAAATCAACATGGTACTGCCACCCTCAAATATAGGAAGTTCCTGGGGGGTGGGGATCAAAAAGAGCCTATCATTCCAGTGGCTCAGGAGGCTGAGGCAGGAGGATTGCAAGTTGGAGGACAGCCTCAGGAACTTAGCAAGGCCCTAAGCAACTAAGGGAGATCCTGCCTCTAAATAAAATAGAAAAAGGGCTGGGGATGGGGCTCAGGGGTTAAGCACCCCTGGGTTCAATCCTTGGGACGCTTTTGCTGTGGTTGCTTCCTTTGCCTGAGGATCAATTCCCAGAGGTGGGGACCCCAGGATCCAGGGACTTGCATAAGTTTCTTTTCCTGGGCTCTGGACATGTGCCTTCAAGGTCCAGAGCACACACACACACACACACCCCTGGATAAGTGCATCTCTGGCATTTATTCCAATTTCCAACATCCACTAATTCAGGAAGTGCAAAAGGATCCTTTTCATGAAATTAATTTCTCATTTTCCCCCATTACAAGGTGGGTGGGGGTGGGGAACATCTGCACCCCCTTAGATACCACTTATGTATTTTTTTTTCTCACCCTCTGCCTATGGGATCTTTGGTTTGAAAACCACATTTTGCAGGCTGCAGAGACTATTGATCCCAAGCCCTTCGGATGCAGAGGCTTCCCCAATCTTTTTACAGTGTCCTTTTTATACACCCTTAATCTTATGACTTCTTTGATTTATTTATTTTTTTTATTCCAGGACATGCATTAATGCTTCCAATATCCACCAAAGCACCCACTCCGTTCCTCTCCTGTTTTCTATTATTGGATAGCTTCTAGTTCAATCCTCCCATTTCATGGAGTCTATGAGATCCCCTATTCTTTTCTCTTTTCAAAATTGAGTGCTACATATCTCATTTGGTAAGCTATTTGTTTTTCCCCATTCCTGATATTGAGTCTTTGTGTGTGTGTGTGTGTGTGTGTGTGTGTGTGTGTGTTTGGTACTAGGAATGGAACACCAGGGGTGCTTCACCACAGAGACCCATCCCCAGCCCCTTTTTATTTTATATTTTATTAGAAGAACTTTTATTAGCAAGCAGATGAAAAAAGAAGAATTATCAGGAGTCTTATTCTGATACTTTGGGCAGAAGCTATTCACTAACTGAGGCCATCTTGTTGGAAAGTCTTCTGTTTACTTCCAAAGATCAGGTGCTTCTAGAGGATCACTGAGTATCCTGAATTCGAGGTCTTCTGTTGGAGTAGGAGGCCAGTTGTGTGGAATTCCAAGTTGTTATTTAATTGTGAAACATGAATGTAAAAAATGCCTCTCTGGAGCTTCACTATTGCATTTTTTATTGGTTGTTCAAAACATTACAAAGCTCATGACATATCATCTTTCATGCATTTGATTCAAGTGGGTTATGAACTCCCATTTTTACCCCAAATACAAGTTGCAGAATCACATCGGTTACACATCCACATTTTTACATAATGCCATATTAGTGACTGTTGTATTCTGCTACCTTTCCTATCCCATACTATCCCCCCTCCCCTTCCCTCTCATCTTCCCTCTCTACCCCATCTGCTGTTATTTAATTCTCTCCCTTGTTTTTTTCCCCTTTCCCCTTACAAACTCTTATATGTAATTTTGTGTAACAATGAGGATCTCCTTCCATTTCCATACAGTTTCCCTTCTCTCTCCCTTTCTCTCCCCCCACTCGTCTCTGCTTAATGTTAATCTTTTCCTCATGCTCTTCCTCCCTGTTCTGTTCTTAGTTGCTCTCTTTATATTAAAGAAGGCATTTGACATTTGTTTTTTAAGGATTGGCTAGCTTCACTTAGCATAATCTGCTCTAAAGCCATCCATTTCCCTGCAAATTCCATGATTTTGTCATTTTTTAGTGCTGTGTAATACTCCATTGTGTATAAATGCCACATTTTTTATCCATTCATCTATTGAAGGGAATCTAGGTTGATTCCAGAGTCTAGCTATTGTGAATTATGCTGCTATGAACATCGATGTAGCAGTGTCCCTGTAGCATGCTCTGGGAATACAAATCATGTCTCAATAATAACCCTGAATGTTAATTTCCAAAACTCAGCATTTAAAAGACTGGCAGATTGGATATAAAAAGAAGACCCAACAATACACTGCCTCCAAGAGACTCATCTCATAGGAACATACCCACAGACTGAAGGTGACAGGTTGGAAAAAATTATATCACTTGGGCTGGGCCTGGGGCTCAGTGGTAGAGAGCTCACCTAGCACGTTTGAGGCCCTGGGTTCGATCCTCAGCACCACATAAAAATAAATAGATAAAATAAAGATGTTGTGTCCATCTATAAAAAATAAATATTAAAAAACATACCACTCACATGGACTGTGGAAGCAAGCAGGGGTTTCCATCCTTATATCAAATAATGTGGACTTCAAGTGAAAGTTAATCAGAAGGGATAAAGGAGGACCTTTCATACTGCTTAAGGGAACCACATACCAACAAGACAGAACAATTATAAATATTTATGCCCCAAACAATGGAGCATCTATGTTCAAACAGACTCTTCTCAATTTCAAGAGCCAAGTAGACCAAAAGACAATAATTCTGGGTGACTTTAACACACCTCATTTACCACTGGATAGATCTTCCAAACAAAAGCTAAACAGAAACTATAGAACTCAATAATATAATCAATAACTTAGATTTAACTGACATACATAGACTATTTCATCCTTCAATAGGTGAATACACTTTCTTCTCAGCAGCAAATGGATTCTTCTCTAAAATAGACCATATATTATGCCACAAAGCAACTCTAAGCAAATACAGAAAAGTAAAGATACTACCCTGCATTCTATCAGATCATAATGGAATGAAATTAGGAATCAATGATAAAAATAGAAGCTACTCCAACACCTGGAGACTAAATAATATGCTAGTGAATGAGCAATGGGTTGCAGAAAGCATCAAAGAGGAGATTTAAAAACTCTTAGAGGTGAATGAGAACACAGATACAGCATACCAAAGTCTCTGGGACACTATGATGGCATTAATAAGAGGAAAGTTCATTGCATGGAGTTCATTCCTTAAAAAAAGTAAAAGTCAAATAAATGACCTAAAATTGCATCTGAAAGCCCTAGAAAAAAAATGAATCAACACCAAAAGCAGTAAAGGACAGAAAATAATTAAAATCAGAGCTGAATCAATGAAATTGAAACCAAAGAAGCAATTTAAAATTGACAAAATGACTGGGAATGGAACCACCATTTGACCGAGCTACCCCCTCACCAGTCTATACCCAAAGGACTTAAAAACAGCATACTACAAGGACACAGCCACAATGATTTTAGCAGAACAATTCACAATAGCCAAACTGTGGAGCCAACCTAGATGCCCTTCAATAGATTAATGGATAAATAAAATGTGGTATTTGTACACAATGAAAAATTACTCAGCAGTAAAAGAGAATAAAATCATGGTATTTGCAGGTAAATGGATGGCAATGGAGAAGATAATGCTAAGTGAAGTTAGCTAATCCCAAAAAACAAATGCTTTATATTTTCTCTGATATAAGGGGCCTGACCATATTGGGGTAGGGAGGGGTACCATGGGAGCAATAGATGAATTCTATTTAGGGCAGAGGGGTGGGAAGGGAGGGGCCAGGGGATTAGCAAGGGTGGTGGAATGTGATGGACATCATTATCCAAAGTACATGTATGAAGATATGAATTGGTGTCAACATACTTTATATAAAGAGATGAAAAATTGTGCTGTACTAAGAATTGTTATACATTCCGCTGCCATATATTTTTTAAAATTAATTATTTTACTTTAATTTTCAAAATGAAAAATTGGCCCTTTGAAAAAATAAGTACATTTGATAAAACATTATCCATACTAATGTAGAGAAGAAGAGAAACACTCCAATTACTAAAATCCATGACAAAAAAGGAATATCACCTTGAACACTAGAGAAATAAACATAATTAGAAATTATTTTGAAAATACTGAAGACATCAACAAGTATCTAAAATCATACAGTTTATCCAAACTGAGTGAGGATGATATATACAAGTTAAATAGATCATTTTCAAGCAATGAATTAGAAGACACCTTCAAAAGCCTACCAACCAAAAAAAAAAAAAAAAAAAAAAAAAGCCCAGGACTTAATGGATCCAAGACTTTCAAAGAAAAACTAATACCAACAATCCTCAAATTATTCCATGAAATTGAAAAAGAGGGAACACTTCCAAACTCACTCTATGAGGCCAAAATCACCTTTATTCTAAAATCAGACAAAGACACATCAAAAAAAGAAACCTTCATACCAATCTCTCTAAAAAAACAGATGCAAAAATTCTCAATGAAATTCTGGCAAATCAAATACAAAAACATATCAAAAAGATGGTGCATCATGATCAAATGGAATTCATCCTAGGGATGCAAGTTTGGTTAAACATACAGAAATCAATAAAATTAATTCACGGCATCAGTAGATTTAAACATAAGAATCATATGATCATCACAATAAATGCAAAAAAAGCATTTGACAAAATACAGCACCTCTTCATGTTCAAAACACTAGAAAAACTAGGGATAACAGGAACTTACCTCAACATTGTAAAGGCTGTCTACACTAAGCCACAGGCCAACATCATTCTAAATGGAGAAAAACTGAAGGCATTCCCTCTAAAATCTGGAACAATATAGGCATGCCCTCTCTCACCATTTCTATTCAACATAGTTCTTGAAACACTGGCCAGAGCAATTAGACAGAGTAAAGAAATTAAAGGAATAAGTATAGGAAAAGACGAAATTAAATTAGCACTATTTGCTGATGATATGATTCTGTACCTAGAAGACCTAAATAACTCAACTAGAAAACTTCTAGAAATAGAATTCAGCATAGTAGCAGGATATAAAATCAACACCCATAAATCAAAGGCATTTCTGTATATCAGTGACAAACCCTCTTAGAAGGAAATGAGGAAAACTACCCCATTAACAATATCCACAAAAAAAAAAAAAAAAGATACTTGGGAATCAACCAAAGAGGTGAAGGAGCTATACAATGAAAACTATGGAACACTAAAGAGAAATCAAAGACCTTAGAAGATGAAAAGATTTAATTTGATCTTGAATAGGCAGAACTAATATCAAAATGACCATAATACCTAAGCACTATACAGATTTAATGCAATTCTGATCAAAATACCAATGGTATTCCTCATGGAATAGAAAAATAAATCATGAAATTTATCTGGAAAAATAGGAGACACAGAATGGCTAAAGAAATTCTAAGCAGGAAGATAGAAGCAGATGATATTGCTAAATCAGACCTTAAATTATACTACAGAGCCATAGTAACAAAAACAGCATGGTACTGGCAACAACACAGGCTGGTAGAACAATGGTACAGAATAGAGGACACATTGACTAACCCACAAAATTACAACTACCTTATATTAGACAAAGGTGCCAAAAACATGTACTGGAGAAAAGATAGCATCTTCAAAAAATAGTGCTGGGAAAACTGGAAATCCATATGCAACAAAATGAAAATGAACCCCTATCTCTCACCATGAACAAAAGTTAACTCAAAATGGATCAAGGACCTAAAAATTAAACCAGAGACACTGCATATAACAGAAGCAAAAGTAGGCCCTAAACTTCATCATGTGGGATTAGGCCACAACTTCCTTAATAAGACTCCTATAACACAAGAATTAAAACCAAGAATCAACAAATGGGATGGATTCAAACTAAAAAGTTTTTTATCACAAAAAGAATAGAGAGTCTACTTCCTGGGAGCAAATTTTTACGCCTCATATGTCAGATAGAGCACTAATCTCTAGGGTATATAAAGAACTCAAAAATCTTAACACCAAAAAAAATACAATCAATAAATAGGCCAAGGACCTGAAAAGACATTTCTCAGAAGAGGATATACAATCAATCAACAAATATATGAAAAAAATTATCATCATCTCTAGCAATCAGAGAAATGCAAATAAAAACCACTCTAAGATACCATCTCACTCCAGTCAGAATGGCAGCTATTATAAAGACAAACAACAATAAGCATTGGCTAGGATGTGGGGGAAAAGATACACTCATACATTGCTGGTGGAACTGCAATTTGGTGCAACAATTACACAAAGCAGTATGGAGACTCCTTGGAAATCTGGGAATGGAACCACCATTTTACCCAGCTATTCCTCTTTTCAACTACACCCCAAAACTTAAAAACTGCATACTACAGGGACACAACCACAGCAATGTTTATAGCAGCACAATTCACAATAGCTAAACTGTGGAGCCAACCTGTTTGCCCTTCAGTTGATGAATGCATAAAGAAATGTGGCATATATACACAATGGAATATTACTCAGCACTAAAAGAGAATAAAATCATGGCATTTGCCAGTAAATGGATGGTGTTGGAGAATATTATGTTAAGTGAAGTTAGCCAATCCCCCCAAAACAAATGCCAAATATTTTCTCTGATATATAGGGGGTGACTCACAGTGGGGTAGGGAGGGAGAGCATGGGAGGATTAGATTAATTCTAGATAGGGAAGTGGAGTGGGAGGGAATTGGAGTGGGAAGGGGATTAGCAAGGATGGTGGAATGTGATGGTTATCATTATACAATGATATGATCAACATCATATTCAAAATACATGTATGAAGACTTGATTTGGGTGTCAACATATCTTATATACAAAGACATGAAAATTGTGATATATTTGTGTATTAAGAATTGTAATGCAGAAAGAAATGAGTTCATATATAATGATACAAATTGATGTGAACATACTTTATATACAGAGAGATATTAAAAATAGTGCTCTATATATGTAATAGGATCGTAATGCATTCCACTGTTATCATATATTTTTTAAAATCATAAAAAATATTTAAAACATAAAAAAATAAAAAAAAAATAAATCATGACTTAAAAAATTTTGAAAAAAAGAAAGAAATTGTGAGATGGGATGCCTGTGGTGCTACACACCTGATATATCCAGTCTTCTGAAGTCTTAGGCAGGGGAAATCACAATTGTGAAGCTGACCCTAGCAACAGAGTGAAACCCTGCCTAAATTTTTTTAAAAAGTAATAGTAATTTTAAAAAATTAAATTCAGAAAACATTTAAAAATTTTATTTTTTAAAAATAAAAATTTAAAAAGAGCTGAGGATATAGTTCAGTAATAGGATACTCTGGAAATTCCATCCAGAAATATCCATTTCTGGCAATCAGCCACATTTTGTTTGCCATATTACATACAGTTGGACAAATACTATGAAATAATGTGTCAGTTTTATATCAATGTCACAGAAATATCACATTTCACACATAAGAATATTTAAATACGACACCTGCAGTATTTGAAAAAATACAAATACAGATCAGCACATAACAGACTGAATTACACACCCTCGGAATAGATGAGAGGACTCCTCATTATAAAGAGGAGTGCTTCCCTCAGGTTCATCTATGATAAAACCCCATCAAAATTTCTCCATGATTTCCTTTTAATTGAAGAAGGGACCAAACCAAAAATTTTGAAAATTCTCCTGGAAGGCTAAATTGATATAAAATTAGCCAAGAATTCTGAACACTAAGGGCAAAAGCAGGAGCTATAATTACCAGGCACTAATGCATATTATAAAATTATCGTAATTTAGTAATTTGGGGACCAAAAAAAATCACAATGCAGCAATTTCATAGATGACTCCATATGTATGTGAATTTCATTTTTATTGTTAAGTGCAATGAAAAGACCTAGATATCTCCAGCAGAGGATTTTATGTGAATGAGCAAGACAACCCAATATGAAGGGAGGTGTGGGAACTGAAGGCGCAGAGCACTGGCCTACCAGTCCTTGGGTGTAGGACATGCGTGGTACTGGATTATACTCCAGCACCCCAAAGAAGCACATGTTGAGCAGGATTATGTTTCAAAAATATACCAGAATAGGAGGTTCCTGGTATAATTTAGTATAACTGTTACAATTATCATCAAGGAATCATGACGTCAACAAAGTCCACCCACAAACCCACGTGGATGTAAAAATCATACACTTAATTGCAATGGAAAAGTCATTATAAATCAAACCCTAACCAGGCCACCCTCAGCAATGTAGCTACACCCGCGCTCAGAATAAAAACTGAAAACTTCAAGGGTCAGAGCTAAGTGGTAAAGCACCCTTCTGTTAACTACCAAAACACAAAACAAATAAACTGCACAAAACTAGCTCAGGAATAAGCGGGTTCCTGTACACTGCAGCTCCCGTCCTGCAGGAAAAAAGTGTTTGAAGGATTTTGCATTTTATTTAGAGGCAGGTTCTCATCTAGCTGGTCTCTCCAAGTTGCCAAGGCTGGCCTTGAATTCGCAATCCTTCTGCATCAGCCTCTCCCCCGCTCCCCAGCCTCTGGAATGACAGGTGTGTGCCTTCGCTGGGCTAGGAAATTGGATTCTTCTAGTGGTCCCACCTGTCAATCACCACAGCCCGGGAAGATGCCAGGCAGCAGCGCCCACCTGCCAGATAAAAACTGGAGCAGGGGCTGAGGCTGCCCCCAGGGGATGGGGAGGCTGCGAGGGGTCTCCGCCACTGTCACGCTCCCCACACGGGGGCCTAGGGGGACTGAGGGGCGCTGTCCCCGAGGGGCCCAGGCCTGCGGATGCAGAGAGCGCCCGGAGTCAGGTCGGCCAACTGGGTTCCTGCCACAGTGGGTCCTGCCCTACAGCCTCCCTGCCCCGTCTCCCTCTGGAACCTCCCTCTCCAGACACCAGGTGCCACTGCACACTTACCATTTCCTAGTGCCCAGCATCCAAAACTGCCCTGGAGAGCTTCAGCCCCTTCATGGCAGGGGCTCCTGGGATCCCCGCAAGGAGCAAAGCCTGGAGTCCAACTGCAGGTATCCTAGAAGCCCCGACCTGGGAGAAATAAATCCCAGTCCAAGCGTGGAGGCCCGCCCCCAGCTAACTGGCTGCGCTCAAGATTGAGCTCAACAAGGGGGCTTCTGATTGGACAGGGCATCAGTCAGTCTCTGCTCCCCACCAACCGGAGCCCAGGGTACCTTCTTTTTGAGTGACAGTGGGGTGATATGCGCTCCAGGCAAGAAGGAGTCCAGAATGTCAGGGTTGGGTACAGCTTTTTTTCTTTTTTGTTTTCCTTTTGAGGTCTAGGCATTGGGTTAGGGTCAGGGTGAGAAAAATTCTAAGTTCTGTTGGGTTTTGATCTTAGGATATTGAAGTCATTTCTTGAAAGTTTCACCACCTGGGCCTCCTCCTATAATAAGACCTCCCAGAGGGTCTTTGGGGTTCTGACTTGTCCTCTGTTTATCTGTGCAAAATTCTCCAAGCAGAACTGGCCTTTCACGCCTTGGGAACTGCCCAGTGCATCACAGCCAGCGCTGGTGGAGGCTCACAGGGGGCCTGGCAGGCGCCTTGGAGGAGGCTCCCACCCGCTTGGCATCATGAGAGCTGATTTTCCTCCAGCTGATTTGAATCTGTATCTCGAGTCCACATTGAACTGGAGGCAGAGTAAGGAGATCAGCACAGAAGAGACCCAGAGAGCACAGACCTGGGTAAACCCCAGATGCACCAGGCTCCCTCACTCTCTGGCAACAGGGGGTTGAATTCAGAAGAACTCTGAGCCCCATCCCCAGCCCTATTTTGAATTTTATTTAGAGACAGGGTCTCACTGAGTTGCTTAGCACCTTGCTTTTGCTGAGGCTGGCTTTGAATTCGCCATCCTCCTGCCTCAGCCTCACCAGCCTCTGGAATGACAGGCATGTGCCACTTTTTTTTCTTTCTTTTTGAGAGAAATACCTGCAGTGGCCACAGGATAACAGCCTTGCACAGATCAAGGCCACCCTGGGTACTCTCCCTGGTTCCAGCCAGTCCGCTGGATCCCAGGCAATGGGATCCTGCCTCCTCCAAAACCAGAGACACCCTGCCCAGGTGTGCATCCTTAGTATCAGCTGAATACTCTGCACTTGACAAGAAAAAAGAAAAAAGACCCTACCTGCTTGTCTTCATGTAAACAAAGACGATGTGTTTCCAAAGAGAGCTCTGCTTCTTGTCCCCCCAATTCAGTGGTGCAAAAAGTCACATAATACAGAGAAGACTTCTTGTTAAAAGGGGCTTATTTGTCTGTCTCTTTAAGGAAAAACAATTTGGGTTTGATTGGGAGTCCAGGAAAGCCAATTCCAGGTTTTCCTAATTTGGTAAATAATTCCATAGGCTTGAATGCACCCTGCTACTCTCTGCCTTAATTAACCATGGAGGCCTCGAGGTTACCTGCCTTCTTGGACACCTGCTCCTGCAGATCAATGCGGGGGTGGGGGGGGTCTTTTCTTCTCCATGCAGTGCCCTGAACCTACACCTTCCCTTCAGGCTCCAATACCTTTGGCAGCATCCAATGGGGGAGCGGTTTAGAAAATTTTGAAATGTTTCTAAAGACATTTCCTCATCTGGCTATGATGCTATCAATTTGGTCCCATGGTCCTTTTCAGTACTTGTTATCTTTTTCTATTTTATTGGTTCTTCTTAGTTATACATGACCATAGAATCCATTTTGATAAAATTATCCAAACATAAAATATACCTTATTCTCATTAGGACCCCATTCATTTGGGTGGGCATCATGTGTGGATTCACTTAGGTATTTTCATATATTATACAGGAACATTATGGTGGATTCATGCTACTGTCTTTCCTGTTCTTATCTCCCCTCCCTTCCTCTTGCTCCCCTTTGTTTCATCTACTGAACTTCTCTTCTTGCCCCCCATTCCTTGTGATGTAGATAACACATGTCATGGAAAACATGTGACCTTTGGTTTTGGGGATTAGCTTATTTTACTTTAGCATGATAATCTCCACATCCATTCATTTACTGGCCAAAGTTATGAAGTCATCCTTTTTTAAAGCTGAGTAATATTCCACCATGTATACACACCACAATTTCTTTATCTATTCATCTGTTGATGGGCATTTAGGCTGGCTCCATAGCTTAGGTAGTGTGAGTTGTGCTATCATAAACATTGATGTGGCTGTGTCCCTGTTGTATGCTCATTTTATCCTCTGGATTTATGCTGAGGAGTGGGATAACTGAGTCAGAGGGTGGTTCCTGTCCTAGTTTCTTGAGGAATATCCATCCTGCTTTCCAGAGGGTTGCACCAAAGTGCAGTTTCTCCAACAAGGTGTGAGCATTCCCTGTCCCCGACATCCTCACCAATTTATAGTTACTGTATTCTTGATAATTGCTATTCTGACTGAAGTGAAAGAGAATCTCAGGGTAGTTTTAATTAGCATTTCCCTAATTGCTAGATACGTTGAGTTTTCAGTATTTATTTTTTAAAATATTTTTTCTATTGGAGTCGGACCCAATAACTTTATTCTATCCATTTATTTTTTCTGTGGTGCTGAGGATGGAACCCAGTGCCTGCATGTGCTTGGCAAGCACTCTACAGCTGAGCCCCAGCCCCAGCCCCCATTTTCAGTATTTTTTTTTTTTTACTTTTACTTCTCAGTAACAGCAGCCCAGGTATTTGGGGGACCAGTTTTGCTACATTTGTGAAATGGGAACATTTATCTTGAAGGAAGACTGAGAAGGTCAAGCCACATGCCCCAGGATTCCAGGGATGAGCAGTATACAGTTGTCTTGCCCAGGATGAGAAGATTATGTGGCTGAGAAGAGGGAAAAAGCTGGAGACACCCTGGGGCCAGAAAAACACCTTCCTCCATGAGGGAAATGATTAATTATTATTGTTGTTAGTTTTCTTAACCAAAATATGAAATTTTCCTAAGCTACCTGTGCCACTAGATATAGGTCCTTGAATGGAGCTCAGATTTGTCTTCAGAGGCAAGGAAAAGTGAATAACCAACCCAGTGATTTCAATAACCAACAAGCTAGACCTTGGGCTCCTTGGGTACAAAACATTGGGTATTATCCAATAATTAACAATCCAACAGCACTTGATACCCAATTAATGGGGGATGGAGAATTGGATCAGTGGGTATGGGGGTCTGTGGGTGACTAGCTGCAGGAACGTGCCTCTGGGGTGCATTCCTTGTATCTGAGAGGTTTTTCCACACCAATGAGATAAACAAAGTGGCAAGAAAACTGGCAAAACCTCTGTAATATTCCATCCAGGAAAATTTATGAGCACTTTAAAAGCATCTTAATATTTACCCTTGGTCGAATGTGCATCAATCAGAAAGCAAACATTTGAAAATAGCAGTCAACATGAAAAGTTTCTGAAATCTGCTTGTTTGTGGACCACATTTGTGGATCACTGCAAAAACCATATGAGTCCATGGCTAAATACATAAGTAAAAATAGAAATATAATAATGCACATTCTCTTAAGACTTCCATCCTGAAAACACTGCCCTATTTGCTTTGATAACTAAATGATCATTTAGTTGTCCCTCTAGCAACAGTTGAGGTCCATAAAGAACTGTGGAATATGTCTGGTTGGGGCAGAAATGCTGGGATACAAGAAGAAAGTTACAATGAACCTCAAAGGAGAAGGTTCATAAATCACCAGAATGCAGGAATTCCCACAAAATTTGAAATTAAAAACAAGGGACTTGGGTTGTGGCTCAGTGACAGAGCACCTGTCTAGCACCTGTGAGGCACTGGGTTTGATCCTCAGCACCACATTAAAAAGAAATATATAAAACAAAGGTATCCTGTCCAACTAAAAAGTATTTTTAAAAATAAAGATCAGATTTTAAAATAAAAGTAAAAAAAGGCAAGAGAGGATTTTAGATAATACATAAAATATAATCAAAGTAGAGCATATTATATTGGCCCAGAAATCACTATCAAGAGGGAGGGGAGGAAAACAGTGAGGCTTCTCTGATATCTCTAGGCCCCACACCCCCTTTGCTCCTCAAGTTTATGGGAGATACTGTGGGTGATTCCAGAATTCTACCTATGGACCAATTCCTAGTTCTTAACTGGCAGTAGGATGACATCATATTTGTAGGTTCCTACTCCACATGGTCTTTTCCAGAGACAACAAAGCAAAACCTGAGTTTGTATATGTGTGTGTGTGTGTGTGTGTGTGTGTGTGTGTGTGTGTGAATTTTAGGGTAATAAAAGTTTTATTATGGCAGCTATTATGAAGACAAACAAAAACAAGTGTTGGTGAAAATGTGGGGAAAAGGTATACTCATACATTTCTGGTGGGACTGCAAATTGGTGCAGCCAATATGGAAAGCAGTATGGAGATTCCTTGGAAATCTGGGAATGGAACCAAAATTTGACCCAGCTATCCCTCTCCTCAGTCTAAATCCATAGGACATAAAAACAGCAACCTAGAGGGACACAGCCACATCAATGTTTATAGCAACACAATTCACAAAAGCTAAACTGTGGAGACAACATAGATGTCTTTCAGTGGATGCATGGATTAAAACATATGTGTTATATATATACACAATGGAATTTTACTCAGTAACAAAAGAAAATAAAAACATGGCATTTGCAGGTAAATGGATGGCATTGGAGAAGATAATGCTAAGTGAAGTTAGCCAATCCCCCCAAAAACATGCCAAATGTTTTCTCTGATATAAGGAGGCTGACTATAGTGGGGAAGAGAGAGGGACCATGGGAGGAATAGATGAATTCTAGATAGGGAAGAGGGGTGGGAGGGGAAGGGAGAGGGCAGGGGATTAGCAAGGATGGTGGAATGTGATGGACATCATCATCCAAAGTACATGTGTGAAGATACAAATTGGTGTCAACACACTGTATATACAAACAGAGGTATGAAAAATTGTGCTGAATATGTGTAATAAGAATTATAATGCATTCTGCTGTCATTTAGTTTTTAAGAAATCAATAGAAAAAATATATATTATGTAAAGTTTAGGATGATATTCTAAATGTATAAATGCAACTCTTAAGTCACCTTGTTTTGCACTGACCAGTTCTCATTGGAACTTTTCTAGCACCATTAAAAAAATAGAGGCACATCATACTCTCTGAGAGGACACTCCTGCTTGAAAGTGTCCTTCTTTAGCTTCCATATGTGTTTAAATAAACTAATACATGATAGAGTGAGGAATGTGTCTGAAATAGTAGTTAGAAGATGCACACTAGTGACAGGAACAGGAAGTTGACATGCCAAAGATCCAGGACAACTCTATGTCGCTTTGGCCCAGGCTAGTCTGGAATGGTTCCGACATAATTGATGGTTAGATGCAATCACCCTATCTCCTTGAGTTCTGCAATATGGTCTGTGAAAGTGTCCCAAAACTTGTCCCCTCTAGGGTAACTTGTGTTCTCACTAGCAGAGAAGAAATCACTGCTCACAGAAATCACAGGTTGTTGGCTGAGGAATGGAATATGGCACATTGACTTGGTCCAGGCAGAGCTATAGATAAATTACTTTTCTAAAAGAAAAGTGGGGGTCTGCACAGTGGGCGAAGTTCATAGAATGACTCCCTGACCTGCATGATCCCATCAATCACATATGCATGCTACACATCCATCACTATCAGTATGTAGTTGAGTGGTAGAGCCACCACGAGCACTGAAAATAGATAGACAGACAGATGGACAGATAGACCAAGGCAGGGATGAGCTGCATCTTTGAGAACCAATTATGTATAATCCCATAGAGTTCCCTAATAACTTTGCATTTTAAAAATACAATCATGGGCTTATAAAGTTTAGTATCCACTGGTAGGCCAGGTGTTAGATATTCATGGGAAATGGAAAAAAACATAGATACCAATACTGTGCAACCAGAAACTTGAGAAAACCTTATTCATGGGCCATAAATCATTTTTCAAAACCAGTGAACGCTTTTACCAGTTTTCTAAAAAACAAACAAACAAACAAAAACACACTGTGTGTTCTGCTCAGAAAGGGGAATGCAATCTTCTGGAATGGAGGAGGAGTTTGAAGGTCAAGACTTCCTGAGCTTCTAAATCTATTCTGTCCCTATTTTTTATTTTATTAACAGTGATGACTTTTTTTTCTCTGTCTGCTTCCCCAAGCATTCAGTGTTTCCCCGTCTCAACATCTGCCCACTGCCCCTGTGTCTCCAGAGGTCCTTCCTGTCCTCTTTGCCACCCCACCACTCACGGCACTGCCTGTCACTCCCTGCTTTCCCAGGTATCATCTTTGACCCTCTACTTGCCTGTCTCTCTGGTCCAGATGTTATCGAAATTCCTACAACATATTTCTAAGCCTTTTCTAGACAATCTTCCCTGGGTATTCTCCAGGGATTGGAAATACCTGTGGCCATATGCATGGATTCTGCACCCAAGGTCTCAAACACTGGTGGATGGGAAGGATTTGAAAATAATTTGATCATGTTCCAAATAAATGTGAAGACTTTCTTTCAAGCAATGACAATGGTATAAAGGCTACTTACATAGTGGGTACTTTGTATTAGTGTTTTTTAAATATTCTTAGTTGTAGAAAAACACAATATTTTTTTCTGCTTATTTATTTATTTTTTTATGTGGTGCTGAGGATAAAACCCAGTGCCTCACAAGTGCTAGGTGAGCCCTATACCACTGAGCCCCAGCCCCAGCCCTGTAGCAAATTTCATTAGTAATCTAGAGATTATTTAAATTACAGGAGGAGGTGAACAGGCTGTCTGCAAACTGTATACATAAATTAATGCACTTTGCAATTCTCTGTGGATTGCTATTCTGGAACCAGTCACCCACCTATGCTGAATGAAAACTGCAAGACATCTCCACTGCTGGACTCAGTCTTCATTTTTCTCCTCCCACAAACTTGTTTTTTAATCTGGGTTCTCACATTTTCTCACCAAGAACTTTAAAGTGGCCTTTGACTTCTTGTCCTTGGCCAGCTATCCATTCTAATACTTGGAATCAACGTCACATGGAAGTTTCTCTGTAACTCTCTTCTCCTCCAGTACTGGTACAGACACTTACAGGCTGTTGCTTAAACTGGTGTGTGTGTGTGTGGGGGGGAAACAAAACAAGAACAACTTCTCTGACTTCTTCACTTCAACCCTTATAATCAAAAACAATCATTATTTTCATCATTAAGTAAAATTAACTGAGCCAGGCAGAGCGGTGCATGCCCATGATCTCAGCAACTTGGGAGGCAGAGGAAGGAGAATCATGAATTCAAAATCAGCCTCAGAAACTTAGTCAGGACTAAGCAACCCAGTGAGACCCTGGCTCTAAAGAAACTATATATTTTTTAAAAGGGGGAGCTGGGGATGGGGCTCAGTGGTTAGGCAGCCTTGGGTTCAATCCCTGTTGTCAAAAATAATTAAATAAATAATGAGCAGAATTGACCACCAAAATTCCTTCTAAGAACCTTTCAAACTATCACAGCCTAGTATTCAGTAGAGGTTGCAAAATGTTAGCCCAGGATCACGAAAAATATGTGCTACTGCATGCGTTACATGGTATGAGAATGAGGCTTAAATTCTTCCATGGATGATGACTACAGCATTTTTCTTTTGGAGAGAACAAAGAACTCCACTGGCTCCTCATTATGCCCAGGCACTGATACCATATCCCACAGATCATGATGGCATTGGGGGGAGGGTTACCTTGTGTTGTCAGATGAGATCAGGTTCAAACCTGGGAGTTAGGCATACACTGGACTGCCCTGTTTACACATGAGCCATTCTTAAAGTACACTTTGGCATACAAACATATACTATGGAAATGAGGTTCAACTTCCTTCCTGGTGGACATTTTAGCATTACAATGAAGTAGAATAGACTTCCTAGTCACTAGTACTTTCTCTTGAGGTTATTTGTGAAAGAGGTTCATCCTAAACTTATTAAACACATCTCAACGTCTTGGGTCATTGCCTCATGGGAAATCATGTTTTCCATTAGGAGAGGGTCAAGGTGTGTCTTCTGTTCTTAGGCTCCAAGTGCTAACAATGCAACATGGGCACAAACAGAATGTGGTGCACGAGTAATTGGAGCAATGTTCTCTTCTACACAAGTCCAGCATGACAGTCAGTCTCTCAACAAAGACAGAAACTAACAACTAACAGGAAGGTATTTCAAAAACAGTATATCAACTGGGAAACTTCTGGAGAATGCAGAGACTCATGCACCTGAAGGGCTGGGGTGGGTGGGGTGAGATTGCATCATGCTACTCAGAACACTTTGAAATTTAAAACTCATGAGTTGTTCATTCTGGAATTGTCTACAGCTTACAGAAAGGGAAACCATAGATAAGAGGAACTATGATAGTCCAATTTCTGTAAAACAAATACCAAGAGGCAATCTTGTGAGTGGTCAGAGAGAAACAGTTGATCATGAACAAGATAGCATTAGTGGATTTTCTTAGAGAATATAAGAAACTGGAAGGCTTTGGGAGGACATGATGGAACTTGTTTTTTAAACATCAATAATTTTATACCTTGAAAAACTCTGTTTCAAAAGATAAGGGGAGATTTGTACAAGGAAAGGTTTGTGGTGAGTAAACAACACTTCGAGAAATGCCAATAGAGCCATCAAGGTTAAAGGAAATGAAAAAAGACATAACCTTGAGCCAACATAAAATAATGAGAAATAGTGGTAGTTATAGGTCAGTAGCTCAATATGGTAGCTAAATATAGCCAGAACAATGGAGTATTTAGTTTCTAACACTTTTCTATGTGTTTCAAAAATATAAATGTAAAAAATTGTACTCTATATGTGTAATAAGAATTGCAATGTATTCCACTGTATTTAAAAAATAAAATTTAAAAAAATTAAAAATAAATGAGTGCAAATGTAACACTTAGAAGACAAAAATAACACTTATAACATGAAAATAGCACTTAGAACCAAAGAAACTTTGATGCTGAATGACTACAAGACTCCATTTTTCATTGCTATCAGGAAATACTTAAGGCTGAGTATTTTGTGAATAAAAAGTCATTTAGGTCAGAATTTTAGAGTCTGAGAGTCCAAGATAAAGGGATGCCATCCTCTTGGCTTCTGGGGAGTACCCACTTTGCTCTTCTCCAGCATTGTGACTGTCATCAGAATGGGGACAAGTGGAAGAGGCAAAATCATATGGACCAATATGAGCCACAGAGCAGAGAGGGGCAGTCTTGATATTTCATAACAACTCATTTTCTCAAAAACTCATTCCAAGAGACTAGCGTCCATTCCTCCTGAGGGTTGTGTCCCCAGTGACTTAATTAATGCCTAGTAAACAGCACATTTGAAAGGATACCCTGCCTCAGTGCTACCACAATGAGGCACAAGTGTCCAAAACATAATTTTGTTTGGCGACAAATGCTATCCAAGCCATAGAAGACACACAATGCATGAAGTTATAGCCTATGACAAAGATAAAAACCAGGAATCAGGGACAAATCTGTAAGATTAGCAAAACATTTCTATTCATTTGAAACTAATTTGGCATGAATAAAAACTGATTGTCATAAATTTAAGATGTTAGAGCTCGCAGAAAAATCACTAAGGAAAAACTAAACCATGTGCAAAAAGAAGAAAATAAAATAAAAATGGTACAGAAGAAAAATGAATCATTAATATGAAATAATGGGAAATTGATGAACCAAAAACATATAGGTAGAAAACAAGTGGCAAAATAGAAGAAGCATATTCTTCATTACTATTACTTTTTTCATGACTATTACTGAATATAGATCCAATTTGTTCCAATTTTAGAAAATATGTTGATAAAGTTGGGTATGTAGCACACATCTGTTACTCTGGAAACTCAGGAGGCTGAGGTAAGAGGATTTCAAGTTTGAGGGCAAACTTGGTGACTTATGGAGAGCCTGTCTAAGTCATCATCATCTGGGCACAGTGGCACAATGCTGTCACTAAGCTACTTGTGAGACTGAGGCTAGGGCATCACAAGTTAGATGCTGCCATCAGCAACTTAGCAAAACACTGTCTGAAAATCAAATATAATAATATTAAAAAGTGACTGGGGATGTAGCCCAGTTTTACACCCTTGGGTATAAGACCTAGAATCCAACAAAATTATTCTGCTGTCTACATCAGATTCACTTTATATTCCAAAACAAAGAAGGGATGAGAACAAAATTAAATATAAAAAATATAAAAGTAGCAATCAAGAGCCCACCACAGTGGTTCAGTGACTCCATAGACTGAGGCAAGAGGATTATGAATTCAAAACTGCAAGTGATAAAAATAGAGTTCCTCTTGCTGGAATGGTCTGGCTGCAAAATAAAAGCTAAGAAAGGTAAAGCAGGGGGAAAAACCCACAGATACAGAAAGTAATTTTAAAAGCTGGGGTGGGATGGACTATCTGATCTTAGGGATGAAGCTTCCACACTTAAAAGAGCAAAATGCAGCCCCCATTTGCTTTATTTATATGAGGGAATATCAAAGGTTTTCCATAGAATGTTCTTTGCCAAGTAAGGTAGAAGGTGGGCTTTGCAGTTCCCAATGGGTTATGCCCAGCTCCAGAGCTACAAGACGGTCATGTGCTTTGGGCAATCTAGTGCACTCCTGGAATATTTGGATATTTCCCAAGGTTAGACCTTAATCTCCATGGCTCCATACCCAACGAAGACCCTAAAGTAATTTATGGGTGGCACTCTGGATATTCCCCCTTTTTACTTTGCAAAACAAAATGATGAGCTGTTATTTCAAGTTCCTGGATTCTTGTTCTGAGAGTGTGACAAACTATTATCATAATACAAAAAAGAACTAGTAGCAAACATCTCATTCCAATAATATATCATGCAGAGTGCTTCAGCGTGTTTCCAGGGTTCAAGCCATTCCATTCTTGAAGTATTTCCAGTTTGAGAGTTAGGATCCATAAGATCGATTTTGCTTTTTTGAATATCCTGGATGTTGTGCTGTAACTCCATAAGATCCAGGCTATTATTATTTGCAATGCCAAATGCCCATTAGATGATTTAAACTTTTCCCAATCCCATTGGGAAGTCTTATATTTGGATGCAGTAACACAGACCTTCATAGTCAGATGGAATTTAAGCCTTTCCTTAAACTTGAGAGCAGAAAGCTCATTACCAATATTTATGACAGAAGTTTCTAAGGCATTCAAGATAGCTTCAATATTTTTATCAATATTTATGATTATTGAGGGCTTTGGAAGTATTTTGAGCCAAATTATTGAGAAAATTTGCATGTTGAATATTCTGAGATATAGCCACCGAGGCTGTATCTGTAGAAGTGATAATAAAGTGAATAAAATTTAAAAAATCATAACCAAGAATTATGAGTTCAAAAGCTCGCTTAACTCTGGTCAACTGAGCATGCATTTATTATAAAACCTGAACAGCAGGATCAGCATGCCATAGCTCTGAAATTTTGACTGGTAGTAAGACAAAGGAAGACTGGTGAAGGATTAATATTCCTATCCCTCTGTTATATCTAGTGATGGAATTAGGTAAATTGCACTTTTTACAGGCTACAAGATATTTATCATCCTTTCTCTTAACTCTCACATTTTCAGTAATTAAAGCATAAGGATATTGAACACAGGCCTGCAGGCCATACCAGGAACCCTCTTTACACCCCCTGCCTACAAACTCAGGCATAGAGCTGTCATTGTAATATAGGAAATCTGAGGCTGCAATTAAGCACCAAACATCTTTTTGGATACCGCCTTCACTGAAGGTTAGGATATTACCAACAAAACCTCCAGGGATCATGGCATCTTTATGTGACTGTCTATTGTAAATTCTTTGAGACCAGTCTAAAAAAAATCCACTATTTCTAGAACCTTTTTGTTGTATGAGCAAGACATTTGCACAGTCTATTAATTTAGGAAAGGTGAAAAATTCTATTGCAGAATGATTAGGACAGTAAGGTATTGGCAGACGTTCTGTGGCAATGACTGGCTTCTTATGAGAAAGTCCCATTTTAATAACTGTTGGGACATATTGCTTAGAGTCCCAGGGTCCAGTACGATTGGCTTGTCTAGACACCCCATATGCTATTTTCTTCTTCAAAAGATACCCTGAGATAGTCAGCATGCTTACCATGGGACCAATATATACGTAGTTGTCCACTGTAATCAGTATAATTAAATCCAGTCACAGGAATGGGTGTAATCTGTGTATCTGTAAAACCACACATTACATGAGTATCATTGGTAAATACTGGGATGGGTTCTCTGGTCCATACCACTGGGTGTACCAAAGGTGGGTCTGGAAAATATGTCCAATTGTTTTCTCCCTGGAACTCATTTATCGGACAGCTCAAAAGAGCTAATATGGCCACAAACATTGTGGCTGCAGACTTAGTTCCTCCTTGTGTCGAACTATCAGTTGAGGTTATAGCATTAGATTCTCCAGTTGTTTCCATGATGGTAGATTCCACATTCAGTCTCTCTGGGCCTTATTCGTCCTCTTCCTCCTTTGTAGCTTTCACTTCCTGCTGGGGGTCAGGGCTGACATCTCTGGATCAATCTTCAGTCATCTAAACCTCGGTTCTAGGTACTCCATATCTGATAGCATGTTCAGATACCCCAATAGGATGAGAGGCACCTCCTGGGAAAACACAAGCATGACTTCTACCCCACATTATCTGATCCTTTCTGTTGCTATGTTTGTAAATCTTTCCACCAAACTTGGCCCAAGGAACCTGTTGCCTTGGAAGATGTGTCTTTCAGCTGCAGTGTTAATTTCAGAGTCACAATTTGACCAAAATAAATAAATAAATAAAAGAAAACATTATTAAGGTTATTTTGTGGGGCCTTATCCCTCCCCTTTTTTGTAACTGTAGCTTAATAGATAAATAAGTTCATTCTACAATGGCTGGACCTTGAGGCTTCTACAGAATACCAGATTTATGATCAATACAAAATTGATGGCAAAACTGCTGATAAGAAAAATTAGTATAAGCTGGAGTATTATTAATTTCAATCTGTAAAGGAAATCCTAATGCTGCAAAAGTAGCTAGACAGTGAGAAATACCATGTTGAGTATTTTCTTTTACACAGATAGTGGCAAAAATAAATCTAGAGTAAGTATCAACAATAACATGAACTTAACACTCTTTGCCAAGTTGAGGGATGTGACTTACATCCATTTGCCATAAGTGATTTGGTTATAAACCATGGGAATAACCCCAGTTGGTGAAGATATATATGTATAAAACATTGTGAGATTTGATGAACAATTTGAAAGTTTTTTTCCCCAGGAATATTAAATTTTATATGTAAAGTAGAAGCATTCTGATGATGTAAAGAATGTAAGGTTTGTGCACAATCATATAAAGATATGTATTCACAAACAGCAACAAGTTTATCAATCTTATCATTACCTGATGCTAAATCATCTGGAAGATTAGAATGTGTCCTTATATGGCTAATGAAACAAGGATGGTGACACATTTGAGTTGTCTTTTTTTAAAGTCTGAAACAATTTAAATAACTCTTGCAATTGTGTGTTTCCAGTAGTAGATATTTCAAATTTTTTGTAACACGAACTGGATTTAAACTATCTGAATAAATATTGATTGGTTCATTTGCAAAATGAATTAAAGCACAAATGAGAGGTTGTATTTCTGCTCATTGTGCAGAAGTATAAAATATCTGTATTATTTCCGTATGAGCATGGCTACAGAAACCTGCTTTTCCTGAATTTGATCCATCAGTAAATATGGTTAGTGCTCCAACTATTGGTTAAGCACATAAAATTTTGGGAAAAATAAATGTAGTCACAAGAGCAAACTGAATAATTTTATCATAAAGGTAATGGCTTTCCATTTGACCAGGGAAATTAGCAAAAGCTATCTGCCAAGTATTAGAACATTGCCAAAGCCAATCATGCTCTTGAGTAGAAAAAGGGGCAACAATAATATTAGGCTATGACCCACCTATCTGCAAAACTTGTGTTTTTCTTTTAGTAACTAACAGAGGAATAAAGTCATGGTATGGAGTCAATGACTTTTGAGGAGAATGAGGTAGGCAAGTACACTCAATAATTCCAAATTATTGCCATATAGCTCCTGTAGGGATACAAACATTGGGAAATGTTAATCAATATATAGGCTCTTGTGGATTAATTATAGTAAGATGTGCAGTTTTCATGGCAGATTCAACCTTTGTTTTGGCAATCCATTTTGCTGCCAAAGTTGATGAGAAGGTAGAGAAGGATCTCCCTTTACAATTTGAAACAAAGCACACAAATCTGCAGTGGCTAGTTTTAAACTTGGTCACAGCCAATGAATATCACCTAGTAACTTTTAGAGGTCATGTCCCTTGGGCAATTTAATGTGCTTTGGGGAGCTGCAATAGTTCCCAAGGTTAAATCTAAATCTCCAGGACTATATAGAATATTCTGCTTCAAAGAGTAGAATACACATTTTACTCCAGTGTGTAGGAAACATTGTACAGGACTTGCCATCTTAAATCCATAAAAATGTCAATAAATTTAAAAGCATTGAAATCAGAACAAATATCTTTTGTAAATAAAATGAAATTAAGTTAAAAAACAGAAAATTTTAAAATTTGCTAACATGTAGCAATTAGACAGTGTACTCTTAGGAAGAATATTTAAAAAAAAAAAAGAAAATAGCTTAGGTGGATAAAAATGAAAGCATACATGCCAAAAATTATGAAGTGCAGGTAAAGTAGCCCCCAGAAGAAAATTTATAACCACAAATCCTACATTATAAAAGAAAAACTGCCCTAACAAAAACCTAAATTTATGCAGTAACTAGACAAAGAAAAGCAAGGTGTAATCAAATTGCACAGAGGATAAATTTTAATAAAGAATAGAGCAAGAATAAAAGAAATAGACAAAGGAAGAATTAAGAAAACATCTTGCTTGTTCAAAAGATTTGCAAAATTGATTGTTCAATTAACAAAGAAGAGAGAGAGAGAGAGAGAGAGAGAGAGAGAGAGAGAGAGAGAGAGAGACTCAAGTTAATAAATATCAAAAATAAAAGGGAGACCATCAAATCAGACTCCACAAAAAAAATTAGAGAATTTTAAGGGCATATTATGAACAACTGAATGTGAACAAATTCCTATAAAACTTCCATCAAAACTGACTTAGACATAGAAAAACTAAAAAGACTTAATATGAGATTGAATGATTTAAAAACACAATAAAAATATCCATATCAGAGCTCAGCATGGTTGGTGCATGCCTGTATCCCAGTGACTCGGGAGGCTGAGTCAGAAAGATCATGAGTTCAAAGGCAGCCTCAGCAAAAGCAAGGTTCTGAGCAACTCAGTGAGATCCTCTCTCTAAAAATGCAAAATAGGGCTGGGGATGTAACTCGGGAGTCAAGGGCCCCTGAGTTCAATCCCTGGTATCCAACAACAAAACAAAAATCCATATTAGAAATGTGAAGTGAAACTTTCAAACTATATCTAAGTCTAAAAACACATAGATGACTTTATGTGAATTAAATCCTAAGGCCTCTACCAAAGAACTATTTGAATAAAAAAGTTCAGCATTTGTGCAGGATATAGCACCAATGAATCAATACAATTTTTGAAGCTGAACAATAAATATTCAAAGCAAAATTATTTAAAAACTCCATTTATATTAGTTTCAAACATTAAATTCATATCAAAAAATTTAAAAACAAATATGTCTTATAAGCAGAAAATACTATAAAAATGTTTAAAAGTCTAAGTAGGCATCCACTATTTATTGAGAAGATTTAATGTTGCTGAAATGGTAAAATGCAAGTTGATTTACATACCAATGTAAACTTTATCAAAATTCCCACATGCCATTTTTGAAAAAGATGTAATGGTAAGTCAAAATTGAAAATGGAAGTTCAGTCAACCTCAAATACCAAATAGTTTTTTTTTAAGAAACATATAAAGAACAAAATTGAAAGACTCACACATCTCAATTTTAAAGCTCAGAATAAAGTTTCAGTATGAAAGAAACTGGATCCCTATTTTTTACCATGTTCAAAATCAATTCAAAATGGATAAAAGAAACTACAAAATAAACAAGGGAAAAAACTTAAGACTCTGATAAGGACACCAAATGTTTTGGACATAATTTCAAAATCAAAAAAATATATAAAAATAAAAAATGGCATTAAACTAAAAAGCTGATGAACAGCAAAAATTAAATAAAAATAAATAGTAGAATCCCTATAAAATGGGAGAAAACTTTGCCCAGTATGCATTTGATAAAAGCTTCATATTTAGAATGTGTAAAGAACAACAACAAAAAAATCATAACACCAAACAATCAAAAACTAACTAATGCCATTCAAGTGGCCAAACAAAGTAGACAGTTTTCAAAAGAAGAAACAAAAAGTTCCAGTAAACATATAGAAAACTTTTCCATATAATTAGCCTTCAGGAAAATGCAAATCGAAAATACAATGAGGAAGGCCAGGGAAATAGCTCAGTTGGTAGAGTGCTTGCCTTGCATCCGCAAGGCCCTGGGATCAGTCCCCAGCACCACAAGGAAAAAAAAATACATGAGGTATTATCTCACCCCAGTCAGAATGGATAACTTAGAAAAGTGACAAACACCAATGTGGATGTGGAGAAAAATCAACACTTATGCACGGGTGTGTGTAAGTAAATTGGGTAGCTGATATGAAAAACTGTGCATATTACTCAAAAAAACTTAACAATAGCTGGGATCATGGCACATGACTAATCCCCTATATTTAAGAAGCTAAAGGAGGAGGATTAAAAGTTTAAGGGCAGCTTGTGAAAATTCAAGGTCAAAAAATGCAAAACCATATCTCCAATAAAAAAGAAACATGCTGGAGGCCGGGAATGGTAATAAATGTCTGTAAAGTAGGCAACTTGGGAGACCTGAATCTGCTTTGAGGATAGGAAACCTAATGTAATGCTTGTGATAGTAGGAGCAAATGTGACTCCATTTTGTTTTATGACTTCATCTGTAAAACAAACATGCCAAGTAGAAGAGTCATGACTGGAGCAAGATGTTCTTTTCCTTTTGCTATAGAAACCTTTAAGAACACGGAACTACCCTAATGGGGCATTGTTTCTGTAACTAGGGTAACGGAGCTCTGTTTCTGTAACTGGGGTGACTGGGATAACTGTGATTGGTTAGGCTTCCCTCCGCTTGACTGCACTGTCCCCCTTCTGTAACCTGGCTGGGTTGCATTGGCTAGACCCCCTGAACGTCCCTTTTTCGGTTTTCAGGTGTATAAGGAGTGCCCTTGCAATTGTTCGGGGCTGATCAGGGGAATAGCTTTATGTTCTGGTCAGCCACCACTGGTGTGCTTCAATAAAAGCTTCACTCAATTATACGTGAGTGGTCTGGAAGTCAGTTTATGAAACCCTGGGACAAAACTTTAACTATAACAGCTTTCTCAAAACAAATAATAATAATAATAATAATAATAATAATAATAATAATAATAATAAAGAATAAGGCACTGTGATGTAATCTAATGGTCAAATGTTTGCAAAGCACATGAGGCTTTGGTTAAGTCTTCAGTATCTCAACTAAATAATATGAAAATACAATTACATTGTGATTCAGGTATCCCACTTGGGGGTATGTAATAAAAAATAATGAAACTCTCATCTGATACCTGGATGCCTATGTTTATTGAGGCACTTCCCAATTGAAAAAATATGGAATGACCTAGAAATTCTGGGACAGATGGATAAAGAAAATATGGCATATATGTAGGCATACATCCATAAAAATAAAATCCTGCCACCTGCAACCAATTGGGTGAAATTAGAGGGTAGCCTGATAAAATGAAATAAAACCAGACACAGAAATACAAACATTGCATGCTGTCTGTCCCTCATGTCGTCAAGCTAAACTTGAATTTAGCTTAATGATTTTTAAAATTTTACTGTAATCAGTAATGAGTCATAATTACAAAATGATTAACTGGAATAATATTGCCAGGCACTAAGTTGCTAAGGCTGACTTTGAATTTGTGATCCTCTTGCTTTAGCCTCCAGAGTCACTGGGATCACAAGCATGGGCCACCATGCCAGCCTAAATGTTCTTAAAGAGTTATCAAGTTCATTAAAAACAAGAACAAAAAGGATTTCAAATTTAAAAGTCAAAAGATGAGAAGAAATTAAGGAAATACCCTGTCTAAAAACAATTTTACATTCTGAATTGAGTTCTGGAATGGAAAAAGACATTAGTGGAAAAATTCAAAAAAATCTGAATGGACTGTAGCCATTAATGTTTTAACAATGTCAATCTTTTAATTTTGACATAAATGGTTGTATAAATGTAACTGTGGGGGCTAGGGTTGTGGCTTAGTGGTAGAGCACATGTCTAGCATGCATGATTCCCTGTGTTTGACCCTCAGCATTACATAAAAATAAAATTAAGATATTGTGTTCACCTAAAACTAAAAAAATATATATATAAAATGTAGTTGTGGGTGATGGTTGCTGAAGGCTGCTGAAATGGGAGACTATTATCTTTATTATTTGCAACTCTTTTATGAATCTAAGTTTATTTAGGAAAAAAAATGTATGCTTAATCTTTCACGGACTCACCTGTTTATTTCTTCCACAATATTATCTACATTTTCTCCTGTTGCTGCAACTAATTACCACCAATTTTGTGACTTAAACAACAAAATTGTTATTTAAGTTCTAGATATCTGAAATATACTATGGGTCTCACTGGACTGAAGGCAAAGTCTTGCAGGCTTGACGCACCTGCTGTGTTCTTGAGAGGTCAGAATCCTTTCTTGGCTCTTCACAGTTTGCAGATCCTTCCTCTACCTTCATAGCTAGTCCAGCATCTTTAAGTCTTTCTCTTCTATCTACTTGGGTTGCCACTCTTCCTGCTCTGACTTTGTTTTCTGGCATCATTTCTGTAAGGACCCTTGAAATTGCAGGGCAGCCCAGGGAAATTATCCAGGCTCATCTCCCTGTCTCAGGATCCTCAATCATATACTCAAAATTCCCTTTGCAGAGGCTCAACGATAGAGCATGTGAGACCCTGGGTTTGATCCTCAGCACCACATAAATAAGTAAAATAAAGGTATTCTGTCCAACTACAAAATGAATATAACAAAATTCCCTTTGCTCAATAAATTAACATACTCAAAGGTCCTGGGCCTTAGGATATTGAAAAATTTAGAGGACTATTGTTTAGCCTGGCTCAACATTTACTAAAACACAAACATCTGTTCTGAATACTTAAAAATACTTAAAATTTTAAAAATGTGAAAGTTCTTAAAATCTTCAGATGACTTTCACAAATGTGAAAAAAATGCTACCAAATATTTTGGGGAGTATGAGGACTGAACCCAGGAATTCTTTACCATTGAGCCACATCCCCAGCTCTTTTTATTTTTTACTTTGAGACAGGGTATCACTAAGTTGTTTAAGTCCTTACTAAGTTGCTGAAGCTGTCCTGGATCCTGCAATCCTCTTTCCTCAGCCTCCAGAGTCACTGGGATTATAGGTGTGGGTAACTACACCCAGCTTCTACCAAATTTTTAAGTGCAAAATGTCTGAAAGATTGAGTATAAAAATGTTTTAAGTAATTTAAAGTGTCCTAATTTCAAGGTGTTATTTACAATTTGTTATTACGTCAACATGCATGCTCATTCTTTCATGTACTTTCCTGATTACTCCTTCATTTTGAAGACAACTCCTACTTCACAGTTGCATGATGTCATTCAGGAATACTTATCAGGTCCCTGTTACTTGATGGACATTCTAAATTCTATGGAGATTGTATAAACACAACAGAAATGTTGTGATCATATGCCAAAATATCACCAAGTAGAGTTCATATTTGTGTGTATAATATGTACATATGTACCTATTTCTAACACAACATAGATGACTAACATTACTTAAAGTAGTTATAATTGTTATCAAAAATGAATAAGGATAATAAAGAGTGATTGAAGGTGGGGAAAAGCATATTTTAAGTGTCTGGAATCTTAAGGTGTGAGCCACATAAACACACAAACATTTGGAAGAAAATAAAACCAGGCAAAAAGGAAAGAAAATGTTAGAGATTTGAGTCAGTGCGTTTAGGTACCTCAGAAAAGTTCACAACAGCCAAAGGATAAAACAGCACTGTGGGAAATACTTGATATTGGAAGACTGGATTGGTGGAATTTTTTAGGGTTTTTTAGGCAATGAAAATCAGTTTGGATTTTTGTCTAGGTTCAGTTAGAATTCATTTATATTTAGAAATAGTAGTGACATTTGTTCAGGTTGTTTTGAGATGAATATCGGATTATAAAGATAATAAGATGAGAAACAACTGTTGGAGAAAATTGAGGAACATACGATTAGGGACAAGTAGGAGCACCCACCCTACAGATGCAGCATGCAACATGTAATAATGTAATTCTAAATCTGAGCGTGAGTCAGGTAAGACCAGACATTACTATCTCCTGCTTGGACTATCACACGAATCCCCCAAGCACAATTTGCATTTGCATTTAAGCTCCCATTACTATTTTTTTTTTTTACAAAATCTTATATTAAATATATTTAAACATTTGTCAACCAAATGAAACCTAAGGCTCACTATAGATAGGAGTACTTATTAAAAACAACTTATTACTTTGAATTTGTGAAGTTGGTTCCACTCTTTATGTCCTTGCTCCAAGAAAAAGTAAAGGAGAGGCATTCCAGGTTTTGTAAATTTTATGTGAGGAATATGGGTATGAATTGTTAGATTAAATGTAAGTATCACTGATGAGACAGAGTCAAAAGTAAATTAAAATAAAATTCTATCCTTGGTACTATAAAAGGTTAATTCAATTCACTAGTAAAAGCTTATATTTTACATCTTATGTTGTTATTTTTTAAAATGAAAGATGAAAATAATTAAAGGTGTGTGTGTGTGTGTGTGTGTGTGTGTGTGTGTGTGTAAAGATAGAAAGGTTAAATATGTATTGACAAGTAATAAATTGATTCAAATTTTTGGTACCTTTGCCTAGAGTGTGTAGTGCATTCTATATTCAAACTCAGTTGATTCCATTTTAAAATATATTGTATAAGATATCTTCATAAAAATCCTACTATTCTCTACTTGGTGATATTTTGGCATATGATCACACACAATTAGTTTTGTGTGTACCAATTGAAAGAAATATTGATTCAAATGAAAAGTGATTCAGTATAGGGGGAAAAAACAAGAAAAAAGAAAAAAAAACATGTTTGCAAAATTCTCACATTAAATGAATAGAACAAGAATGAATCAGCAACTGTGAAAATATTGAAGGTTTGTCCAAAATGACAAGTCTTTTGAAAGTGAGAGAATTGACAATATTTTCAATTACTTTTCACAGCAAGAGTCCTTGGACAAATCTATATCATTGGGTTCATATGCTAAGTTTGGTGTTCTTGCTGTTATATAGTACCCAGCTTCAGAAAATGTTCAGATTTGTTCCTTAAAACTGTTAGGCAGACACATGTTGACTTCCTGAGCTTTTGCTAATGCTAGAATAAAATGTTCACCAATGATATATTGGCTGAATTATTACCTCATCACAATTATATGTAAACCTACAATAAAAAATCATCAACTGGTTAAAACTTTTCATACATATCCTACAACAATAAATGCAGGGGTTCTTAAATTCTAGTGTTTAAATGAAATTATTTATTTATGATCAATTTTCATTTAAAAATTTTATAATTTCTTTGACAATCAGAACTATATATCATTTTGCATTGATGTCCCATCATATCATGGGACATCTCTACATATCATTTAGAAGTATGAAATTACTCATAACTCCCATGAACACACCTAAGCACAGGTGTATTCCATTTAGAGTTGTAAGTAGAAACTTAAGAGACAGTTAAGAAATCACTAGAGTCCAAATATATCACTCCCTAACCCCAACATATAGCAGCAATTGTATTTCTTCATGATAATTTTTGCTGTTTTTTTGACAAAAAATATTGTCTTCTAAGTATACACTAATAAAACATGCTGTATACTTACCCATGTTATTATTTCTGATGCTCATTATACCTGATTAGAGCTGATATCATTTCTTCTGCTTGGAATACTTCCTTTTACTTTTCTTATTGTTGGCCTGCTAGTGAAAAATTCTTCTAGCTTCCACATGTGTTTACATTTTTTCCTTCTTTTTATTCTTTTCTTTTGTTTTTCTATTATTGTTGAAAGATATTTTCACAAGGCAAAGCCAATGTCCAGAGTTAAAAATTATAAAGTAGGTAATGCTTGGTTAATTTGTAGAAGTTCCCTAGTATCTGGCATAATGTTTTGTAGTTTTTCAGGAACCAAACTTATGAATTATATTCATATTTTAAATCTTCAGTGTGGCACAAACTGTGTCATCCTTTGGGTTACAATTTCTTTATGTTCATTATCTTGGTAGTGGGAGAAGGGCAGTCTTAGAGATTTCTGCATGATTTTTCCAACTATATTGGATTTCATCCCATAACAGTTGTGATATAAAAAATGAAGAACATCCATTTAAATAATTCGTACGAAATTTGAAGAAATCACTGCTGGGTGGGTCCAGGGACACAATGGACACATTTGAGACCAAGTTGGGCTAAAACTTCAACTATTTTCTGATACTCCTATGGGTCATCTAAGCAGAAACTCTCAAAAAACTTGAAGTCCACTTTCCACAGTGAGTGCCTTTTCAGAAAACAACTATAGGTTTCTTGAAATGACTGGGGGATCACTTCTGCTTACTCATGATCAGATATTACAAGATCCTTCCACGTGAGGATGGGAAGTCTCCATATTGGCTTTGGTCTGGAAAATGTGCAAAGGGTTGGCTTCAGCAGTTCCATTTTCAATCTTCTAGTTACATGTTAAGAGGTGCTAATTTTGCTTCCTTCAGTCCAAGTGCTTTTGATAGTCTCTGTAGATTTCTCTGGATCATTGGCATTCTAACCTTGTGTCCAATACCATCACACTTCCTCGCTCCTCATTGTTAGGTCCTGGCTGCTGGCCTCTGTTCTTCTGGAATCCTAGCATCCCTATTATTACCAGGGAGGACAGATCTAAAACACCAGCTTCCACTGTTTATTCAGCTGAATGAAACAGCCATTCCTGTGCCTCTGGAACTCCTTTTTCCAATTGTATATTCCATATCTGTGGGGACTGGACACATCATTCAACCTCCCCTAAACATGTGGTATAAGGTGGGTTTTCCCAGCATGCTCCCAGGAGATTCGAGCTATTTTATCAAAGACAGAAGGAGGGAGGACATACCCTGCAGAGGGAAAGCATTTTTATGATGCATTGCCTCACTTGAGTGCTCCACCTTTTCTTATAACCTGTCTCCTAACCAGGGAGGGTGACCACCTAGGAAGATCCAGACAGTGCACGAGAAATAGATCTAAGGTTGTCAATCTGATCGAGCGTATCTACTGAAATGTTCTCATTCCAAGTCGAAGGCCCCTGCCCCTTCCTGGACAAAACCCTGATTTTATAGTCTAAAACTTCAATAGTCCAAGTCCTAAGGGTTGGCTGCTCTCGGAATTAAGTGCTGGGCTTCACACACTACCATGTCTGATTTCTAAACATAACATGAGGGCCCAGCTGCTTCAATACTGCTGTGACTCTCACAGTTGGTTTACATTGGTCATTTGGTAATTTAAACTTATTACTTCCACATCTGAATGAAATCAGCCATGAAAAGAAATGGTCACCTAGTTCTACAGTTGCTATTTCTCCCATACTTGCCAAATTCCTAAGTTTGGCACATGAATCCCATCCCAATTTGAGCAAGTAACAATCTTTTAAAATCAAATTGCTGTATTTCCAGGGACTTCCGTTACTTTACCACCACCAGGCACAAGGGGACTCCTTATGTTCATCCTCCCAGTGCTTGGAATCCAGGTCCTGAATTAGCTTCCTGGACCACTCACATATGCACCTCACATTACGTTCTCTCATGATAGTGTGAGAGGGTAATTCCTACTCAAATGATTTACTGAGGAGCACTCTTAAGAGAAGTAGAACATGAGACACAGATTAGGGAATTAAAGAATGTGTAAGCAAGAGTATGGTTTCAGCTGACTTCAGTGTGATACCAAAGAGAAGGTCTAGACACAAATGGCTCTACAGAGTTAGACCTATTGTGTACCCTGTCTGCCCTTCTGCAGCGGGAGTGGAAGGGATGTGGCTCTCTTGACCTGAAGAGAATTTTCTGGAAAAGGAGCTGCTGTGAATTGTTAAAAGATAACACTAATGGCCAGTGAGGGGGAACTTGGGGGGCACCACCAGAATCCCTTCTAAAAAGTACAGTACCCTGCAACTTCTGTAGCATTCTTGACACAAATGCTTTTAAGACATGGATTTCACTCAAATATTAACTGAACACATACAATGTGATAAGTTCCGTGCTAGATCCTGTCTTTAATACACAATGTAGTGCTCTGTTCTCAAGCCGCTTGATAGCTAGAACACTATAGTTACTGAAATGTAGGCAGAATGTAGAAATTGTCTTAGATCAGAGGCAAAGTGAGAGTATATTAAAGAAGCATTTATTTAGAGAAATACTCAAGTGAGCTTATGAAATAATAACAAAGGATTTTCTAGTTACTGTGACTTATCTGCTGTCATTCATTCTGAAATTAATAAAGTTTCAAGATATATTTATTCAATTAAATTCTACCATTATTCACTTACCTTTGGGCTCTGTAGATATAGAAGTACAGAGGAAAAGCCTTTTTCCCTAACTTCATGAAGTTTAGGATAGTATTAAAATTCTGTTTGGGAAGAGCAACCCCCAACTTTTGGTAACTGAGGCCTGAGGATGTAGCTCAGCATTGGACCATTTGTCTAGCATGTATGAACCCTGGGTTGACTCCCCAGCAACACAAGCATGTTTGAGGGCATGTGCATACATGCAAGTGAGCATGTGTGCGTATGTACACACACACACACACACACACACACAAACACACAGATACACAAAGCAACTACATGTGGAATTAATTGAAATGTAAAAACTGAGTAGTTTGATAACAAAATTTTTCTAACTAATAACATTTTAACAACAACAACAACAAAATATTAGTTTCTAATAAAGAAGTGTAGCAATTCTTTCACTTAAACTATTGAGAATGGCTAAGTTGTTTCCAAAAGTTGGAATTGCTGGTACACATTTCGTGTCTTTGTGTACATTCTCACAACTTTATGTTAAACACTATAGGGATATATTATCAATATATAGGACCTCAAATTTCAGTGGCATTCCACCATGAATGTGGACTTGTGTCTGTGATATTAGCAAAGTTTAGGCCTTGGTAAGGTATTTGGTTCAGAAAAAAAAGTGTAATCTGATAATATCTAAGATGATTCAGAAGGAGAGTATTTATAACAATTTTTTGAAATTATACTGTTTTTATTTTTGTTCTAAATGATCATCATAACTTGTGAGTGTCCTCTTCACTTAATAACTATAAAAAGCACATTTGTATATTATCATACTTGTTTCATAAAGCTGAATAGTAGGCTAAAAGTAAGTTATCTTCTCCAAGTTCATATAAATATTTGATGTTGATTCAAGTCAGTTGAAATCATATAATTTCCATCTTGAAGCTTTTTATAAGAACTATATCCTCATCCTTGATGTCTCAGGACTGTCTTAGAACTGGTATTTTTTAATTATTGTTCAAGCAACAGGTAATTTTCTCTTCCACGTTATTTCATCAACTTGTGTTGAAAGGTGTCAATTCAGAAGTATATCAGAGTTTTGATTGAAGTCAGTCTCCATTTCATGTTTGCATTTGAATTTGGGTCTGTCAGGAATGATAAAGAGTGATGAATGTGACATTGTCACATTGAAAGATCATTAAATGTCACTCAGTGTCCTGGCAGCAAAATGGCTGGCAGAAAGTCAATGATGCAAACTCTGTATGGAGAGTTGCGGGGCAGAGATGGATCCGGGGCACCCCAGAGTCATGCAAGCTGTGAGCAATCAATCAATCATTTCATTCAAAGGAAGAGTGAAATGAGACTTGATGTCCAAGCTGTGTGCGCACCTACAGCGTGGGTCATCTAGCTTGTAAGTGTTTTGATTTACACTTAGAACCATCTAGTTTGCAGCAGCTAGACTAACAGGCTGGGAAAACTACATTTCTGATCAATTTCTTTGACTACTTCCTTGACTTAGAGAGCTCTTTATGCACCTTATGTTTCAAAGTCTTAAACAACTTTTCTAGCTTCAGAGCAGAGATGGCCTAAAGTGACTCTGGTATACAGTCAACTTATTAGATGCACGATTTATATACCCTGACAAAGAAAGCACTAAATCTGAATGGCAATTCGACTTCACATCTTCAGAAGTTCTTCTGCCATTTTTGCGAATAATTTATTTAGCTTTCTACTTTACTTGTCCTTCTTCCATTTCTATGAATTGGTTCCCTAAAGTTCTTAAATATAAATTGTACTTTAAACTGCATGCAAATGCTTACCTAATATTAATATTTATTTTCAAAAAGCTTTTAAATCCATCACACAAAATATGGAGCACTTTTTATATGTTTATCCAGTAATTTCTTCCATCTGTGTTTTAAATGTAAGCTAGGAAATGAAAGTATTGCTATTGACTACTACCAGGTATCCTAAGATTGATAAATCTGTTTAATTTAGTTTGCTTCCATTTGATGGAAATGGAGAGTATAAAATATCCCAAGCGAGAACTGAAGCATCAGGGATGATGAGAGCAGAAGGCTGCATTAGTGAGCTCTCGCTGTGTGCATGTTTGACTCAGGGTGTTTTAGAATGAGCTATGAATTTGTCGATAAAAGTGTACTGAGAACAATATTATCTATTTCAAGTCATAACCACATTTTAAAATCTTTACTAGACTGTACAAGTAGCAGCTATTCTAAATCAAATTCTGATAGCTATTTTCAGAGATAGAATTACAAACTTTTTTTTGCCCTAAAACTTATGTCAATGAAATTTAGAGAATTTTATCAGTGTTCATTCAGCAATGTCCAGGGTAACATAACCACTTAGTCTCTTTGGGAGAATTATCAATAAAGATGAAAACAACTGAATGGTTATCTTAGCTTAATGTCACTAGCCATTAAAATTATCTGGTCAAATCCCCATATTCTAATTCATGAGCAACAAGTTTTTTGTTTTTTTTTTTTAATACTAAAACTAAGACCCTCATCTGATTTCCCCACAGAAATAGTACAGAATCTCTAGATAGCATGTTATTGTCCAGGTTTCTTAGAGGCTCTATTTCTCTTTGCAAATCAGTAAATGGTATCCTGGTGAATTTTAAATGAATATCTTAGCCTAACGTGCCCATTGCAATAACAGTTATCCACATATTCCCCATATCCAGATTCTCATTATTTTACTATCAGATTGTTGAGGTCTCTCTTCCTAACAAATGTGAGACACGCTCCTTGACCTCAGATCCCTTGTCTCTCTCATCACTACAGAGATACTTCTTTTGGCAATCTCTCCTTTCTTATATCTTTCTTATTGCCTCTCTCCTGGATCATTTCTCTGCTGTCTTATTTTCCAAATACGAACATAAAATTTCTATTTACTCTCTGTCTTTTCTAGCAACTTAATCTTCTTTCTATTTCCCTTAAGAATTAAATTTCTCAAGATTTTTTTCAGAGTTCTTCTGTTCCCCTTCACTCCTATTATTCACTTTATTTATTTTTATTTCAAGCATAGAATATATTTTAAAACATCAAAGTATACGATCAGTTACAAGAAAACAAATTGATGCTTCCAAGATCTGGCTGAAAAATCCTAGTACTATAGAAGTGCCTGTTGGGTCTTCCTACAGCACACACAGTCCCTTTCTAGATAGAGAGCAATCAATATCCTGAATTTTATTTCAATCTCTATATAATTCACTAATATATTGTGTTTTTAGCTTTGAAATCCATATAAAATGATTCGTCTTATACATAATATTCTTTTATTTGTGTCTATTACTCAAAATTGTGTAATGAGATTCATCCATGAAAATATACTTAATTGAGGCTATTTCTTTTAGCTGTTGTTTGAATGCAACTTTGTATGAACATAGCATGGTTTAATGTATCCATTGTCCATTGATGGATGATACAATATTAAAAGATGCAAATTCTTTGGTACCCCTCTCATAAGAAATAAAAATCTGTGCTCTCTCCCCTTCACCAATGGAGGTTTATGTGTTCTTTGGTTGGTAGTGTCTGACAGAAATGATGTCCTGTTACTTTCAAGATTAGGTAATATGAGACCAGACTTCTTTCTTGCTCACTCAAACTCTTACTTTTATTAAGGAAACAAACAATCAACATTAAAACTATGGGAAAACAACTTGATTAGGACAATTCACCAAAGAAGATATAGAAATGTGTGGATGTTAAAAGAGGGGCCTGAATAGATAGATGCTCAACATCATTACACTTTGGAAAAATACAAATTAAAACATCATGACACACTAATACATACTTACTAAAATAGATACAAATACATAGTATTAACAAATTAATAATAACAAGTATTTATGAGGATGCAGAGAAGGTAGTATTGTCACTCTGAAAAACAAGTTTGGCCTTAAGAGATGGTGTTCCACGTGGAAGGAAAGCTGCGTGGGAAAGCCTAAGCTCAGTAAATGAGGAAATTTCTACAAATGCTCAACTTCTTCACGTCTTTGAATCATGAACAGCCTCTTAAAGATAAGTTGCTATTTATTGTTCTTTTGTTGTTGTTGTTGTTATTGTTATTAAGGACACTCTTCTGTATGTCTTTGCAAAATTTTGTGAGAGCAAAACTTTCATATTATATCACGCTGCCTTCTTTGACACAAGATTTTAATAATGGTCTTGTTTCCATTTCTAAAAAAGACTTTTAGGAACTTATAATTTTAATTCCACTGATTTTAAAATGAAGACTGTAACTCTACCTCTCTGTGATTGACTACATTGGTCACCTGCGTCCTTCCTCCTTTCCTGTTGGACAGGTAACTCATCACCTGAATAGTTAGCATATTGTTCACTAAGAACATGAATGGTTTCCCTCAGTAGAACCAGGTACTGTGGGTGTAAACCATACATAAATAACATAAAATAAAACTCACAAAAGGAACTGCCTGTTCAGCCTTGTCCTTCTTTTGTCTAATGAAAACTGTCAAATAACCATCCTGTGTGCTTCAGATTTATTTTTTTGCCATTCTTTCTGCATCAAAGCATGTGCCAAGAACTTTTACTTCCCTGTCTCAATACTAAACTCTTCTGTAACATCATCTCTTCTTTATATTTTCCTCTCTATTGATGTACATATTAATTTTATGCTCCAGTTTATCTGGTAGAGCTTAATTTTCAAAATGTCTCATTAATTCTTTGCTATTACAAATATGATAGTATTTGAATAGGCCATATGGGAAGTCTCAGTAAGTCCATGCCATTTTATTTGGTATACACTGGAATACTATATATTTATCAATTTTCTATGTATTTTTTAAAGGATGATAATTGTGTATAATCCCCACCTTTAAAAACTATATAATTAAGAGCAGCATATCCTGGTCATTTTAATTTCTTCCTTGATTCATCTATTGAACAATAAGTTATTTTTAAAAATTGATGTATGGCAATCTCATCTACAAAAGTTTGGAGAGGCAGATGGAATTTGAAAAAGATTGCAGGCTTTATTGCTATAAACACATAAATTAACTCTGAGTTCTACCATTTTCTCGATAACCTCGGTGGCACCTCCACTTCTTTTCCGTTATTTAATTTGCTGTTATTTGCTGTCTTCTAATGATTGTTGGTAGTAACTTAGTATCTCTTCTTCTACAATACTTTAAAATTTCATTGATACTGCTACTAAAATTTTATAAAATGTTGTTCAGCATGAGTCAAGATCCTCTGTTATGTGAGATCTTACTTAACAAGTGCTTTTTATTTTTCTACTACATTTGTAAACCAATTGTTTTTAAGAAGATGGCTTGATCAAGACTTGACCATACTATTAAACCTCATCTTTCTCTTCTTTCTTCTTTCCTTCTACGTGTTTCCACAAATGACTTACCCAAAAAGCTTTGTCGAATCAACCTCTTTCTGTTGGGCACTTGAGCTGATTTTTAAGTGTGTTCAGATGAATGAAATCTAATTCTATTCATCATGTGGTTTATAGCCCAGAAGAGAAAAGATGCATAAGTGAATAAAAGAAGCAGGGATATACATGTATGTATGCAGAAATACACATGGTGATCAATGGTGTTAGATGGTTTAAAACAGATATTAAATAAGACATGGGAAGTATATTCCAGACAGAAGGAGCAAAATAATCAAAAGCAAACTGATGTTTTGAGACTGTTTCAGCAATTATGTTAGTGACAGTGTAAGGAGAAGAAATTGTGCAAGGTGGCATGCAGGTCACAGCCACTATTTCGTGTCTAGAAATTCTTATTTTATAAGAGGACAGGGTAAGTCTTTGAAGAATTTCAATTGGAGACAGAGTAAGATCAGATCCAGATTTTAGAAGATCAAATTTTCTTTTTTAAACCATCTTAGGACTATCTCACATTCATTGTTCACTTTTTTTTGTCTGCTTTGACCCTTGTCTTTACCGTAGTGCCATCGAATAAACGACTCAACTACACATAGTCACTCATGAAGGGGTGATTTTGTTCCAGTGTTTTGGCTTCTAGTTCATCATTAGTCTCCTATAATTTCTTTGAACTTGAAAGGAAACTTTCCTGAAAGGAAAACTTCTTTGACTTCTTTTGACATCCCTTTGAATAAAAACTTAAATACATTTTATTTACTTTTTCTTTCTTAAGATTTTCTTATTGTTTCAATTTTCAATCTGTTTCATGAAGAGAATCTCCCCCTTCTCTCTTTCTCTCTCTCCCTCTCTCCTTTCTTCTCTCTTTCCCTCCCTCACTCTCTCCCTCCCCCTCCAACCAGTTCCCCTTTGAATTTATATCTCACTGACAGATACTAAACTTTGAAGGGCAGATACTTTCTCTTACAGTAACATCTTTATATTTTGAACATTTGAGATAAATGGAGTTTTCACAAATTTTGTTGTTTTAAAAAGAATTTAATGTGTTAGGTCAATTTTATTCAACAGAAATTTATAAACAATCCAAATTTTGAATTTTATTTTCCAATGGTATATTTTTCTCTAAAACTTAAATGTCTTTGACAAAGAAATTTTTCTAAGAGAGCATGATATAATTAATAACAAGCAATTCTTCTTGTCATTTGAATTTTGGTAACCAATCTATGCATAATACCCTCAGATTTAATTGATAATATTAACTAGACCATGTATTTTTTTGCCAAAAAGGCTTTGAGTTGCACTTTTTAAATTCTACAACAAGCCAGAGTACTTAAATTAGATTTTATTTCTTTTATAATTAGTTATGTTGGATGTCTTTTCAAACTTTATTTATTTACAGATTTAGTATCATAACGAAAAATTATAAAGGAGAATTCTATTGTCATTTCAGTGTTCTTGAGTAAAAAAAAACATATTGTGGCAAAAATAATAGCTTTAAAAATCTTTATATACTAAGCATTTTAGACCAGAAAAGCACATTCTTCATCACATACCAAATTCTTGACCTATGTGAAATTAGAGAAGTGCTTGAATCATGTTGTGTAAATAAATTGATTTAAGTATTTTAATAGACATATACTTTGATACCTTGAGGCTATGAAAACAAGGTAAACAAATATGAATGCATAATTAGTGTAGCATATTGAGAATGAATTCAGTGCTTCTCGTGAAAGTCATTATCTTTCCTTTTTCATCATGTCATGTATTTTGCAAACCTGAAAAAAATTACTTAGCCATTATAGCTTGCAACTTGTTTCATGTTTTTAAGGGCCTCAAATTCTGATAGAAAATGATCAAACATGAACAAAAATCACTAATTGTAATGTGATGAGAAAATTGTGTTTTCCATGAGAAATGTATAGACCAAGTCTTACACATATTAAAGAAAAGAAAGTTATGTCTGAAAAAAATCAGGCATGATGTCTTCAATCAACTGTTTTTTGTTTGTTTATATGTTTTTTTATTTGTTTTTTTGTTTTTGTTTTAAATCTGGGATCTGCACATTGAACACAATTTGGGATAAAGTATTAGAAAAAGAAGGCCGTAGGCAAAGATACAACAGTTAGACATTTAATATTTACCATACACGTTTGCTAAATGACTGGTTATCTAGTGCTGTTAAGAATAATTTAGTATTTAAAAATATCAATCAATTGTTTTGTTCATGATTCTGTAATTAGTACTAAATCTGGTAAGAATACCTTGATCCTTTCCATGCCATGCCAGAAGTGTAGAATTATGGCTCGAAGACTGAGACCTGAAATTGTCTGATACCCAGTTCATTCACATGTGTTGTACTTGGTATTGTTCATTAATGTGAACCTCAGGCTGGAGCATCTATGTGTGGTCTTTCCACATGAGTACATAGCTTCTCAGGAAGCTGCCTGCCTTCTTAAAATAGCTGAAGACACAGTGTAATGGTTTGGATATGAGAAGCTTTCCTCAAAATTCTGTGAATGTAGCAATGTTCAGAGGTAAAATAATTGAATTATGAGATCAGTTATCCTAGTGGATCAGTTATCCTAGTGGAACCCACTGAGTGGTAACTCTAAGCAGATAAGGCAAGGCTAAAATGGGTGTGTGACTGGGGGTGTGCCCTGTGCCCTGGAAGGGTTCATCTTCCCTGTGACCTCCTCTCCCCTCTCTCTGCTTTCTAACGACCATGAGGTGAACCTCTTTCCTCCACTGTGCCCTTCAGCATGAGGTGCAGCCTCATGGACTTGGTTGTCTATTGACTAACACATCTCAAACCAAGGGCTCCAAGTAAACTTTTCCTACTGTAAATCATTTTTGTCAAATATTTTTGTTATAGCAACACAAAGTTGACTGACACAGAAATTGGTACTGAGAAGTGGGTTTGTTTCTATGACTAATCTGACCATGTGGTTTAGAAGTCTGACAATGTTTTGCAGAAAGAATTAAAAAAAAATTGAAACTGCAAGCTAGAGAAATGTTAGAATTTTAGTATCAGAGCTTAATGGATGATTCTGGTGAGAGTTTGAAGACCTGATTGTTGATTAAGAATGTAGACTGTTCTCATGAGGTTTCAGAGGGAAATGAATATCCTGCTGGGCATTGGACTAGAAGCCACATATTTACATTCATGTCTACATGTTGCCCATGACCACAGAATTCTTAGGAGGCTGAACTTAAAGGTGATCAGCAAATTGATCTGGTGGAGGACATTTCAACACAGCACAGCATTTAGGCAGTGGCATGGATATTGCTGGCAGTTTCTAGCTACATTTGCTGTGAGAATCAGGAACAGAAGGCAGAGCTGAAGGATTTTAAAAATTGCTGACCAGAAAAGTACATTTAAAACTGGGACCAAGGAAAGTGTGACTGTTAAGGAGATTATAGTCATTAAAGATTCAAAATGCTTTTCGAAGAAACAATAGGAAGGGTGGCTTAAGGGTATCTCCAGACATTGCAGATATTGACCACACACATCTCAGGTTCAAGGATATGGAAGAGAAAGTTTCTTTGAGAAGAGATTCTGGGGCATCCTACTCACCTGGGGGGTCTAGGAATTGTTTCACCATGCTGAACCACACAGGCAATCAGAATCCACCACTGTCATAGTTCCAGGGGTTCCAGGTATTGCTCAAGCTAGCAGCAGAGCTTTGTATTCTTCATGTGGTGATGGTTCTGCAGGACCCCTGAGTTAAGGGGTCATGGAGGCTTCCACTGAGATTTCAGTGGGAGGCCAGGCAAAGTATGGCAGGGTTGACATGCCTGTGGATTTCCCCTGAGTGAGCAATGCATGAAACTGTGAAGGTGACTCCATAGCTAGAATGGAGAGTCTAGGAATGAGGGATGCCCAGTAATGTGGCTCCTTTGTCAAGAAAAACTGCTAGTTTTGCACAGAGAGCCCTTGTGTGCTGTAAACAGCACGGTCAAAAGGGCAGGGTGGCAAAAGCCCTTTGGATATCAGATCTTACCACCATGTGTCTCAGATATTGAAGGTTGTGCTAAAAATTTATTTATTTTTATTTTTTGGGTTTAGTTCTTGCTTCAATCCCTTCCTTTCATTCTGTGTACCTGTTCTTCCCTTTTGGAAGGGGAGTATTTACTCAGTGCCACTGTACACTGGATATATCTTTTATGGTTTAGATATTAGGTATCCACCAAAAGCTCATGTCTGAGACAATGTGAGAATATTTAGAGGTATATTGATTGATTGGGATATGAGAGTTTTAACATAATAAGTGCATGAATCCCCTAATATGGATCAACTGGGTGATGACTTTAGGCAGGTATGTTGTGGCTGGAGGAGGTGAGTCACTGGAGGCATATATATATTTTGTGAGCTGAGTTTGGTCTCTCCCTGCTTCCTAGTCCCAGATTCCATCTGTTTTCCTTCACCACACTTTTCTGCCATAATGTTCTGCTTCGAGCCCTGAAGAATGGAACCAGCCATCTAAGGACTGAGATCTCTGAAACCACAAGCCCCACAAAAAACTTTTCCTCCTATAATTGGTTTGTCAGGTCTTTTCCCACAATAGTGAAAAGTTGACTCAAACAATGTATAACATGCATTTTTTCATTACAGGGCCAAGAGGATTCTTGGAGTCTCAGAGGAGACTTTGGACTTGATTTTGGGATAATGCTGGAACTTTTTAGACTACAGGATTCTTGGAGATGAGCTAAATGCATTTTGCATTGTGAGATGAACATGAGTTTTTGCCAACCATGGATATGAGATGTCTCCGTAAAACTCTTGTGTTAATGCAGGAGTGTTGAAATGTAGGAATGGATTGTGAGAGTTGTAATCTAGTCAGTCCATCCTAGTTTGAATGGGCAGACTGGGTGGTAACCAGTTTGGGGAAAGACTGAAGATGCTGCATCATTGGGTGCCCTATTTCACCTTGAGCCCAGAGAAATGACCTCAGTCTTCTATGAACTAAGACATCTGAAACTGTGAGCCCCAAATAAACATTTCCTTCTGTTAGCGATTCTTACCAGGTCTTCTGTTTACATAAATGCAAAGCTGATATCACAACACAGTGTACATGCACCCCCCTCTACAAAGCACAATAGTAAGTCACACAGCATTGGTTCTGTCAGACACTTATCAGTATGCACTTCAACCACCACAACCCTCCTTCCAGGTTGCTGATCCAATTAAAGAAAACAGTGTCAAATCCCATTGCAAAAAGAGTATGTTGGCTCAGATATTTTATTGCTACCATTTTTGAAAAACAGGATCAGCTGCAATTAACCATAGTAAATATAACTTCCACAACAGAGTGGAAATACGAGGAATTAACTATGAAGTCAAATAATAGAAGTTTAGAAAAATGAGATAAAAAGTGCCCTAATGTCCTCAAGCTTGGAAGAATAGACTCCTTATTTGGAACATTAAGGTATGTAAAACAAGGCCATTTGTAGAGATTGTGCAGAGTTGGATATCCTCATCTAATAATTTTTATGCATACTTGTTATTATGAAATATGAAAGCATTTTTATGTTCAGCTGCTAGCAAACTACCACCTAGAAGGATGTGTGTAATATTGAAGAATTTCTTAAAGACTGTACAATATTATAATGCACTGGAAGAGTATTACAGGAAGGATGGAAACCGCATCACTGACTATTTCAGAGAGTAAAATGTGAAAATCTATAATCTAAGCATTTTTCTAAAATATTAAATGAATGTGATTTTTTATTTCATAACTATATTTTACTGATTATATTGAATTGGTAGACAATATCTGGTTACGATTTGGGGATGAAGATAAGAAAGCAAGAAACTGACTAAAAATGAATTTTAAAATAGTCAAAAATATTATGTGAATCTCATTTTGAATCATCAGAGAAAGTCACTGAATCAAGTCATAATTTTCCTGTTTTTTATTGGGTTTCACTCTTATTTTGGGGATAAAAACATAAGACTGAACATTAAAATCATAATTTTTTGAAGCGTTTCCCTAAGAGACATGTCATGTAATAAGTCCAAAAAACCAGAGGCAAGAAACTAAAAACTTTTGAGAACATTTTTTTTAATTGGTGATGAAAAAACTAAATTTCTTCTTAGCAGAAGAGACAATCAGTGAGGTGAATAAAGAGCCTACATCTTGGGAGGAAATCTTTACCCCTCACACATCAGACAGAGCACTAATCTCTAGGGTATATAAAGAACTCAAAAAGCTAAGCATCAAAAAAACAAATAAATAACCCAACCAATAAATGGGCCAAAGACCTGAACACATACCTCTCAGAAGATGATATACAATCAATCAACAAATATATGAAAAAAGTTCATCATTGGTAGCAACTATAGAAGTGCAAATCAAAACTACTGAAAGAGTTCATCTCACTCCACTAAGAATGGCAGTTATTATGCATACAAACAACAATTAGTGTTGAAGAGGATGTAGGGAAAAAGGCACACTCATACACTGCTGGTGGGACTGCAAATTGGTTCAGCCAATATGGAAAGCAGTATGGAGATTTCTTGGAAAAATGGGAATGGAACCACCATTTAACCCAGCTATCCCTCTCCTTGGTCTATACCCAAAGGACTTAAAAACAGCGTACTACAGGAACACAGCCACATCAATGTTTATAGCAGCACAGTTCACAATAGATAAACTATGGATCCAAACTATATACCCTTCAGTAGATGAATGAATTAAAAAAGTGACATATATACACAATGGAATATTACTCAGTAATAAAAGAGAATAAAATCATGGCATTTGCAGGTAAATGGTTGAAGTTAGAGAAGACAATGCTAAGTGAAGTTAGCCAATCCCCAAAAAACAAATGCCAAATGTTTTCTTTGATATAAGGAGGCTGATCTGTAGCAGAGTAGGGAGGGGAGCTTGGGAGGAATAGAGAAACTCTAGATAGGGCAGAGGGGTTGGAGCAGAAGGGAGGGAGCATGGGGCTAGAAACGATGGTGGAATGTGATGATCATTATTATCTAAACTACAGGTATGAAGAGATGAATTGGTGTGAATATACTTTTTATACAACCAGAGATATAAAAAACCGTGCTCTATATGTGTAATAAGAATTGTAATGCATTCCATTATCATATATAAACAAAAAAATTAATAAAAAATAAACTAAACCCTGTTGCCTCAAATATCATATCTTTCAGGAATAGGAATACTAGCAAGCTCATTTTTTTTTTTTTTTACATACTATCCTGGGATTTCCCTCAGAAATTTTCTTGGCAATTTCCTGTTAAGCCATTAGTTCTCTTTTACATTTGGGTGAAAAAATATCTATTCAGTCATTTTTATCATTTTCTTTGTAATGTTTGTTTCTAATAAAGAACTTGATCCAAGTTGTTTGAAGCACAAGTCCTCATCTCTGAACCTCTAGTACTTTGTAGAGTACTTGACACAAATTAAGCACTTCCAACTGAAAAGCCAAGTGTTAAGGAACGCTTGTATCAATTATTTTTGACCCTTAGTGACAAATTACATGTTTCATAATTGAATTAATTTTAAAAATAACTTTAGTCTTGAAATTCTAAAAATGAATACTTTTTAGAAAACAACCAAGTCTGCCTCAGGTGAAATTTTTACAAAGGAGACTCTGAGCTAACTATTAGAACAATTCTTATATGGTTAAAGCTTACCAGCCTGAAATGTTCTAAAACTCACTCTCATGACTTTCACTAATGTATATCCACTGGAATTTAAATGTCATGGACTATAAATTATTTAATGAAGTTTATTTTTTATATATGGAAAATGATCCAAGTTTAAATTCTATGAAGTATACTTCTCTAATATCAAAAGTTCCCTTGAATCATGCTCATAATTGTCCTTAATGGTCAAGTTGAATAAAAACATATTGGTGTTCAACCTTCGTTCTGGCAATGGGCCCTCCTGGAGCTAACAGAAGTGTTCCATTCTTGGCACTCTGGTTCAGTTAAGCCATTTGTATAAATGAATAAAAACAGACAACTCATCAATTGTTATGAGGCTTTTGACTTAAATGTTTGCATTAGGAGTATTCTATAAACACTGTGGCTCTATTAAAAGAAAACAGATAGAAACTAACAGATAAGATACCCTAAATAGTGAATTTCAACAGATTGGGACAACATGGACATTCACTGAGAATTTGTGACTGTCCACTAAGTGCCACAGGGATCATTCCTCTGGTGAGCACACACCTCAGGGCTGTTCCTGTGGGTAGTGTCCTTGTGCATGCGCTTCGCTGTGTACCTGTGAAGTACTGCAATTTGCCCCAAACCAGAGCAACGTGGAGCTCACCTGATTGGGTAACATTTTACAGAAAAAGTGAAAGGATGTTGCAGATCTAATTAAAATCCATAATTGGCTGGTTTTAAGGTAATCAAAAGAGCATGAAGTTGAGAATTTTGAGGGCAGAGATCCATAGCAACAGAGGCCTTCTCCTATTGGCCTTGATAAAGCAGAGGGTTGGGATTTGACAAGGGTCACTTAGACTGGGGGGAAGTTAATCTCCAGAAGCTGAGGGCCTCAGCCCACTACTCCAAGGGTAAGCACATTGGGGGCAGGACAGCTCCTTTGATGCCATGGAGTTCTTTGTAAACACCTCTACAGATGAGCAGGATCTGTCAATTGGAATCAGCGGCTAACAGTGTTATGATTTAAAGGACAGGAAGAGTTCTCAGGGGAGATAGTTAGAGTGGGGAGCCAGGTGCTCAGCTGCATGGGCCCTGTGCAGTCACATACTCTTGTTATGCCTATTCTGTGAGGTCTCCCATTTTTAGAAATATGTGTCTGACAACTATCTGCCAAAGAAGTGCTAGGAGCTGTTACTTCCTGTTGCTGTGATCTACCTGCCTGTCTGCTTTCTAATACCCACAAGTTCTGACTCTGGTTGTCTTATACTTTGTTTCAATACCATCACAGTAAAATTTATAACAAAGTTTAGTTAAAAATGATAGCACAGTGCATATTTATATACATAATTTGACATAATTTGAGGTGGCATATCATGTATTATTAAGCATAAAATTCAAGGGTGTTTAAAAATTCACACATTATCTTTCATGTATCTATCTAAAGGAAATGCTTGCTAAAGAGTGTTGGGAATTGTAATAAATAACTGATCTGTGTTTACTGACACTGAACTACATGATTGTACAAAGTTTTAAACACATTAAACTTTAGTGACTTTGCGAAGCCCTCTGTATTTTGTCTGAGTTTGCTTTTAGTTTACTTAGTTTTGTTCTGTTTTTGTGGAGCCATGAATTGAATCAATGGGCACCCAACATTATGTCATCCCATAAGTACATAGTTTTATCCATTCAAAATACATCCCAGACCTTTTGATTTATTTTATTTTGTGACCGGGTCTGTCTGAGTTGCCATGGCTGGTCTCAAACTTGTGGTCCTCTTGCCTGAGCGTCCCATGTCCCTGGAGTAACAGATGTGCACCACCACACCCTGCCTGAGTCTATTTTGAAGCAAACGAGTCAATCTGTTTTTTAAAATAATCCTGTTTAAATGATAGTTGACAGTAGGACTAGAAATAGGGTCTATTTCAGGCTATTTTTGTATGGTTTCTTCTTAGTTTTCTTGTTCTTGGATATTTGGTATAGAAATCAATATGCTAGGTTCTTTAAATTTTTATTCCAAAGAAAGAGATCAAAAGTATAATCACCCATTTTATTTATGTATTTTGAAAGAGTTATACTTTGATATGTTTTCATATATATAATTGATATGATTTATTATTGATTCACTTTTGTTCAATTGCCATCTGCACTTTATATATACTTAATTTTACACTATTGTTACTAATGGAATTATTTTTAAATGATAAAACTCTGTATTTATGGATCATATGTACTTTATATGCACCTAATTTTACAATGTTGCTTCTAATGGAAACATTCTTTACTGAGAAACATGCTTATGTATCTGTAGCATTAAATATTTCTAATGGTTTAAAGATTATCCAGGTTCCTCTAAACAATTTTGTATGTATGTCTCATGAGGATAACATCCCCCACCTCTGAAGAAGCCTTGAAAACCCAGCCTCCCAACCACAGTACCCATCAGAATAATTAGAACACACTAACCTGTAACTTTTGCATGAAAAAAGTGTCAAAAAACATATCAAATATGAAAGTCAACTTCTCATGGGAATGTTTAAATTAATTATATTGCTAAAGATAGTGCTGCAGATTTTATACAGTTTAAGTGCACAATGAAATCTTTAGTCAGACAAGTGCAATTCATACAATTTAAAACACCAAATATTTATTTGTGCTGAAAACACATGTTTATGTCCTGGTGGATTAGCTCAGCCTATAAACATATAATTATAGAATAAGATTATCAGTTTATTATGTTGGCATCCTGCTGACTGAAGTACAATTGTATTATATTAATTATGTTGTTATTTTATTCTTTATGAGTATGTGATAGTTCACTGAATACAATTAAGAGTTTGGAAAAAGGGAATTGCTAGCAGAATGAGGAAATTATATAATAGTTATTAATATGAAATTGCTATTTGCTAGACCTGGTACAAAATCCAGACCCATTTTGAGGAGAATACTACCGGTTGTAAAGTAAGTCTCTTGATGCCAAACAATGTTTTAAAATTTAAATTTAAAAAGGCTATTGAATCTACAAAACCCAACACTGACCTTTAGAAGCAATACTTGGATTGAATTAAGGTAAAATGAATAAATAAGTACTATAAAAAAGTGAATGAGTCAATGAAACTAACTAAAAACAGAACAAGTAAGTTTAATGATGTAATGAGCATACTAAGATTACTTTACCATCACTCTTCTGGTTCATATTTCAGACACTAGGTATTTTAGACATCTTTGTACTGCCTAAAGTATAAACCAGAACAATTTTAGAGGAGGAAAAGATTATTGGAGGGCTCATGGTTTCAGAAGTCTCAGTTCACAGACAGCCAGTTTGGTTCCTCAGGGCTGGAGGTGAAGCTGAACATCACAAGGAAGAAGAGTATGGCAGAGGGAAGCAGCTCGCATGATATCATCAGCAAGCAGACAGAGGTACAAAATACATACCCCAAAGGCATGCCCTCACTTAGATGTTTTTGTTTAGAAAATGAAATTTAACTCAAGCATACCCACAGAGCCAGGATAAAAGCTATGTCCTGCCTACAATAAATATATAATTAAGGATGAAAGGAGGCATATAGAAAATAAAGCTAAGGAGGGGTTCGGAACAATCTCGCAATGCAAAAGTCCATTCAAACATTGAAGGTTGAGGATGTGCAAGGCAGTATAGACAGAGTCCAGGTTATCTGAGATACACACAAAAAAACATTAGACTAAGTGGCCACGGTCAACAATGAGTTTTTGAAAGCTGAGAATAATCCTTAAGACTTTATTTTTATCAGCAATTTAAAATATTATTTATTTTAAAAGGTATGGGCACTGTATTCTTGTTCATAATTTGTTTTAGACAAGATCATTTTTCATCTTTTAATCTTACAACTAATTTGAAATTTTATGATTTATACTAGGAAGTTTGAATTAATGCACATGGATAAAACACAAGCAAAATATTAACTGCCATTCTATAAATTCAATTAAAAATTAGTTGATTTTTATTTTATGAGATCCTATTTACACTGTAGTAAGTATATTAATCCAAAAGATTAAAAAATTATAATTGAAGAAACATGTCTAATACTTACAATCAATATAGTTAGATTAGTGTGAATTTGTTCTATTGCTAAAAATTAATTCTAATTATAGTAATGAAAGGCATTTAGCTGACATTTTCACCTATTTTTTAAAATCTAACAGAGATGTACATGTACACAAGTCTGTTTTTAGAGACAAATGTCTTACTGAATTATAATTGCGTTAAATTTTCATAGACTCGGAAATGTCAAGCCAATAGGAAGAATATTACTGTATTTTTCTCTTGTTTTTTAAAAGGCAAATGATAATTAAGAGCACGGCAGCCAAACTGTAATTCCATTCTTTGGAAATAGATGCATTTTTACTCTCTAATATGCTACTTACTTATGAATACTATGTAAAATTTCCAAGCTAAATTTAAGACTCTTTTATTCAATGAATTATTAATAATAGAATTTACAAAAGTGAAAATTGCAAGTATAATATTTTGAATTATTAAAGGTGGAAATTAAATTATTTTAAATATTCACAGTTAAATTATTAAAATTCTGTTTAATTGGGCATCTAATCAAGTTTCAATTTTAAATAAACCCAGATGCGTTTATACTGGAGTTTCTATACCAGGTATAGATCAAGGCCAGGCTAGCCACTGTCCATCATTCCATTGATAAGGGAAATGGTGCATCAGAAGTCTTGGAAGGAATGAGCAGAACAAGTTTCACTTCCTTCCCTTTTGCAAACAGTTCATACCCAGTCTTCTGTAAATGAGTAGACTTTTAAAAGGCTTCCACTCTGAAATGTGTAATAAAGATTTTCTTTAAAATTCCATTGCTAATAAACAATGATTGAAGGGCAGACCACAATATAAAGGAAATTAAATTAACATAAATTTGCTTGAGTAAGAATGTTGAACAACACTGAGTGATTTTAGGACAGTAGGGAATTCTGATGACTGTTTTAAGTTGTGAATAGGAGATAGCTTTAAAAATCATTCACTGGGAGGGTGAAAAGAAATGGAAGTTCCTGTGTAGATGATGAGAACTATTTTAGGTTCAAGTTGATCATGACAAATAGCATCTACAGTTGGCCAGAGCAGATACATTTTGCCTCTTTATTTTGCTTGATGAGAAAGACTTTAGAAAGTAGTTATTAACTTGATAATTTGAACTGAGAAAAATTGAAATATTTCTGAATGGTAAGGTATCTAAAAAGCATCTAGTCATATAAAATGGAATTACCAGAGAGCTCTGATGTTTCTTGAGGGAATTGCTGTGGACATTACATGAGATAAGAATCAAGAAAAAATTTGATTAATAGCAACACAGCTTGTCATTCCCTGTTGCTGCTTATGTTTGGCTTATGAATATTCTACAAGGTTCTAGATAGAGGATTCAATGCACCAGACACACACTCCTCTCTGTGATTTCACCAATGCTCATTATCTGGATCAGAACCATGGTACCATTTGGCAAAGTCATAGTGATGTAAATAAAACATCAAAATTAGGACCAAAGGTTTGTAACCTAAATATGTCTTGCCATCTTCCCTACGTGAGTAAAACCTGGAAATTACCAGAATCAATCATCTCCTAAACAAAGTTCTTGAGCCACTGAAACACATCACAGCTATTCTCAGAATAGTGTGTGTGTATGTACACACACAAACACATTTATATCCAAGTTTGTAATTAGTAATCAGTAGTAAATAATATATTTTAATACAATATAATATAAAAGGTCTGTTATGAATATATAGTTAATGTAATATACCGTATTTTTAAAAGGCTAATATATGTCATATTATGAATTAAAATAATTTCAAATGATTAAATGTAAGGAAAAGCTGCAGTTGGAATCTGAGCCTAATAAAAATCAAAGATCTAAAATTGTCCCTGAATTTTATTCTTTACAAAGAGCAGAGATGCAGCTTTCAAGCAGTGACAGGCGATGTTGGTTTAGGCCACTTTTTTCTCAGGAGGGAGTCTATGCAGTTGAATCTCATGGGCAATTTTACCTTCACTCTTTTCAATAATTGGTAAGCCTAAGAAATGCCTAGCAACACTCAGAATGGATTTCCAATTTGGAAGATTATGTTGAAATGAAGAAATGCAAACTTTTACAGATATTCACTTGTTCCATGTGGATGATATTCACTTTTGTTCAATGATTTAAATCAAAATCAGTCATGTGAAACACATAAAGTAGGATAAGCATAGTAAATATCCCTTGACTTTCCAAAGAAACAAGGTTTGTGTAAGTGGGAATTATATTATTTTTGCTAGTAGCTATTTTGTCTGCAAAACCTTTATCTAAAATCACCGAAGTAAATAATTAGAAGGGAAAAGAAAAACTGAACTCCAAAGCTAAGCATTCTTTTCTTCTGTCATTTTTTTTCATTACATGTTAGTGCTAAAATATATTATCAAGACTTCAGCTTAATGCTCATTATTAACTAGCTAATAATGAAGTCAATATCCAAATTTCAGCCCAGAATACTTATTTGGCAAAAACATCTAACCACAATTTGCACACTCTTGTGTTAGAACTGCAAGACAAGTGATTTGCGGTAATATATTCAAAATATTTTCACAGTTTTGAGATCACTGACTTAACAGAAGAAAAATAAATCTATAAAACTTTTTATAATTTAACCTTGTTATGGTTGAACCATATGGCAATTCTTTTTTATTTGAATTTTTTCTGATATTATTTTATACTTTTGAGTTGAGATGTCATGGAATGGATTTGTACACGATGGACCTTAAACAAATACAGAAAGATTTATTTGAAGATCAGCTTAAAGGAATCACTCATAATGGTGTATTAAGCTCAAAGATCCACTGATATTTAAAATAAATGTCTTATTTTAACAGTGAAAGTGACACAATATCTCATTTAAAATAATAGTTGTCTTCTAAATCTATCCAAACTCTTTTCACCTTTTTCAACACATTTGCTATGTACCACATATAAGAAGAGAAGGTAAGTATCACAAAACTAAGATTTAGAGTTTTCATGCCACCAGAATCAGGAAGGAATTAAAAAATATTAGTGATTTGTTAAATGACATTCCTTAAAATGCAAAAGCAGTATCATCAAAGTAGTTCAAAAGTACTCTGCACTTTCAAATTTCCTGTCCTGCTTTTCCCAGGCATTCACAGAAACACTGTTTGAACCAAGTTAATCCCTGGACATCTGTTTATTTTCTTCATAAACATACATTTCACAATCAGACAGAATATCAATTCTAGAACAACAAAAATTTAAAATTAGTCTTCTGAAACCTGATGGGAAGAAAACACCTCAGAAAATTAAAATTCTCAATATAGGCATCAAAAAATTGTTTGACAATTCTTTATCGGCTCAAAGCAAGAAGGTATATATTTAACAAAGATAATTAGATATTTCATTATTTTCAACATTTACTGATAGTTTTTATCATTTAAAATCTCATGTGGAAAATGTATAAAAATTGTTATCAGTTGCTTTATGAAATCCAGCATTTCTGCATGGAATAGCATATTGATACTAGAAAAATATGGGAAGTCAACTAAACACATTTGGGGAGATTTAAAATTAAGATGTAGAGGCTAAGAACTACACTTCTACCTCATATGCAGGGAGCTAACAGACTTGCAGTGTGGCACCCACATCTTGAACGCCTCTGTGGCATCTCTACACAGCATAGGAGTCTCTCTTTCCAAGATGTGGATTTATTCTTTCCAAACCAGAAATAGCTGGGTTAGGTTTTCACATAGCCCTTTGTTCTTATATATATTGACTGTCCATAGGAGTTTGGAATGGTCTTAAGAGTATGGGAAACACATGGAAACAATCACTACATTTTCTTTTCATTTTATCTTCACAAAGTTGGGCTATGATGGTTATCAGGGCACCATATTCTTTTTTACTCAATTTGACTGAATTATACCTAGAGATAAGGTGGTATTTTAGATGAAATTTACAAAATCAAATTTAAAGAGTTAATTCCCAATAGAGACACGCTAAAGTGAAGATAGCTTGAGGTAAGATCTGGCTGGCTTTGTAATCTTATACAGAGGAATATTGAAACAGGATTAAAATGGTTTAAAACACGTAATTAAAATTTAAGTAAATTAAGACATCAATGTCTTTCCATAAAACATTATATATTTTGCTATTTAGTCATTAGCAAACATCCTCAGGAATGTAATAAAGACAAATGAGGTGGGCTGCTTCCAACACTCTCCACATCACCTCATGCCTATGCTCTGGTTTGGCTTCCCTTTGTGAACACCTGCTGGTGTGTGTCAGTGCAGCATAAGCATACATTTTTAATTTTCTTTTTAGTATAAGCAAATTGAATGAGACCAAAACTATACTTTTGGTTCTATTATACTAACTCATGAAATAATTTATGCAACAAGCAAAAATAATCTGCAAAGGGTGTCCAGGTTCACTCCTGTGAACGCATTTATGTCTTCAGTTTCTTTACTCATTAGCTAAGATTAGACTCCTAATATTTTTTTCCACTAAAAGTTCTAAACCTCTATGTTGTTTATGTTCTAACCTTCTGTAAATAACTGTTAAAAAACTTCTTTACCAAAAGTGAAACACTATCTTTTGATAGTAAAAAGACAAAATAGAAATAAAAATGTGTGTATCAACTGTAGCTTTACAAGAAGTTATAAAACATATAAAATATTGATTTTTTTTAATCTCTGGAATATCTTTGAATAACTGTCAGAATGACTGGTATCCGAGGGAAATGAAATATCTATTTCTAAGATTAGGTCATTTACTGAAATTGTCTGATTTTATTATAGTTGTATACTTTCTACATCATTTTAGATACATTGTACCCATACAAAAAACTTAAAAACAATATTCAACAGATCTAAAGTGAATTGCATTAGAAAAGTTAACTGATCACACCACATTGTCTAGAGAGGCCAAAAGCACTGAAGGTAATAGAAAAATATGGCCCAGCAATAAATGCTAAAACAGCAATTTGTGCAATGTAGAACATTAACTAAAATCTTAAAATGGTTTATAATCCAGGTATATATCAAACTGCAGATGTCGTGTAAAATATATTCACTGATGGAGATTACATGTCACGCAGAAAGGTCTTTTAAGGAAACTTCCAAGGTGATGATCCATAATAATAAATCAGCCAAATGATCCTCCTCTCTGGCTGATGAAAGGAAATTCTCCTTAAGATCAATCATCATGAACAAGCTGACAATGAGGTAGCCTTGCTGTTGTTCTTGTGCCAGTCTACCTGGAAAATTTCGCACATCCTTGAAATGCAACTAGTGTAAAAATTGCACACTCCTCCCGTAGACAGAAAAAGAAAGAAAAGCTTAGCATTTTGACCCAAGAAAAGAAAGAGCATAAAGCTCTGCAAAAGAGATCCTTTAGTGCTTTATTGTTGTTTTGCTTTGGTCCCTGTGTGCATGTTAGGAGGGGATTTAGAGGCAAGAGAGTGAACCAACCCCATTGCACACAGCAGCTTCTGGCTGCACCTCCACCCTATTCCACCTGCCTCGCTCACTCACTGGAGTCAACACCAAGAAGCTGATTGCAAACATCTGACTGCCCTAAAATCCCCATCAATCCCTGCCCTAGTCATGTTTAGAATGCAAAATTGACAACTTTCTCATGACTGTGTAAATTGCCATGCATAAAGAAGCTCAGATCTTCCTCACAAACAGATTATGGCTCCTAAAACCCTTCCGCCATAGGGAAATGTGAGGGCATGAATGTGTTAAGTAGTGCATAGTTCAGCCAGTAATCCATGTGATAGAAAATGGAGATTTTTACTAAAATCACAGGAATTACAGGATCGTTTCATGTTTTACCCATAATTAAAACGTGTTTAGTTTAAGTATAGCAATCCATTCTGAATAATCATTATTGGCTGTCAATTTTTAAAAAAAGTGCTCACACAGAGAGGGTTGCTGTGGTAACAGCCAGTAGAAGGAGAATCTATGAATAGAACTCTGGACAGGAAATCTGGGTGGATTTGCTACTAACTAGCTCTTGAACTTTGGGTATGTTACTTAATCATGATTTTGCTTCAGTTTTTTTAGCTCCAAAAAGAAGTCTTGTCTTTGATAAAACTTAAATTTCCATCCTAAAACTTTTTGTAATAAACTCTCCTATTTTCCCATTTATTGAAATATGTTGGGTATATCATAGATCTTGCCAAGGAAAAATATCCATCAAAAGAGCAGATAAATTTTTCTTCTCTTAATGTCAATGCTCTCTTAAACATCTGCAAAATTTCTAGCTAATTGAATTTCAATTCTGGATTTTATTACATAAATTATTTCCAAAAATTGTTCAACCTCCTTATGAACAATAAAGCACTGAGTAAGCATTATTTGGCAAACATGTCTCAGGCAGTTTTTTTTTTTTTTTTTTTTTTTTAATGAATTTTTCCCATATGCATGTCAATTGTTTTCCCATTTACTTTTAATAGCTGGACACTAGATTAGAAAACATAGTGATTATACTGCAAATATGTGAAAAGATATCAAGGAAGCTATTCATTGCAAGCTCTTAAGGCCAAAAATGCTACCAGGAGACTTCCAAGTTGGTTACGTTAATGATTTCATTAATGAATAAAACATGGAGCATTTTCAAATATATGACTTATTGAATGGCAAACCTTTGTAATAATATAGATCTTTTAATTTCCTTTCCTCATAATTGACATTACTGTGATGAATCAAGAACAAGAAGAAAGAGAATTGACACAGAAAGCACTCACATAAAATGAAGAACAACTTCCTCTGTCCAAATTGACCACACTCATCCCATCTCTCCTACCTATTCTGCATGGTATTTGCTGGTCACGTACACAGGTTTTTGATCATGATGAATGTTATTTTCTAACACTGTGTCTCCTTTCTCTGAAAACCTTTTCCATACTGAGGTGATTTTACCATTTATTATTAAGATGTCATCCTGACATCTGGAGTGTGCCTCTGAAATTGAAGCCTAGTATGTGTTCTCTATCAACTGGAAATTGCTGCTTCCATTGATAGCAATCTCCTATTTGAGGAGGCAGAAGGATGAATGACCTTGTGGAAAATTTCTCTTCCCCATTTTTAATGTCAACATACTGTTTGGTTAAGGTGCCGAAGATACATTTGAGGGATTAGAGTTTCCAACATGTGTAGTTTATGTGGCATCTTTGTGCAGTTTGCTCTGGGGAGGACAAAATCTTAAAGTGTGCAATTGGGTCTTGAAATAGGCCCTTGATGCTGCTGGTGAGACAGTTACGGTAGACTGAGAAGCACAGAGGTTTGGTTATAAATCAGGCTCAAGTATTACAATAAAGTTTATAGAAGCTATATCAACAGTATATACTCTGCGTAGGAGGACTGTTTTTGTCCTCTTGTTGCCTTTCTATTTTTCTTAGCACAGTAAAATCTCTCCTGAATTATGGGAGGTTAGGTTGCTAAGTCTCTCAACCAGTGCCCTTGAAGGAGGAATAGCGATGCATTTGGTGAGACAGGAGAGAGCACAGCTGAGCTTTGGAACTCAGACCTTGTGACCTGTCTCTTTAAGTTGAGCATGCACCTAGAAAAATCTGTTTTTCCGTGCCTACAGTAAAGAACTCTGAGTTCTTGCCTTATAGAGCCAAAGATGAAAGTCTTTCCCTGTGTCTGTTTCTGTGTATGTATCTCTCTGTCACACACATACTCCTTTTCTCTACATTTAAGGGAGAGATGCAGATTGACATCTCTATTCACTTCAAGGCAAGACTCACTCTATATTACAGCTTTATCTCCATATATTTATTATGTGGTACAAGGTGAAATTATGCTTGTCAGCATTAAAAAAAGATGGTAATAGGTTTTTCACCTAAAGCCTAGTTTTTGAAAAATGTACAAAGTGATTCATTTATTATATTAATTTATTGTAGAAGAAAGAAAAGGAGAGGAAACTCAAGGGAAGAAAAGGATAGGAAAGGAGAGGGGAGTGGAGAGAAGTAAGGTAGGACTAGGCACACTGTATCCTGTAAAGCATGTGAGTTTGACCATGCATTCTTAGTTGAAGAAAACAGCATTATAAATTATCTCAAGGATACGTTAATATTCATGTTCCATAATCTCCAAAATTGTCATGTGCTGTGGATTGAGTCCATATTTTGAGCTTTGCATGCCATTACCTCATTACTTATGGGGTCCATGTCAGAACTCTGGCAATTTTGCACTTGAAATGATCTAATAAGGATTATTAAAATCAGTGAAATATGAGTTCCAATTGTGACCACATGCCTTAGTCAGAGTTGGTTGACTTAAAACAGCAATGAGTGTCTCTTAGAATATGAGTCACTAATTTCGAGCAAATAATGATGTTAAGTATGGCTTATAATTTTATGCTACATTGTCTAAAGCACTATGGAACTATGAAGGGAGTTAAATCTCACCTTATTTAGGATTGAGTGGCAATAGAAGGTGAGAAATTATCAGGCTGCAAATAACCTCAAAAGGCCCCAAACAAAAAATAGATGCAAAAACCAGAAAGTTGTGAGTGATGTTGGACTTCGACTGAAATAGCAAATGTATACTCTGAAAAGTTTTGACAGCAGTTGGGTGCCAGCCTTAGCCCCAGATCATTAAAAGAGCCAGGTAATCAGTCTTGTAGGAGTTGAAGGGCTATGTTTTATATAAGAAAGATAAATATGTCCACTTTAGTAGGAGTCCTAAATCTAGAATGCAATGGTTGACTCAGAATTGGCACATAGATTTATAAGCCTGTGTCCAATCTACAAAAATAGATGTGTTGTGAAATATTCTATGATGGTATGTATAAGGTGGCATAGGTTACAATCTGAGCCATGTGAATTTTGTAGTCAGCTACCTTCAGTTGGATTCCTTAGAAATAGTCTTGTATCATAAGGATTTCTGGGATTGAAAAAGTGTTTCATCAGAAACTACAGTCTTTTCTACAGTTTGTGACACAAGGGGATAGTCTTTTTTTCACAATTTTTGAAACTTTTTTTATTAGCTATACATAACTGTAGAATTTTGACATACAATTTTTCTGAATGTATATGATGTAGTAGAATTACATTGGTCATGTAATCATATATGCACATTGGAAAGTAATGTCTTATTCATTCTACTATTTTTCTAATTCTCATTTCCCCATTCTTCCCTTCATTCCCTTTTGTCTAATACAAAGTACTACTATTCTTCCCTACCCACACCCCTTATTGTGTGTTAGCATCTGCATATCAGAGAGAACATTCTTTGGTTTTCAGGGACTAGCTTATTTCACTTAGGATGATATTCTCCAGTTCCATCCATTTACCTGCAATAAGCCATGATTTCATTCTTCTTTAAGACTGAGTTATAGTCCATTGTGTATATGTGCCACATTTTCTTTATCCATTCATCTGTTGAAGAACATCTAGGTTGATTCCATAGTTTAGCTACTGTGAATTCAGCTGCTATAAACATTGATGTGGCTGTATCACTGTAATATATGCTGATTTTAAGTCCTTAGTCTTTAATCTCCTGCTCTATACTTTTCTAAGTTGCAATCAAGTGGCTAAAACCATTGGTAACAAGCGAGGGTCATTCAGACTTTATAAGGTTCTTCAAGAGGAGTAGAAGCTGGAGCTGAGACAGGGATGAATTCTGCTCACTGAACAGAGTGACCTTTTCTATGTTCTCTTCTGCTGGTGTTCTGTTTCAACAGCCCAACAGCCCTGAACGCCAACAGCCTGACTGAGACCTCAGTGAACCACTCCCAGGCATTCAACTGAGGGTCCCAGTCATCTGGCAGCTTTGCCTCAGGAAGTTCATTAGGAAATAAAGTTTACTCCCAAAGTACAGCATTTTTTATTGTTATTTTTTTGCCTTTTTTCCCATATAAAGGCAAGATAAGTGAAGCTGCATTATTTAAACATTGTATTTCAATTTTATGAGAAAATCTTAAACTTTTTGTTTTTGTTGTTGTTACAAAGTTGAGTTGACTCATCCTTAAAATACTACACCAAGTCAGAGGGTTACCAGGTGTCCATGGATCTGATGTTCTGTTTTGTGAAGACCCACTGTCCAGTTAAAGGCTGAAATTCTACATGGATGCACCTGGGATACCAGCCATGTGGGAGGGTCAATTCAGAATCTCTGGGAATGACTTCAAAAAGAGGCTGACTCCCTTTGCCAGAGACACCAGCTACCAAAACTGCCAGCCACAAAGACTTGTGCCTCAAAATGTTCATTAGAGTAATGGAGCCTCCAGAGATACTGGTACTTCTTGAAATGTGGGTTTTCCAATTTGAAATTTTTCCTCTGGCACCTATGGGTTGGCATGTAACTCACGAGTCTTTCTTATGCAGCCAGATGTGCAAGGAGCAATGTGGGTGTCTCCCAATGTATGATAGCTAACATAGGATTTCCCAGCTTTATCATGGTATGAATTCATCATGCGTTCATTAGAAATTGTACTTCACATTCTGAATGTTGATCTTTCCCCAGGTTAGAAACACCCGTATGGTACCCTCATGAGGCTGTGCTGCAGCAGGGAGCAACAGTCCCTGGTCAGGTGTGTAACCGTGAGGGTGAAAACCAATATGCTGTGCTAAGGATGCAGCTCAGTGCTAGAATGCTTGCTTCCTATGCTCAACCCCCAGCACCACAAAATAAAACAACAAGCCAACAAAAAACAAAACCAATATAATTTACAGTGCACTGTGTGGCTAAGCTAGGGCCTTCATTGGGCTAGGTGTAGTAAACACATTTCAATTTATGAAATTTTCAATTTGTGATGATTTTAGTGGGGTGTGACCCCCTCATAGCTAAAGGAGCATATGTTCAGTTAACCAAAACGTTCCCCATACCAGTCATGTTAGTCACCATTAGCAAACACTTCCCAAATCCCACTAGCCACATAACTCCTATCTCCTGAAGGAGTAAGAAGCTCACTTGGTTGCTGGAAGCAAACAGAACCTTAATTTTTGAATTATTTGCCTGCCTGAAGCTCCCTAGCGTACTAATAGCAGATCAATTTATCCTTGATACCCTTTAAAGTCTGTGAAATACAGGGGGCCTACCCTCAATTATCTTGCTCCTTTAAGCTCCTAAGGTTGAGGCAGCAGAATCTGGGGTGGGGTGGGGACAATTCTCTGTACAGGAAGCAAAACTTTGAACTCAGAATTGGTTTTGAGACCTGCAGTGATTTCTTCTATGTAGTCAGCTAACATCTACAGATTTTCCACCAAAATCATACAAAACCTTGCATGTGGCATCTAATTTACCATGACTGATGGCATCTGTTTCAATTTTGGAACTCACAACTCAACAAACACCCACTGCCCCATCTCTTGCCAGAGGTACTGATGGGGTCCTCCCTAAAGCAGGGCATTTACTGACCCATTGTCAAAATAGCATTCTGCAAGATAAGGGTCAGGGAGCTTTTCAGGGTTTCAGAATGGACATCAAGAATGTGTATGGAATTCTGTTGTCGCTTTCTCATCCTCAGTGTATCACTCCATCAGCATTATAACCCACACTTGGGGCAGTGAGAAGCGAAGCTCTGGTTAATGCCTCTCTGTGATTTCCCCCACAAATTGCCTGTCTCTGAAGGAGAGCCAGCACCCTTTACAACACTCGGAATCCAATGCAAAGCCAATAAAAGAACAAAAACCCAAACAACTCTAAAATCTTAGGCAGTCCTTGCTAAAAAGATGCAATACTGGCCTGGGAAGACCCAGAAGGAAGCCAGGGTGGTGAGAAGGTGCAACAATTGTCATTCTTGGCCTCCATCACCATGGATTCATTGTGCTCCCCCAGCCACAAAGTGAGCTCTGCAATTTTCAGTGTTTCCCTGAGCTTGGAGCAAGCTGAATCTTTGATACTAAAGAGCATGCTAAGTGTAACTGCCCTTTGTGCAGGAAAAGATATCATATAATGATGTACTACTATGCAGACATGCTTGGAAACACAGTTTTGGTCAGAAGTGGTATTCCCAGCTACTCAGGAGGCTAAGGCAGGAGGGTCACAAATTGAAGGCTAGACTGGGAAAAATTAGTGAGACGCTGTCTGAAAACAAAACAAAGCAAAAAAATTGATAAATGATATAAATAAATAAAAAGCACTGGGGATGTAACTCATTTGTAGAGTAGCCTGGATCCACTCTGCTGTACCACACAGGTATTAAAAAAAAAGTTTGTAACAAAGGCAGTCATTTTTGATTTACAGGACAATCACAAGCATGAGAGAACCATGAATTGTCTTACAATATGTATTTTATAGAAAAAAATATATCTGACTTTAAGCAAATATATGTCTTGGGTCATTTGAGAAAAATTAATATAAGAATAAGGGAAATGAGAAATATAGTACTCCTGAATGCCCACTGGATGGAGATACCTGTTTTTGCATTTACAATTGTTCTATAACAAAAAGTAGAAAAAAATGTAAAACAACTGGTATTTTGCCAAGAATAGAATTTAACTAAATAAAATTTGAAATGATTTATTGAACATATACAAAACAAGAAAATATTTCTGCATCATGAAGACAGAAAATTAAAATCCTCAAACCAGAAACTTCCGTTTGCTGCTTAAAATGCATGAAAGTAACAATAAGAATTCATTGTTTTCCAAACCATTTTTATTTTATTTTAATTCAGGTGTTGAAAAATGTAAAACCTCATCTTAGCAAGGGATTGCTCAGGTGATACCTGGTAGATATGACAAAAAGGATGCTATGAAAACTCTTGATTGTGGGCTTGAAAAAAGCAAAGTCGATGCTATTCAAAAGCTGTATGAAAATAAGATATGGGCAGTACGTTCTGCGTACTGGGAAGCTGACAAGAATATTGACTAAGCGTTAAGACAAGTATATAATTTTTGAATTTCTAACTAAAGTAAATTCATAGCACATGTAAGAAATTTGAAAATGTCTCTAAATCTACCAGCTAAATAGTTTTATCATATGTATTAGCAGATGTTTTGAAATATACACACATGTGTACATGATAAATAAAAAACAAATAGCTGTCAATTAAAAAAAATGTGGGATGACAATGAGTCATGAAGATAAAGGTCATATATGAACTGAATATGAACTGAATTCTGGCCTGGGTGTGGTGAGGTGTACCTGTAAATCAAGTGGCTTGGGAAGCTGAGGCATAAAGATTGCAAGTTCAAAGCCAGCCTTAGTAACTTACGGAGACCATAAGCAATTTAATGCGGCCCTGCTGCAAAATTAAGGATAAAAAGGGCTGGGGATGTGACTCAGTGGATAAGCACCCCTGGGTTCAATCCCTAATACAAATAATAATAATAATAATAATAATAATAATAATAGTAATACTACAATTCTGGTCCAATCTTCTCTGAGTATCAAGCATATTAAACATGTATTAATTATGTCCAAAATTTTTGGATGAAACAGAAAAAGATCGCGTGGTCTGCTTTCCAGGAGCTTCCAACCAGGACCCATGGCAGCCTCTCTCTCTCCTCTCCATCTCACCAGCTCTGTCCTTCCATCTTCTTCTCTCATGACTTTCTGGTTAGCCCTGCACACCTGCAGCAGAATGAATGAGTTTTAAGGGAAAAACACACAAAGGTGAAGGAAGAATGATACAAATTCAAAGAGGGATCTTGGGCTCCCAAATCAAAACATATTTCAGGAGGCATGCGTTTAGTTCCAAAAAACTTAAGACCTAACTAATAGTAATATAAAAGGGTCAAAGAATTGTGTCAGGATCTCCAGAGGCCAATTATGACAGGAAGACTTGTGTAAAGTGGATTGATTAAGAATGAGTCCCAGGACAATCTAGTAAGGGCGTCTGGGTAGCAGGACAGGGAAGATGAAGGCACCGAGGAGAGGTGAACTTCCAGATAAACCGCTGGCCTCTGCCTGATCTCACAAGAGAACTTTGGACTAGAAATTGTTCTCAGTGGATTGAATCATTCTTATCAGTGCACTCATGATTCTTGTTACATCTTTCTTATCATGTCCAATTAGCATAGCACAATCAATTTAGAATACAAAATTGCATTCTGGAATGCCTACAACTAAAAATCCCTCCAAAGTGTTTGTGACAGGGGAGTGAACATTACATAATGTTTCAGGTGATGAAACTTGCTTCCCCTTACAGAGAGGTAAAGAGGAGAACACCTTGGAGAGATCAATTATTATAGCACATATACCAGAGGCCGTGATTTACTGTCCTAGTAAAGATATTACAGCTGATTGAACAGCAACAATGGATATGTTTGCAATAGTTGACCATTCTCACTCTGGTTTTGGCACAGTCAATTCTGGTCAATTAAATGATGATGTGATGAGGACAACCTCCTCATTACCTCCTAATATATGGCAGTTGAACCAACCCCTGTATTCAATAAGGATAGCATATTGTTTTCTATTTTTCAGTTTGGTTGAGTTTTTTGAAGCTGGTTTCTAGGCTTTCACTTTCATAAATACCAAGCCAGTTTCTTAGTATTTTCTTTTACAATAGTTTTTATTATGCAGAACAACAATAATAATGTAAGTAAGAATTTTATCGAGCACTAATTATCCATCCATAATTGTCTCTTAGTGGTTTTATGAAATGGCCACCACATGGATGAAAATGTTAGACAGAATGTGAATTGAATTTGGTCCACGTCTCCACGCATTGTCTGATTTGAATCTACCCTCCACTCACGCAGGGAAGCTGTGATGGTGGCTAGGTCCTTTGAGCATCACATTTACTCCAGTATGTAGGCAGTTGAATAATTGGTCATAGGTTCCTCTAGGCAAAGACTTAAAGGAATCCGTTCTTTAGTTCTTGCTAAAGAATCTCAGGAATCTTCTTCAGGGTGATTCAGATTCTCCCTCAATAGGTATATTATAGGTATGTTATAGAATTGGTTTGAAAAAAAGGAGAGAGAGATTATTTCATCCCATTGGAGTGGCTAACCTCAGTCTATGCTGCACCATTAAGGTCTCATTTGAACACATTTATCCATTTCCATACACATACTATATTTATACCCATATCTGCATATAAATGCAAATATATCTACTACATATACAGTTTTAATATGCAGGATTATTATGAAATAATTATTATGAAATAATCCATTCTTTTAAAGCATGCATAAAAAATATTCCCATTACACAAATTATAAGACTGGAACATACTGATGGATATGCTGAATCTGAAATGAGATAATCTACATTTTCACTTGGCTCTAACCCTCACTAATCTGGGCAAATCATACAACATCTTTGCTATCAACCTGCTTAGCACTAAAAAGTGGCTAGTAATAGTATCTATTTATAGGAGTAATGTATTAATTAATCACTTAAAACATTCAAAATTGTGCCCACCCAGTACTGAGCACTATAAGATTCAGATATTTCCATCTATTTTTGAATTTTAACTGTCTGCTCTTACAAATTTTAATGATGTACTTTTATATTATGGACATAATTATATGCAAATCTTTACTCCAATCGCTGGTTCCTTCCTCTGATGAACTTGTAAAAGTCATTCCCACATAAGCTTTCATGAGAAACACATTCCATCAGATTGGCTGATTAAGGCCTAGAGTTTACTCTACTAGGGCTTTTACATATTATCATAAATCAATATGTTCTCATGGTTCATAAGCCCACTTCTCATCCTCTCTTACTTGCTATGAACTTATTATAGCAAAGAGTAAGTTTCTTTCTTTATTTTTTTCTGAGCAGTTAAATACTGAAACACAAAAGTAAACAAAATTTAAGCAGACCAACAGGCAAAATCTCTATTATTCCTCAATTAAATATTAGAGGACTGATCAGATTAGCCAATTTGCTAAAATAAAACTATAAAGATGAGAATTAAATATCAATTCAGAAAAATCAATTGCAATTGGAAATGAGTGGGAGAGCAAAAATGATAAAATTAATCAACACACTGATTTTTCCACTGATTATCACGTGCAAGAAGATAACTGAACAAAAGGCTAACAACTTGTAGTATTATAATAAATCTAGACTCTGAACAGTTTTTCTTCACCTTTAATTTTTATGGATCTAATAGTACTGTGGTTTTTCTAAAAGATAATACATTCAATATTTCTCTTATGATCTCCCCATGTATTATTATATGAGCAACTATTCCTAACAAATTCCTAACTATTCCATTAGGAAAAATGACCCAGTAGTGTAGGAGGTTGAGGAAGGAGGATTGTGAGTTCAAACCCAGCCTCAAGAACATAGCAAGGCCCTAAGCAGCTCATCAAGACCCTGTCTTTGAATAAAATATTAAAAAGGGGGTCTGGGGGGATGTGGTTCAGTGGTCAAATACCCCTGGGTTCAATCCCCAGTACCAAAAAATAATAATAATAAATAGGAAAAATGATATAGTTTCCTATCATACATTTGAAAGAAAATTATTTATTATATATGTAGCATTTTCAAACGGGAACAACAAACCCAGTTTGCAACAGAAATGATACCTCTGTGAGGTGATGGATATCTTAATTTCCTACATTGAACCTTTCCATAGTGCGTATGTGCCTCGAGGCACCACGACTTTCCTACATGATAAACATATACAGTTTTAGCTGTCAATTTAAATGAGTAAGTAAATAAATTTGGAAAACAATTGTTCTTAAGTTCTAAAACTTTATTTAATTAAAAACAAATTTCAGTTTGCCCAGTATTTGCTTATTGGACCCCATGATCTGGGTAGTAAGCCTTTCTAAGATGTGACTAAATCTAAGAGAGATTTATGTCTTCCAGCAAACTCTCTTCAAGCATGGTCCTGTCAATCCCTGATTTTTGTCTTCTCCATGCCTCCTGCTGGGTAAGGCTGACCCCAGACTACAGCACCACTGTCAGAGGAAGCACCCAGCACTTCCTGCTTCCTGGACTCTGAACTAGGTTAATGCCCAGAGCCTCATCTGCCACATGCTCTGCATTTAGATTTGCGGGAAAGGCACAAACATTAAAAGTTTCTATAATTCAAGTAATTATTCTGTATCTTCTATTTATAATTCTCATTTAGGATATTGCCCCCGTGAAGATCAAAAATTGAGACCAGAATAGACATGGGTATGCTTCAGCACCCAGCAAGAGGCACTTGGATGGACTCTGGTGGGGACCAGAGTGAAAGCTAGACTGTAAGGGTGATTTCTGAAGGATGTGTTTGAAATTTTACAGGACACTGTCTGAGGTAGGAGAAGCTTCAGTAGATATCAGGGACAGATTTAAGGATTTGGAGGTCATTATCCTGTAAAGAACTGGCTCATTTAGAGCCTTCTATATTCAGAGTAGGGAATTAGATGCTGTTATCTCGAGAGGCTTAACTCAATGACCTTCATGACCTTCAAGGTAACAGGCATATTCATAATATCATTCTTAGTAGACACATAAAAATAGAGAAATATTATACAGAGTATAGATTTTTTCCAGTCCATAATGTAACAAAATTTAAATTACAAAAGTTATTGTGTATGGTATAGTTTCATTATTCATGAATTTATTTGGGGTTGCATTTCTGTGAGAACTACATATTTATAATTTGCATTTAAAATATTCTACCGATGTTTTTCCTTCATCATTTACAACTGCCACAGAGATTACTGAATATATCACAATTCTAGAGAGAAGTAAGGCACTTTAAGCACCTACTATTATGTTAGAAGGCAACAATAAAATAGCAGAAGGAAAGGTTTGTTGATGAATAAAGCTAGGAGCAAAATTTTGGATAAGGGGCCTCTCAACTTCACCAGGTAGCTCTGTAGAGCTTCTATGGCTATTGAATTGTCACTTCTAATCTGTGGAGGGAAAGTAGATGAAGGAGTTTTATTGCTTTTTGAAACTTGGAGGAAGAAAATCTGTTTCTTAAATAAAGATTTCAATTCCTGACCTCACTAGCCTACTCTACGATTGAATCAAAGTCATTAATTTTTAGCCTCAAGTAAATGAGAATTCAGAATTTTAACTCTGCATGTGGAAGCTCAATAAAATGGGCCATGGTCACAGAATAGAACCACTGCATATGCAAATTCTTGCACACTAGGAATGGATTTGTTTCTCAATGCCGTAATAAATCTCCATAACAGTTTTTTTTTTTTTTTAAGAAAGTCAGGTTTTTACACCTTGTGTACTGAATTTCAGAAAAGTTTGTTGTTGTTGTTGTTGTTGTTGTTTCCTATGCCATTTGACATTTGAGAGTTTAGATTCTTTTCTGTCTTCCAAATGTCTGGATCCTGATGAAATTTTTTGATGCCTATTATCTTTAGTGTTTAACTTGGCCTAAGGATATATGGATGTCATGAATTTGAAGACACAGTGGTTTCTATTTCAGCTTTCTCACTAGCCACCTGTGAGTTTAAGAAAGTCCTTTAAGGTATCTGGGCTTCATTTCCACACACATAGTAAATGTCTTGGGCCAGATGACTTCTAGATAAAACTCTCTGGTTTAAAATGAAAAAGGTCTGTTGTTAGGATTTTGGACAAGTTTTTGCAAAATTTTCAAATATGCATCGTCAATAAATCAAGTCTGTGGTTAATATCTTCTACTACAAGGACTAAATACCAAGTCATTTTTCTTTCTTTCTTCAGGTCCATAGACTTCTTTCTCCCTCCTTTCGACCTCTATCCTCTACTCTGTTATCCATACTTTGTCAACTAAATAGTCTTCCAGTAGAAAAGTCATGGTATTCCAACTTGTGTAATCACGTGTCTCTCTGGAGGTGTTTCAGCTTCTTGGATTGCAGAACTGTGACACAACCCAGACACCTGGAGGCTGGGGAAAGGACCCAGCTCTCCTGGCCTGGCACCCCATCCTGATTCCTCATTTTCCTTTTGATGCAGATTTTAAAATTAAACGGCATTTCTTGCTTTATGAGGAGAGTTAACAGGGGTCTTGTTTATTCCAGAATATTCTTAAAGGCCTTTGGTAGCTTGAGTTCTACCTCCTCCCCACAGTGGTGCTGGAAAGGGAAAACTGCCGCACCTGCCACAGTGGCATTCAGGGGCAGGTGTGAGCACTTTGTCACCACATTTTATATAGGTAAAAGAGAAGGGAAGCTCATGTATGATGGCTCCTTTCATTTTCTGAGCTCGATTTACATTAGGTCTTCTGAAAGAACATAATTTAATTTCCCACTGAAGAACACAATCACATTTTACCTGAAAGTTAAATAAATGCATGTTGTAAACTTCAGCAATAATGCACCCAATTTTATGAGATTGATGAGGGGTAAACATTGCCTATGTATTAATTTGTAACAAGTGCCTGCAGTCAGAAGATTCAGAAAAATAAAATTCTACCATTGTAAAAGTGCATCACATGTGATGAAGGTGGCCCTAGGTGATTAATCCAGACTGGAAAACATACAATTTTTAAGATATTCATCCACCAAATTAATAATTTAATTCTGTTTGGAATGACTTTAGTACATTCAAGAAACACACACACACACACAAACACATGATCTTCTCCAAATATTAGTTTCTTAATCATATTCCTAATATCCAAATCTCTTGAGTATGTTTTATAACAGACCAGTCACAGAAATACTTTAATATCAGAAAAAAGAAGGAATATCCTTTCACTATTATATTTCTAGATTTCATGGTCCCTTGCACACACTCTAATTTTTACATTAGTTCTTCTTATTTCAATTTTCTCACATAGTCATTTTGTCATATACTTTTTCTCAATCATGTTTCTATTTTTCTCATTTATTCACCTGATTTCTCTCATTCACTGTAAGAAACAGAAACACACAGGCACAGTGCATATTTAACTCTCATGGCCCATCCCCAAAACAATAAAATCTAGATCTTACTGGAGTTTGATGTGTTAATTTTAATTTTATTGAATACAAAAAAATAACGGCTTATTTTTGTCTTTAAGTCAAGGTGGGGAGTGAGGGGTTTGGAGTTGATTTAAATATAGCATTCACAAATTGTGAAACTTACATATGTGGAGTTTGATTTACTTAAAAGAGGAGCCCACCTGCATAGCCCAGAGCAGGTATAGAACACTCACAGCCCCTGATGCCTCCTTCTGTGGCCCCTCCTTGTTAAAACAAACAAACAAACAAAAAGATACCCACTGAGTTGACCAGGAATTTTGCTTTTCTCAGCATTGATTAGCTTTGTGAATGTTTTGAACTCATACAAGTAGGTTCAAGGTATGTACCACTGTGCATTTGACTAAGTTCTATCCTCACGACATCTCTGAGACTTCTCCAAGCCCCTGTGGGCACCTGCAGCGCCCTTGTTTTCATTGCTTTTTAGTATTCCATTGCTGGATATTGCACAATTCATTTACAAATTCTACTGTGACTAACATTTGGTTGTTTTCCCGTTGTGAGTTATTAAAAATAATGCTGCTACAGACACTCTTGTCTATGTTTTTTTATGTGTATGGTGCAGTACATACATTCACACTGAAAGTATATATAGGAGTGAAATTATAGAGTGAGTTTTACTCTAAAATTGCACAGCTTAGTCCATAATGTAAAGTTTATGCTATAAGTAATTTCCAAAATGACTACAGCAAATTACATTCTCTTGAGCACTGTGTAACGTGACGTTTCCTCACATCATCACCAACAATTTGTATTGATAATTTACTTTGGTTTTTAGTTTTCATTCTGTCTTATTCTGATGATTGAATAAATTGACGATGTTTTATATGCTTTATATGCTTACCAGCTATGTCCTGTTCTGAACGTTTAAATTATTTCATTATTACATATTTTATTGTGTCTTGAGGAAATGCACAGGAAATAAAATAGTCCAGCCTTCCATGGTGGCTCTTCTGCAGGTAAGTACCATGACTTGACGTGACACACATATTCTTCAGTCTTCAGCAGGCAGGGAGTGAACTATCAATCATTTGTGCAATGAAAACCTTAAGTGAACTTTTGTGTATTTGAAAAAAGGGCTACTTTTTCCTCTCTCAGTCTACACTTTTTAGTTTTTAATATTGCATGGTATGCCAAATGAGTTCAAATTGTTACGTACTTGCTCTCAACTCTTAAGTCAGCACAATTATATTTTCTCAGTATAATAATGAAATTCTTACTCTAGAAATGATTTAAGGAATTAGGGGGGTGAGAGGAGCTAAAACACAAATCCCCCACTGTGGCTTGTGTGACTCGAGCCAAGCAAGGTAATTCAGTGATGAATTACCACCTTTACAACTCCAGCTAATAGGCGAGGAGCAGATCTTCACCATCTGTAGCTAATTTTATTTTCCATTGATAGGAAGTGTCATTTCTAACTATCTCTGCTGTTGTAATTCTTACTCCAAATGGAATAAACCATAATGCAGTTATAAAGCAAATGGACATATGTAGGTGATTCTGAGAAAACTTGGCCCCCTTTCCTCTCCCACGTTGCTGCCTTTCCTGAATTGCTGTCCTCTGCCCTCCTTTCTGATCCTTTCCAGCTGGGGAGCCAGCCCTTATTCCCACACAGGGCACTTTTGGCATCTAGAAGACCCATAAGAATGCTGGCCAGCTTTGGCTGGGAATGAAGCAGGCAGATGTTTGGGAAGTCACATTTTTTAAAATTTATATTCTCTCTAGAATAGAGGCAAGTTTTAAAAACACCCTTTTTTTCCCTATATTCTTCTATATTGAGAGCTAGACACTTGAAAAGCAATTCTTGGTAAAGAAACATAATATCTGGACATTTTTTTGCTGATATGATTAGCTATTTCTCAGATGAACAGAACACATATAAGATTCCAGTGTAACAGAAATGATAGCTCCATTTGCACAAACAGATGTTGCAAGATATTGAACTACACCAAGAATTTCACTAAGTAAATAATTGGAAGAAAATGCAATTGAAAAAGGATTTTTATAGATTCTTTGGTCACATATTAGAAAATAATGATTCCACTTAGCCTGAGGCCAACTGTGGCTTTTCAAGTCAGGATTTTAAGGGGTTGTTTCTATGCAATTGGTTATACCATGTATAAAGCAAATGAGCTGACACATAAATCTATAAGAAAAGTAAATCAAATTAATCAAATTCCCCAGTGCTTTTTAAGTACCCAAATACTTTTTATTCTGATTATTAATAAATATATATTTTCAAATAATGAAAAGATAATGATACCTAATGTATTAATTCTGTTAATAAAGCTGTGTAATTTCTATTCTTCAGCATTCCTATCAGAGCACTAGCAACAATAACAACAACTGTATTTTGCTAACTATTTCATGTTGTCAAAAGATAAAATATATATTTTTTATTATTTTATTACAGCACTGGGAATTGAACCTGGGGGCACTCTATCACTAAGCTACATCCCAAGCCTTTATTATTATTTTTTAATTTGATACAAGGTCTAACTAAGTTGTTCAGGCTGGTCTTGAACTTGGGATCCTCTTGCCTCTGGCTCCTGGAGTATCTGGGATTTCTGGAGTGCACAATCCTACCTGGTCTTAAAGCCTGGTTTTGTTTTGTTACTATAAATATGATGTCCTCCCCTCCAAAAAAACAAAACAAAACAAAAACTCCCTGAAGTAAGTTAACATTCCTTAAGTTTGCTCTTCGTACTTGGATTTTTAACCATGATGTTAGAAGTTGTCTTTATGTTTGATTTATACTTTGTAGCTTATGAAAATGAGCTAAGTCAGCAAAGTGTCGAGATATCCTCAGTAAATATACATTTTACCAGACGTAAGTTGTCTCTATCATTTATCTTCTGCTATTTTCTTTCTTCGTTTATTTTTTATCATGACTCTTTCATTATTCATTATAACAAAAAAGTTGTTGCTCTCTAACCTTATCAGCCACCCACATTTTGTGTGTCCAGAACATTGTGTGTCTTTGTCATTTAAAGCACTGTAGACAAGATATATTGGATGCATTATAGAAAGCATATTTGATATTACAAAGAGATACAACTTCTGTCTACATTCTGGGATTCTAATGCTAAGATGTTTTTAAAGTTTAGTTAAGGAAATTTTCACAATGCTATTTTTTATATAAAACTGAAAATTTATGAAAGATAAAAATAAAAGGGAATTTGACCTATAAGGAAGATTGTAGCAACATTTTTATCTGATCTAAAATGTAAATAAAATTTAGACAAAAGATGAAGAAAAATATTAACATAGAATAATACAAAATTTGTTCCATAAAAGTAAAAGATATATGAGAACTTTGACAAATTTTTCACGAAGTTAACTATAAAAATAAAAAAAATTTAATAAAAACATTATTTTCATGACATTACTGCTTCAGATCTCCTCTGGCAGATTCTAGAGTTTCACCTTATATTTCCTTATTGAGTAAATGAATTTACTTTTTGAAACATTTTGATTATTTGAACGAATACTATTCAGGCATCAATTCAGGGGGGTCATTTGGAAGAAGATGACTTTATCTTTGTCATAAGGCATTGTTTTGTCTAGAATTTTTGTCAATAATATAGATGAGCACATTATATGTTGTCTGAATATAATAAGAGAAAATTAAATGCATAACAGTGATACAACCCAGATATATATATATATATCCTTATATAATAGATATTTTAAAATAATATATCTTATTAAATTATTTATATAATATTATATATTTTATATATTATATAAGCAATATTTTATTTTTCTTTCAAATAAGCAAAATGACTCACATTTTTATTTTTTACTAAGAATATATGATGTGAAACCCTGACAGGAGTCTCTCTGGAGTAGTAATATCATCAAATGATATTTCCTCATTTTATCCAAGACCTTCAGAAAGATTTTTCAAATCTCCTCTATAACTTTTATTTTTCTATAATGATTTTATATGATTTTTATATTACATAGATATCCTTATATTATGTACAAAATTATGTATTTATGTAATTATAATAATCATATATATACCTATTATACAGTAAAGAAAAATAAAGATTTCTAAACTAATTCTGTTAGTCCAGGATGATCCAGACAGACACTGAACTTACAAAACAATACTCCTATGCACATAGGATCAAAGTTAAATCTAGCTATATATTAAAATAATAATAAATCAACTGCATTACAACCAAATTGGTATTATCACAGAGATACAAGTTGTATCTCTATTTTATGGCTTTATTAGTGAATTATACTTATCCATAAGAGTTGGGTTCATTTTGACATAATTGTTCATGTAGGACATTTAATTTGCTTCGTTTCAGTTCCCAGTACCTCCTCTTTCATTCCCTTCCTCTCTCCTCCCATCCTTCTTTTTCTTCTTTACTCATCTCCCTTCTATTTGTTTATTGATTTATTTTTAGTTGATGCTTTATAGATACACATAAGGGGGACTGACTGGACTATACACACATGTGCCTAGTGTTACTTTCTTCCCCATCCCTCCTCCTTCCCCATGCCTCCTCCTTCCCCATCCCTCCTCCTTCTGTCCAAGTCTTCTACTTCACTTGAGTTTCCTCTATTCCTATGTTTTTCAGTCTCCCCAGCCCATTTCTTTCCCCTCTACTTTGCTGTGGCTTCCACATATGAGAGGAAACATTTGACCCTTGGTTTTTGAGTCTGGCATATTTCACTTGGCAACATGTTATCCATTTACATACATTTACTGGCAAATGACATAATTTTATTCTTCTTTATGGCCGAGTAAAACTCAATTATGTAGGTGTATGACATTTTCTTAGCCCATTGATCTGTTGAAGGACACCTGGGTTAATGCCAAATCTTGGCTATTGTGACTTGCAATGCCACAAACATCAATGTAGTGGTATCACTCTAGTGTCCTGAGTTTAGTTATTTTGGATACATGCCACTGAGTGGGACAGCTGGGTCATAGGATGGTTCCATTCCTGGGTTTTTGAGAAATCTCCATCCTGCTTTCCAGAGCATTTGTACTAATTTTCAGTCCCAACAACAATGTATGAGTGTTCCTTTTCTCCTGCATTCTTGCCACCATTCAGTATTATTAGTATTCTTGATAATTACCATTCTGACTGGAGTGAGATGAAATCTTAGTGTGGTTTAGACTTGCATTTTCTAGATTGCTAGGTATGTTGAACATTTTTTCATATATCTGTCCATCATTTGTTTTTCTTCTTTTGAGAAATGACTGTTTAGTTCTTTGCCTATTTATGGATTGACTTTCTTTTCTTTCTTTCTTTCTCCTCTCTCTCTCTCTCTCTCTCTCTCTCTCTCTCTCTCTCTCTCATTTGTGTTATGTTTTTTGAGGGTTTTTTATGTGTTCTAGATAATTATCTCTTGTCAGAGAAGCAGCTGGCACAGATTTTATCCCATTGCGTGCTTTCTCTCTTCCCTCTCTTATTCTCTCCCTTTGATGTTCAGGAGATTTTTAGTTTGATGCTGTTCCACTTATTGATTCTGGGTTTTATTTCTTGAGCTTTAGGGGTTTTGTTAAGGAAGTTGTTGCCTATGCTGATATGTTGGAGTGTTGACCTTATATTTAATCCTAGCACTTGCAAGGTTTCTGATCTAATTCCTAAATCTAATCTAATTCTGATCTAATTCCTAAATCTCTGACGTGGGTGAGATATAGGAATCTAGTTTTGTTCTCCTTTACATATGAATATATGTAAAGCACCATTGGTTAAATAGGCTATCATTTCTTCAGCATGTATTTTTGTCACCTTTGTCAGTTATCAGATAACGGAACTACGTGAGTTTGTCTTTGTGTCTTCTATTCTATTCCATTGGTGTTCATTTCTATTTTAACACCAGTACTATAGTGATTTGGTTACTATCTAGTGAAATTTAAAATCAGATACTGTAATGCCTCCTGCACTGCTCTTCTTGCTGAAGACTGCTTTGGCTATTAGAAGTGTCTAATTTTTACAAATGAAGTTTAGGACTGTTTTATACAGTGTGTGAAGAATGTCATTGGTATTTTGGTAGAAATTGCATTAATCATGGAGTCTTTGTAACAGTTTTGGTGGTATGGCCATTTTAACAATATAATATTCGTATATAAGAACTTGGAGAGATCTTTTCATCTTCTAAGATCTCCTTCATTTTTGTCTTCAGCGTTTTACAGTTTTATCATAGAGGACATTACTTCCTTACATTAATTTCCAAGGTGTTTTTTTTTCTTTATATATTTTATAAATGGGATAAATTTCCTGATTTTTTTCCTAAGCAGAATCACTACTGGAGTATAGGAAAGATATTGAATTTTGAATATTGATGTAGTATCCTCCTACTTTGTGGAATTCATTTCTCAGCTCTAGAAATGTTCTGTTTTCTTTCTTTGTTATTTGTTTGCTTTATCAACTTCTAAAAATAAAATCATGTCATCAGCAAACAGATAATTTGACTAATTTTCTTATGTGAATTCTTTAATATCCTTATTTTACGTGATTGCTATGGCTTGATTTTCATAGAATATATTGCATAAGAGTGGTCAGAGTGAACAATTAGGAGACAATTTGAAGCTATAAGACAGCCCTGAATACTTACTAAAAAGATATTAATAATTCATAATACTAAGTGCTGGCTGTGATGCTATTCAATCAAAACTCAGATAGACTTTGGGAGCAAATACCAAATATTATAGTCACTCTGTAGACAGTTTGACATGTTTTTATAAAATATCACATATGCTTATCATATAACTGAGCATGTCAACTCAAGATAAATGAAAACTTATATTCACACAAAAGCCTATAAGTGAATATTCATAGATGTTTAATAATCACCAAGCACTGGAAGCAACTTGGATGTTCCTCAGCTGGTAGGTGAATAAAAACACTGTATTGCACCATACAGTGAAATACTATTCAAAAATAAAGAGAAATCACGTGCTGATTCACATGTCCATGTGGATAAATATTACACACACTTTGTTTAGTAAACACTCTAGACCAAAAGGATAGATTCCATCTATGTGACTCTTCACATGGGAAAAACTGTGGGGACAGAGAATAGAAAAGTGGTTCCTGAAGACAGAATGTAGGGGGAGCGCTTGACCACACAAGGGTAAAATAACAGAATGGTAAGGGAGACAGGGGTGTTCTATGTGCAGTTATAACAACTATTGTGTAGAAATATGGAAAAGGAGAATAAAATAATGAAATGTGATGTCAGACTGGAATCAGATCTTGTGTGTGTGTGTGTGTGTGTGTGTGTGTGTGTGTGTGTATAGGGGCCTTTAGAAAAACCAGACACTGAATGTCCTAACACAGTGAGATTCTGTGGTAATAAGCATACCTCTTACCTGGCTCTTGTCTTCAGAATTTCCTCCTTCAATGAAGGAAGAAGTGCTCTTTGTAAGAGCAGTTGATCCCAAGACTGAAAGGAGATAATACAATACCCTAGAACATCATGTGATTATAAGGACAATACAATAAATTATTGGAATCTTTTTCAAAAAATTAGAAAAAAAAATGAACTGAAGGAGTCAACCTGAATGAACTTCCTGTGGGAACCATTTAAGCAATTAAATAAATAAATGATTGTTTTGTACCAAAACCTCTAGAATAAATGCATGCCCAAGAATTGATTCAGATATATAATTGAGTAAGTTAGTACACAGGTGCAGAAGAAAGAGCTCTGCTCCATAGGAGAATTTCAATTAACAAGTGTGTAAAACATGAGGACATTGCAGAAGTTTATTAAAATATCATAATTTTAGTTCTTGCAGAAAAAAATTCACAAATGGATTGTAAAATCAATTGAACTGAGTTGTAGTATTCATGTATTCTCAAAGTATCTTTCTGAGGATATACATTTATTAGAAAGGTATGAATTATAACATCACAGTACATAAATGAAACTCATGCCACCTTACCAAAGTATAAACATTAATTAACGACAATAAGAAATAACAACATTATCTTCCCCTATAGGAGAACACAAAAGCACAAAGTATTAATCATGAGAACATGTTCAACAAACCAAAATTGAGGTATATTATACAAAATAATTGACAAATTCTCTCAAAAATATGAAGGTCATAAAAGACAAGGACAGAACTGTCAGAGATTGAAGGAGATGAAGGAGAACTGACAAGCAAGTACAGGATGTGATTCTAAATTGGATTCTGTAGCAAGGAAAAGACATTCATCAAAAAAGCTTAAAAAATCAGAACAAAACCTTTACCTTAGTACATGGTAGTATATAATCACAATTGCTAAGTCTGGTAGTAGTACCATGACTATGCAAAATATCAACATGAGAAAAAATGAGAAGGCTATATAGGAACTCTCTGTTAGTCTTACAGTTTTTATACATGTCTGAAATTATTTCAAAATGAAAAGTTGAACATATATATTATACAATCCTCTAAGGAGTACTAAATATATTAGATGCACTGCTCATTGACATCCGTGAGTGCCTCTAATACAGAATAGATTATATTATGTTACAGCTCTATTTTATGTTGCTCTCCCCTACTAAAATAAGAGATCTTTGAGGGTTAATTGGGGGGTGGGGGTTCAGTGATTTCTTCTTGAATAAGCACATGGATTAATGAGTAAGTGAGGGATTGAATTTATGTTAGTATAAGAGTCCAAATTCACCTTAAGATAATATACTAACTTTAGTAGTCTGGAAAAAATGAGAAGCGAGTGACTTCCAGCAATTACAAGATTCACACCTTTATATACAAAAGATAGCAGCTGTATTCTTGACTAAGGAAAACACTCTTTCTGTAAAAGAAGTCTAAACCAAGTTTGAAAATTGAAGATCAAAATGTATGTGTCAGTGAGTAAAAGAGAGAAGTAACACCTAACATAGGTGACCAATGAATAAGCTGGAAATCAGTGGGGTGACCCATCCCTGTCAGAGGGCTCTGAATGGAAGGAAGATGTCTCTGAGGCTCGGAAACAAAACTATGCTGCAGGTAGAAATAATGAAAATGTGGAACAGGAGTTAGTGTAGGGTGAATTTTTAAACAACTTAATTATTTGAAAGTAAAATGATGCCTCATCGGAGATGAGAAATCCCTGTCACACAACTTATTTAAAACAGTCTGAGAAACGGTTTTCAGGGTATTACCAGATAAAATTCTCGATAAGTTGTACTGTTCTTTGAGGTCTTAACCAATGTTCAGATTCTGTAAGTCATTTAGAGGCCAAGGAAACCATAGGTAGACTAAGTCTGGTCTTGGAATCATAGGCAACCTGTAAGCCTCTATCCTGGAGGAAGCAGAAGGTTAGGACACATGTCCAGTGAATACCTGAGATATCTGGTCTCCTTGGGTAAGGAAGTCTCACCTGCACTTATTAGTTTTGGGTTTCACAAGGGAAATCAAGACGTGCTTTCACCCTATTCTACTATCCCTCTTTCTCCTCTAAAGTTTTGGATTCTTTTAGCAGATTGGAAGCCAAAGTGGGTGTCAGAAACACCTGCTTCTATAATACTCGGGTGTGCAGCATTTCCCCACTTTATATGTTGCTTTCTGAGTACTAACTTGTCTGTAGAATCTGTTAACATCAGGCTCATCTTCACGTTTCTTCCATCTTCCTCTTATGTAGTGCTTGGGAAAGCAGAGGCTGCTCCCAATGCAGAGAATGAGCTTCCAAATAAAACAAGCAGGTGTCCCAAACATAAAGGCAGCAATACCTCAAAATTCTGCTTCATGGGGAAGAAATTTCAGTGCTCATAAACTCACTGCCATGACTACCTAGTCCTATAGCTTTCTCCCCCAAATTTGTTTATATTTAAGAAAAAACAACAAATGAATACTGAATATATATTGGTGCTTTGAACCACCAAGATTGATTAACATGCATTTATGTCAAAAAATGTACAATTGTTATAGTGAAATTATTGAAAGTCACTCTGCTTAGATAAAATTGTTAGAAAACAACTCTCAACATAGTATTGGGTAAACCACTACTGACTAAAAAATAATTCCAGATACCACTATCCTGCAAGTATATTGATGCTTCTCCAAACAAAGACTTGCATAGAATTAATTCTATGAAAAATCCTTTGGCAACCTGTTTATGTCATATAGGTATTATATGACTGATAAATACCACCTGGATATATAGAATGGATTTGTAAGTTGTCAGAATACAGCTTGAAGCATATATATTGTGATTCTTCTGCAATATCTGGTTGCATGTCTTATATTCCTAGTTCTTTTTTAAAGATTAAGTTAGCTACCTCAGAATAAATGGAGAAGTTAGTGGGGAAAATACTTGAATCATCTGTGAGGCCAGTTCTGAAATCTGAAGTACAAATAAGAAGTTTTGATTTTTGTTTAAATACACAAAATACACTCATGTGGAAATGGGGTTCAGCATTGGTAGCAGTACCCAGAGAGAATCAGACCAGTGGGTTGAACAAGATACCTGCCCTCCTCCACCTGACAGTCAAGTCCTCAGTTCTTGACAGCTTCTCCTTCAAACAGGTCAGAGATTACAGTGACCAACTTCACCATCACATTGAAGATTATGTTAGAACTGGGTGAGGTGGCACATGGCTGTAATTCCTGTGGTTTGGGAGGTTGAGGCAGGAAGATTGCAAGTTCAAAGCCAGCCTCAGCAAAAGTGAGGCACTAAGCAACTCAGTGAGACCCTGTCTCTAAATAAAATTCAAAATGGGGCTGGGGATGTGGCTCAGTGGTCGAGTGCCCCTGAGTTCAAACCCTGGTACCTCCTCCCCTAAAGACTAGGTTAGCATTTTAATTATAACCCAATGCCATTAATGGCTCACACCTTACATACAGTGTCCTTTTCCTCTGAAGGGGGGAAAAGAGAACAGCATATATGGTTGTAAGATCCCAGAGGTAGAAAGATTATTCTAAAAAGATGATTTTTTAAAATTGAATATTCTATTTTATTTTTCAGTATTTTTATTTGTATATGGACACAGTGTCTTTATTTTGTTTATTTACTTTTATATGGTGCTGAGGATCGAACCCAGTGCCTCACATGTGGGAAGCAAGCACTTTACCGCTGAACCTAAAAATTGACTATTTTAAATTTAGAACATCTTTAAAGGTATGTTTTAGGGACATTTTCTACTCTAGAATTCCAAAGGAGACTGATTTAATATGCATTAAGCTTTACCTGTAGAATTCCACTTGAAAATGTGTTAATTTCTAATACTAATATTCTTTAATTTCTATGATAATTAAAGTTTAAAATCCTGTTTCAAGGATATTATCTCCATCATGATGCTACTAGAGACTGATTTAATATTTTCTAAGAATCTTCTGAATACCAAACAAACTGAGAAAACCCATTCAAAATCTAAACCTTAAACATCACTTTTCAACAATCTGTATCAAGGACAGCAAATTTCCTAGTATCTATTTTCTGCATAAACTTTGTTTACATAAATGAAAAAAAAGAAAAAGTCACTTGTAGCAAAGATTTTTCTCCTTTCTCAAAGAAGACGACTTTAAGGCCCCAAAATGACAAGTTTGAAAGCCGTGGCTTTTCCTGGAGCCTTTGGTCAGTCAGATAGCTACAATGTGGTGTCCAGTGAGGACTCTGAACCACACCAGTGTGATATGGCTGGGGACGTTGGTTTGCATGGCATAGGTCTGAAGGGACTTGAAGAATACCAGTAAGAGCGAGCACTCCTGCCCCAGTGGTAATATATCCACCAGAACTCTGGACATCCAGACCTCCAGGAGCTTCTCTGGCTGGGTGCTCCATGGGTGTTGTAAGGCATGGAGAAGGGACACAAACGCTCTTCTCAGGACCGCCATGGACGTTTTGGACTAAAGGTATTAGCTGATTTTAATCTGCATTCTTTCCCTGGAGTAAATCATAACCGTGGTATAACAGCTTTCAGTGAATTCTTAAAAAGAGTGGCTTTGAGAATTACCTGATCTATGAACAGATGTCAGAAATAAAAGGTATTGTGTGTAGAGTGCACTATCTAATTTCCAAGTTAGCATAAATTCATTTTTAAAATATTTATGTTACATTAAAGAAAGTTACCAGGGCTGGGATTGTGGCTCAGCGGTAGAGTGCTCACCTAGCACGTGCAAAGCCCTGAGTTTGATCCTTAGCACCACATAAAAGTAAATAAATAAATAAAATAAAGGTATTGTGTCCAACTACAACTAAAAAATAAATATTAAAAAACCAAAGAAAGTTATCTAATGAATTGTGAATCCATAAATTGAAGAAGGAAGAAGTTTATGAAAGTTGTTATAAAATAAACTCCATTCTTTTTTATTCATATCTTAACTAAAACCATTCAGCCTTCTCAAATAAGCTAGAGAAACAATAGAAATGGAGAAGCTTCTTCCAGAAGTAAATCCTACTTCTGGAATTCCTATGACTGAGTACATGTGTGCAGTACATCAAATACAAGTCCTCTTTGATATATAGAGCCTTTCAATTTTTCCTCAAGAAATTAAATTGTTTAGAGGTTAAGTCATTAAATAGATCTGTGCCTTTAAGAAATGAAGGTAGCCCCAAAGCTGTGATCTTGGGTTTTCAAAAACACTCTTGGGCTCTCCATCTACTCACTCTACTTCATAACTGTTCAGATACCTTACCATTGTCTCCCAAGGTTAACAGCTCTTTGTAGAGAAAATAACTATATGTGTGTATTTCAGAAATGCCCATTTATCTTTCAAATGAGATGTATGGTGTTGTGGGACTAGTGTGCTGAATTGCTTCTTATCCTCAATACCAGAAGACAGAATCAGGGAATTAGGAAACATTTTGTAGTATAACACTTTGGAAATGGAAATTTCTCAAAAGAGTAGGAAAGGAACCACCAAGTGACCCACATATCCTACCCTTTACTATTCATTCAAAAGAACTGAAATCAGCATACCGTGGTTATACAGCCATATCAGTGTTTTAGTATAAGTCACAGTAGCCAAGATGTGGCACCAGACAAGGTGCTCATCAATAGCTGAATAAAGAAATTGTGGTATAAACTCAGTAGAGTTTTACTCAGCCATAAAGATGAATAAAATTACATGATTTTCTGGTAACGAGATAGAACTGGAGAACATCTCAAGTGAAATAAGCCACGCTCAACGAAGGGGATTCTCATGAAAATGGAAAAAAAGATCAACGGAGAGAGGAAAAGAATAGAGACACAGAGACATGCAGATGACATGGGTGGAAAAGTAATGGGGAACAAAATCTACCAAATTACGCTATATATATATATATATATATATATATATATATATATATATATATATATAAATAAAATATACTAACTGACATAATAATAATGACAATAATAACAATAGAGTATAGCAAACTGATAGGAAGGAGGAAAGAAGGGAAAGTAATGGGTAAAGAGACTGATCAAATTACATTATGTGCATGTACAAATTTATCATAATGAATTCCACCATTGTGTATGATTGTAATGCAGAAATAATATTTTTTAGAAAAATAATTAAGTGGTTCTTAATTTATTACATTAATCATTTTGCAAAACAGTGATCTTTGGGGGACACTACAACAGTAAGAGATTATAAGGTCCAGTAGTACCCAAGATTTGACTATAATTAATATTGAAGTCACTCATGTATTTCAATTAAATTTAAAAATATCAATATCTTCATAAAAAATGATACACATTTTAAAATTTCTTCATTCTGTTCAAACCTCTATAACTGCGGTCTCTCTTTCCCTTCCTCCCTCCCTCCCTCTCTCTCTTTTTTTAATTTCTATTTTTGTGGTGATATGGATAACACCCAGGGCTTTAGGCATGCTAGGCAAATGATCCACCACTGAATTATACCCCTAGTCCTAACTCATCTCTTAAAGAAGTTCAGGGTGATAATGTGCTATTATAATTATTTTATTTTAGATGATGGGCCATTATGATTAAATTTGGGGGTAAAGGGAAGATCAAGTAGCTTAATGAAATCTTAATTAAAATAATTCACTTGCAATAACTATAGTATTTCCTCAGATAAAGACCCCTGAAAACCAGGTAGCTTCTGATTCATAATTATGTCTTCTAGTTATTTTATTGTATTGTAAAATAAGCATATATTCTTCATAAAATTTAGTATAATCAGTTTATAAATAAGAGGAAAAAATAATGACATACTTAATTGAATGCCTTAATACTGCCTTAATTCTGTTTATCCAGTCATGGTTTATTTTTGTTAATCGATCTCTATTTTTCACAGTCAATATTTAGTATAATCCTATTGAAGGGTCCTTGAGGCAAGCAGAACACAATGGCCTGAACTATGTAACCCATTAGAGCAAACGTGTCAAATTCTTTTTGTAAAACAAACAAACAAACAAAAAAGATGGTTAACTTTTGCCACATAATATCATTGATTTATATTTATTGATTATTTATTAGGTAACTTTTTTGAACATGGCACTGTTTGGCACTATTGACTTGTGCAAATCAGTAAGGACTCAGGTCCAGGTCTCAAAAATGCTCATAATTTAAAAGGAAAGATATGAAATAGACTCAATCCAAAATACCCAGCTAAATGTGATATGTAACTGAAAGGAGGTAGGCACAAAATGCAGTTAGCATTTAGGAGAGAGATTTATTAGGAATGAAAACTCTGCAAAGAAGTGGCATTTAAAGTGAAAGTTGATAAATGGGTAATATTTGTATAGGTAGACACAGAAAGTTTATATTCCAGGTCTAATAAAATGCATCAAGAAATAATCAAACTATGACAATGTTTAGTGGAGTCCATGTGTAACCTTTATTTAGTGTGTATGAATGGAGCTCAATAAGCTTGCAGCCAGATTTCATAAGATAAAATGCTGAGCTGAAGACAGGCACAGTGGCATAGGCCTGTAATCCCAGTGTCTCTGGAGGCTGAGGCATGAGGATCTCAAGTTCAAAGCCAGTCTCAGCAAAAGCAAGGCACTAAGCAACTCAGTGAGATCCTGTCTCTAAATAAAATGCAAAATAGGGCTGGGGATGTGGCTCAGTGATCAAGTGCCCTGAATTAAATCCCCGGTACACCCCCTGCAAAAAAAAAAAAAAGAAATTTTGAGCTGAGGGATCAATACTTGTCTGGCAGGTATGCATATAAAAGGTAAATATATATATATATATATATATATATATATATATATATATATATATATATATGAAAGTAGAAAACATGTTTTCTGTGGGAACGTTTTTAAACCTCTTTAATTATGTTAGCAAAATTGTTTCATTTTATGTTAATTAATAGTGAGTCTTGTGACATCTAATTGTTTGATATTTTTTGTAACTTTATTTGAAACCTGTTGGCACTTTCACACTAAAAATCAAATCCTTTAAATTTCTCATTTTAAAACAAATTAATATATCTAGATGAAGGATAGTACAAGAATGCTGAGATTCAGCTATCCACTTTTTCATATTATCATGCCATATTGCTTTAAGAAAACTTAGCCGCTGCCATCAGCTGGTGACAGCCACCCACATGGAAAACAGAAGGTCTGGAGGAAATATGGAAGCACATCGCCCAAGTGCAAATTATTTAAGGTCTGGAACACCACTGCACAATCCATTTTTCACTGAGATAAACACGTAAAGAAGCAGAGCAAGAGCAAACGGAAGTGGGCTTCCATTGTCAGCCTTGTTCAGTTTAACAATCAGTCCCTCAGCAGGAAACCAGGACCAGCTGGAGGGTCCTTTTACAGGAACTGAAATGATATATGTGGCAAGTGCAGGCCCGGGTTGTATGTTTAACTTTGTCTCTGTGTGCTCATATAATTCGATGTAATGTCCACTGGTTGTATACACTGGATTGTGAAGTGAAAATAAGAATGGCATGTCCTTTTTATTCTAAGTTTCTAAGTTAAAATTCAGAATAGCAATAAGTCTTGTGTAGGCCATTTAGGAGGGGCACTGCAGCAGGATTGGAAAGTTCCTGAGGGTCCCAGCACCAGATCTTCAGTTGCCGAATTTAGGGGAAGAGCACTTGATTGTCATGTGTGTATATATATATATATATATATATATATATATATATATGAACTATCATTAGAAGGTGCTTGTTATTAATTAATGAATAAAATGAATATCAATATCCATTTTAGTATGCAAGTTATCTGTGTTGTCATAGAAAGTTTTTTTTCATATAAGTTGTTTTATTTTAAACAACCACAATATGTTATTATGACCCTCAGCCTTGTTCAGTTTAACAATCATTCTCAAAGGCAAAGATCGCTGGAGTGGTGTGATAAAATTAAGCCCAGTTTAAAAAAATACGGTGTGTGAGAACAAAGATATATTTTCCTCCTAAAATCATAAGTAAAGATGTCCTTTTGGTAAGTAAGCTTCTTGGAAAAGGCCAATCACAATGGCAGTATGATGGTGCTAGAAGAAATTAATAATTTTCTGACCGAGTCCTTTGGGAATGGAAGAGCATTTCAAATAGAAGAACTGGAATCTAAACCAGGGGATTTCTTTTAACTCAAATAATTTCCCCTCCAACTTGATGATTTGATCTCTTTCTGCAAAATTATTGAAAAAAAAGAAAAAGAAAAGAAAACCTAGAATTCAATTGTCTAGACATCTTTCAGAAAATGAAGGGGAGAGTATCTTAAATCATACAAGGTGACTGAACAATTGAATTTTAGTGCAATTTCTTGCCTTATGCTGCCATTGGGGTTGCTGCTGCCACCTGAAACTCAAAGGGTGGGGGTACAGAGTCTTTGCTTTCCTGATATTTGTTGCAGTGGAATCATCTGGCAATTGCATTGTTTTTTAAATTTTAAAGTAAGTTACCCTATCATATAGTTACAATTAAAAGAATCACACAAAATCACACTGCAAATGACCACGTTACACCATTTGAACATTATGAGGTAGATTTTCTTTGACCCAATGTGATATTTATTTTTCCCAGGTATGATTTGTTTTCTCTAAACTACATAATATTGTGTCCTTTTAATTGAATATTTTTTCCAAACAAAAGATACAAGCTATGAACTTCATCATGTTTTTAAAGTATTAAATATTCTGTATCTCAGACTCACCTTGATACATGCCATTCAGTGACAAAGTCGAAGGAAAAAACCATAGGGAAGCTCATCTTATGTCCATTTTGGGGAAAGGAAAGATGCAAGTGAGAGAGAGCTTATGAGAGTGAAAAAAATCTGAGCATAAGAGAATAACAAAAGGGAGAGAGAAGGTAAAAATCAACCAAGAAGGCAGAGGTCACCCTTACAGACTCAGAAAGATCAAAACAAGTGTCCATGGAAAAGTTGGGGCAAATTTGAATGAATTCAGAAAAAATCAAGAAGTGTGGAGAAAAGTGAAGATTCCTTAGAAACCAGAGGGAAATAAGAAAGAACAACAAGGGGAGAAAAATATAAAGAGATAAGAAGAGACAATGGACATGGGATTAAAAATACAAAGGGAGAATTAGAGAAGCTACTCATATGGAAAATAAAATCATTTTTTAAGAAAGAAAGAGAGAGAGAGAGAGAGACAGAGAGAGAGACAGAGAGAGACAGAGAGAGAGACAGAGAGAGAGAATTTTAATATTTATTTTTTTAGTTTTTGGCAGACACAACATCTTTGTTTGTATGTGGTGCTGAGGATCAAACCCGGGCCGCACGCATGCCAGGCGAGCACGCTACCGCTTGAGCCACATCCCCAGCCCAAAATAAAATAATTTTAAAGAAGAAAAATCTAACAATACGGAATATGAGTTGAGAAGAGGGAGGTCAGACTTTGGTGGGGAGAATCATATATTTTTGACATTACTAATATTACTCAGTTGACAGATCCAAGACATATATTATTTAAAACAAACTCCAACATTCTATCCTGACTAAATAGTTTGGAGACTTCGGACCCATCAGTAATTATTTGAAAAAAAATAACAAAAACAAGAGAAAAGCACATTGGGGACACAGATGGTCTAGTGATTAGCTCTAGAATGTTAGAGAGGAGCTATTTGCGTTTTTATCCACAGACCATAGAGATCAATTAATAATAGCAATTAGTATTCATTTGATTATATCTTAATATTCACATAAATGACTACTTAATTGTGAACTAGCTCAGCATTTGGAAAAAAAAAAAAAAAAAAAAGAGTCAAGGAGAAGGCAATAGAACCCCTGGAAAGAAAAGTCAAGGGTGAACTGGTTTAATGCCAAATATAACAAGCCATGATATAAAACTTTAAATTTATTAGAATTGTATCAAGTCTTCTCAAATTAGAAAAATTAAATAATATATTCCTGAGGAAAAGTCACCCATGGCTTGATTTTGTTTTTTGATGATAAGTGTCTTAGCTTCAATTTGATAACAAAATACTATAGACTACAAGACTTAAACAATAGATAATTGCTCTCCTGGTTTTGGAAGATAGCAAGTTTAAGATCAAGCTTGTAGGTTAATTCCCTTCCCTGGTGAGGCCCTCCTTCTGGAAGATAACAGCAGCACCTTGCTGTGTCCTCCCAGGGTGGAGACCAGGAGCACCAGGCCCTTCCTATTTTTAGAAACACTAATCCCATCATGGCAGCAGCAACTTAAAGAACCCATCTAAGTCTAGTTATCTCCCAAAGGCCCATTGCAAATACCATCACATTCGGAGTTAGAGAATTTCAACATGGAAATTCTGGTGGGGGCAAGGATAAACCTACAGACCATAGTAACAGAAGAGTGGACTGGGGGGTTACTCTAAGTGGATGTGTTAGTTCCATGTTTGTGGACAGGAGCTACAGTTAGCTACAGTCAAGGCCCTAAGGATGTATGCAAATTGTTAATTGTACACTTGCAGCAAGGTCAAGTTTAAGAAGGATGCTCACTGTGCAAGAACAAAAGCAGAAATAATTCATTTCACTCCTGTCTCACCTCCTGCTTTGTCTTTCATCTCTACAGTTTATATTAAGATTGCATTGCTCTGGCACCAGCTGCACTGCTTTGCAGATAGCTATTTCTTAGACAAATATTGTTGTAATAAATGAATGGCTTAATTATTTAAGAAACACCTATTCAGGGATTTGGAAGCAACAGTTAATCAGACATGAGGGCAAACAAAACACAGAAAGAAAAAAAAAAGGAAACCAAGTCATGAAGAAAGGGAAAGATACTAGGGAAGAAAAAAGGAGATGAGAGCAAAAAAGAATAAAATATTTAAAATAATTGATCTAAATCTAAACATAATAACTAACCAAAAATAATTTGGCAATCATACTGTAGACAAAATTAGGCTGGATCAAATAGAACATGGTTCGTCATTTTGAATATTTGTATTTTTAGGAGAACACAGAATAAAGACAGTCTAATAATAATAATTGTAGAGAAAGAAAATAAAATATTTAAGCATAGATGAAAGGAAATTATATTTAAGTTAGAGAAATCAATACTAATAATCAAATGCAACTTTTTCCCCAAAGAACTAAAAAGAATATTGGCCTACCCTAATCTACATAGCATACTTCTTTCCTACATTTTTAAAGGCTCACTCTGAAAAAGTTGTAAGACAGAGCTCCTCTATGACACATAATAAATTCATAAGGTACGTTTCAATTTTAATCCCAAATGAGCTAGTAATCCAGAATATTTTTTAAAAGTAGATTAATTTCTCAACGTGAAGAGGAAAATGAATGAAAGTCAAGAAAACTATAATTTTTATCATTTATTTACCAAATTCTTGTTAAGTTCTCATTATTCCTTAGATGCGGGAGATAAAGGAAGCATCAGCAAAGAGGAAGGCAGCCTGCACGTTTTTATGTTACTTGTAAATAAGGTGGAACTGAACACAGAGACACCAGAGATCCAGTGTGGTTCTGGGTAATCCGCGACACTAGTCTTCTCTGTGTGAAAGAGTGATAATTAATGTGTTGATCTGTAAAACACTGCATGACAAGGGACTGAGGGCTCTTGCACTCTTGATTCAAAGCCAGATGAGAAATCATATTCAAAGAAGATTAACATAAAAATGTTGTGAAGCTCAGGGAGCCCTGGATACAAAGATTCTGAGACACAACAAAGAGCAGCCGGTTCAAGATGGGGAGAATAGATAATTACAGGACAGGATAATGAGTCTAATGAGAAGAAAAGACAACCTTTCAGATCGTGGATAAAATATTTCATATTTAACAGAATAAGATTTTGTTTAGCAAGTAATGTCTTTATTAGAAAAAAAAATATATCTCTGACTTATGGTTTGGATCTTAGATGTCTCCAAAAGGCCATGTGTTGAAGTCTTGGTTGCCAGCCTCTGGCGCTTTGGGGAGGAGGTGGAACCATTAAGAGGTTAGACCCACTGAAAAGAAGTTAGGTCCTTTGGGGAGTACCTGTGATTGGATTTTGGGACTCTGGCTCCTTCCTACCTCTCTGTTTTGCAAGCAGCTTTGATTCTGTGTATACTTCCACCATGATGTTCTGCCTTGTCCTGGGTCCAAAACAGCAAGACCCAGTGACCATGAGCTGAAGCCTCTGAAACCATGAGCCAAAATACATCTTTTCTTTTCTTAAGCTGATTACTTCAGGTACTTTACCACAGTGAAGGTAAGCTGCCTGACATGCCGTGGCCTTGATGGAGCTTCCCTGTCACACTGAACATTTGTCAATGCTAGCTTTATCACTCCAGTTTTGATGTGATTTGGTATGTGATGGGGACCAGGCATAGTTATTTCTCCAAAGCTACTGAGATGAGTTCAATGACTATCCAGGGTTAAAGACACGGTTATAATTTAAACATGGTATATCTTAAGGACTTCTGATTGTGTTCCATTCTTGTTTAGCTGTTGTCTATGTGTCTTGCTCATGCGTGTATATGGAATTGTGTATATGGATGCATCTTTCAATTTTCCTTAAAATGACTAAGGTCGGAGTGAGGGGAAGGTATTGAAAGAACAAAGTCTTAAACAATAGTTATTTTTGGATTTGGGTAGAGTAGCCAAAACCCTGGTAATCAGACGTAATAAATACAATATGGATACTTCTGTTTAATCTTGCTTTATATCCACTTTTTACATGTGAAAATAATATTGTAAGTAGAAGAGATCTTATAGGTTTTCTATGATAATTAGATGAGTTCATAGCATGGGCCCCATAAAGGTTCAGTATTAATTATTAAGATTTTTTTTGTCACTGTTATATATGAGTAGAGTGAATGTAGTTCTTGTAAAACACACAAAGAGTGGTACAGTATGTGTATTTTTCTCTATCACTTCTAATTAGATAAAAGGGGAATTGATGGGAACATGCATGTGAGGGTACGGAAATGAGATGGAGCGGGTGTGTCCAGTTTTGTGTGGTGTAAGGATTGTTGCTCTCCAGCATTCTTGTGGATAATACAATCTGCCTTTTAAGTGTCAGGAGGAAGACAGCTATTTTATTTTCCAGGCTTTCTTTTAAAATGGCATCATTATTGGAATGAATAAAGCACACATGATATTTTTATGTAGGTTTTTTTAAATTTGAAGAGTTGATGGTTGAAGGTGACTTTTTTGATGTGACAAAAATGGCTAAAAAAACCCCAACACTTACATAATAAAAAACATTTATATTTCATATGTAAATATTTCATGTTTCTAGTCCTAGACCTTCCTTAGATAATCATTAGAAATTATAAATTTTCTCATTTTTTATTCCTTTGTCCATTATTTGTTCAAAACAGTGTTTTAAGTATTTTTAGAAAGGTGTTTTAACATCACATTCAAAAATAAATTGAGAAGTCATGAGATAATTTTTAAAGAGATTCTTAAATATTTTGAACTGACAATACAAATAAATCTTATAACAGAAAATATTTCCAAATTTCTTCTATAGATGTTCATGTGTTTGATCCTACAATTGACAAAGAAAAAAATAAAATTCAACACCAATCCTCAAGTTTCTAGCAGTTTAGTATGATGAGATGGTGATAATATTGATTGGGGAATTATTCAGCATTCAACTTGCTTTTTTTTTTTTTTGACAATAAGTGTGAAAAGACAAGAGGTTGAAGTAAACAAAGAATGTAGAAGAGAAGTGGGCTTGAAGAAACTCCATTGGAGCTACTATTTGCAAGATGAATGGGATTTGAATTACAGAACTCACAAAGGCCAGAGCAAGGCCACTATTTCCCCAGTGTGGAAGCCAGGCACTGTAGGTGAGGTGGGGTTTGCTTGGTGTCCTCACCATTTCTCCTCAGCCGCTGCATATGTCCAGCTATTTGCCTTCTGCCTCTAGTACTCAGCACATCCATTCATGCATGCTAAATTTCAGTTAAAGGTGATTTAGTGTGGAATACATTAATTGAATCAAGAGTCAAGATTTGCAAATCAGAAAGTGCCACAAAAACAGAGCTATCGCTGCAGAACTGTTTTTGGATTGTAAATTTTAGTCTACGATACCACCTACAATAAAAATGTGAAATTTGTAAAGCTACTGATTTCATCTTCTCCTTTTAAAAGAAACCCACAAAATATTAAGAACATAATATGATTCCCTCATCATCCCTCTGCTCACACAAACATATGGGCATTTATATACACAAATATAGAAATAAATATTTCAATGTTTGTTTCATATAAAAATAAAATCTTATTCTTTACAGAATAATGTGTCTTCGCTTAAAATGTGTGATGTGTATAATTTCAGATTATATATGAGTATATACTATTAGACCTTTAGTTTTCACATATTGCATCCTTTACCATAATTTACACAATCACTTCTCTATGACATCAACCTATTTCCACTTTTTATTATTGTGCTGTAAAACAAATGTAAATGAACAAATATGTACACATATATCTTCTTTTCAGTAAGAATGGAAGTGTGGAGGAAAAGTATAGCCTGTTTTTTCAGCTTTAATTATGTCATGACATTTCCAGAAAGTTTATAAAGATTCACAGCTCCATGGCCCAGGACCCACACAATTCACAACTGCATTCACAAATGTTATCAATAATATCTTCCTTTTATTAATGAAAATTGGACTTGTGAAACAAGGCATATGTTGCTATTCCTGAAGTCCAGTTGTAATTTCATGTTTCTCACTGTTTTCATTTTTATAAATTACTTAACCAGAATATTTGCTAATTTTCATTTTTTGTTTTTACCTACAGTAATGCACTGATTCATAACAAGATATCTTTTTAAAAGTCATGTTTTGGTGATTTTTGTCATTTTGTGACCATCATAGAGCGTTCTATCAAACCTCAGTGAAGGGGATCAATCACTCTGCATGGTCTCTTGATGCAATCAAAATACTTTAAACACAGAATGTGGGTAGCAGTTTGCAAGTTCAGGAACAGGGCATCATGTTATACAGTAAACTACTTTCTATATAAGCAGAGGATTACCCTCTGTAACAATGACAAAAGGTACTGTATAATTATTACACAAACCAATTACAGTCACTTATTAGCCAGTACTGTACATTGTACAAAATTGTATCTGCTATGCTTTTACATCACTGGTAACAAAGCAGGTTTGTTCACATTAGCACCTGAACACTATAATATTATGTGGAAGACAACATCACTCGGTGATAAGAATTTTGCAACTCCATTATAATTTTATGCGATTACTGTTACATACAATTTACAGTCTATTATTGACCAAAACATCCCTATGGATCATTACTGTATTTGCAAGTTCATAATATATTAAATTTTTACCACATTACACATATGATTTTCTTTTTGTGTGTGTCTCTTATGTGTATTACCCATATGTGAATCCAAGTGATTTCTACTCTTGTAATTTAAGAAAAATTTATGCAGATTTTACCTATATATTTTTCTCATGGAGTAAAGTATCTGCTCCTGTCCTCAGTTTACATTTCCTCTCCTACTGCTCCTTCCCGCTCCACGTATATGCGGTTATTATATAATTTTCTATTTCTAAAGATAGAACCTATATTAATAATGCCCATCAGACAGTGAAAATTATATTGGTTTATACTGAACAAGGTACAATAATTCTTCCCAGCATAAAGAAAATGTGTTGGAAGTGGAAAGTCTGTCCCAGGGCTTATTCAGTTGCTTTGTACTCGTAGCTCCCTGTGGTGTAGGGAGAACACTCTTTTCCCTGGGTCTTTTGATTGCCTGTGGTGTCTGTGTTTTTCTCCTGGAGCCAGCCATGTAGCTCTACACACACATGCTCCATTCCACTGAGACCTGGGTGACATTGTCGTGACAGTGACCATGATGGAAGGGGACAACCACACTGTGCAAGCTCACTGCAATGCCCATCTGCATTAGGGTGGTTGACATCTCAGTGGCCAAATCAAATCAAGGGTGGATCCCCAAGTTAGGACTAAAGAAAAAGTCTCACTTTCATGGGCAAGATATTATGGATATATGGTAGATGAAGAAATAGGCCTATAATTACATCTACTTCATACATATATACTTAGATAGAGGTATATTCACATCAACAAGTATTTATGAGTATATATGAATATAAATACAAACTTGAGTAGAATCTGTTGAATAACAAATGCTTAATCACAATCTTTAGAGATAATCCCCCCATAGCAAATTCTTCTACAAATTCTGAAACTATTTGTTAGCACTTCTGCATTCAAAAGAAGAATTTTATATATAATTTAGGCCATGGCTCTTTGAAAAACCTTTGCAGTAGAAATAACCATGTCTGTGTTAACTCATCTGCACTAATAGTTACTTTATTCCACTTGAATTTTCTCACGAGTGAACTAATTTCTTGTCTCTATTCAATCAGTTGTAATAGAGGGAAACCATGTAGCAGTCAAGAACCTAGGATGGAGTCTTTCATTTTTTTCCCTAAATTTTGTAGTGGGACTCTTTAATATTGAATTTGTTATTCACCAGTCATTAAACTTTTAAGTGCATATGTCATATCATGTCTCAGAACACAGTTTCATACAGTTACAGATTTTGGTAACAGTTCTGTATAATAACACCATCATAAAATGTTTTTCAATTTTTTTTCCATTTTTCAGATTATTAGCAAAGCTTTAAGGGTTTAGCTTATACCCTTGCACTCTTCCGCTCTCTCTCTCTCTCTCTCTCTCTCTCTCACACACACACACACACACACACACACACACATGCACACACACTTTGCATCTTACCTGATAAAGGCAACATTGATTAAAAAGGAAAAAAAGGGTGAGCACAGGTTAAATGTGAGCCAAATACTCTCTAGACCTTTTGAAAGGTACTATCAAGTGATCAATGTGGAGGTAAATAACTGGTGCCAAGAAAAATGCCTAAAGAGCTTGCCAAGGAGCCAGATGCTCCTACCGCTAAATTATCTCCTGCAGATTGGCACAGGCACCTTACAACTGGCACACCCACTGGTATCACTCAAGGCACTGCCGTATGGTTTTAGCTAATTATTTAAAAATAGTTTGCTTCATACTCAAAAGTGAACACTCTGTACACATCCATCTTAGTCTCCTAGGGAATCAGTACTTTGTTTTTTCCTTTGATAAGGCAAAACAACAACGTGTGAAATAGACTCGCTGAACCTACAGAGGTGATCAGATAATACTGAAATTCACCCATTCGTGCCAGCTCTATGTATAACTCCTTTATTTTATTTTTTTTTATTCACAGTCTTGCTAAAAATAAAAGGTTATGGGACACCAGTAGTAAGTGTGTAAAAAATTAAAATTTAATCACCTGCTCCTTAAAATTTTGATGTTATATACATACTGTACATTTAAAAGCAATACATACTGTACATTTCAAGTGATTTGAAATCTATAATTTAAATATTTTAGTATTTTATAGGCATACCTTGGATAAATACAGGTAACATGAGGAGGTAAGCTTTAATTGATTTGTACATAACTGAATAAGCTGTGATAAATTTTAAAGACTCTTGCTAGGAGTCTTTGAATTTTGCCTAATAGCATTTTGAGATGTGTTAAATGCATGAAAAAATGTTCCATCAAAGCCATTGGATTTCAGAAAAAAAATTCTTCTCAGTGTAGCAGGGTAAATTTACACAATCCTGATATTTTTGATTCTTTACTATGCTATTATTTTTCTAAACATGTTATAAATCTTTCAAAATATTGGCTTTATGCTTATCTAAAGATAGGACAAATTTTGAAACTCGTTTTTTATTTTAAGGAGATCTTATTTCTTCCGACGTTACAGAGCACCGTGCCAAGTGAGAAAATGGACCAGAATGAACCAGAACATTATGTAAGATTCATAGGAAATAGAACTGCTGAGATACTTTGCTATAATCATCTTTTTAATGTATTCAAAAATATTTTATAGTGTGGGTGGAAATTTTATTTCATAGAGAATTTGAGGACTGAAATAGTTTAACAGTCCACACAATAGCAGCTTGTGCTGGTGATAATCATGGTGTTACACATATCTTAAAGTAATGTGAAACCGCCCAATTTAGTTTGTCCAGTATGGTCTTGAAAACTGAAGAAGTAGCTTACATAATCTAATGTCAAGTGTGTTCAAAATCATGTATGTTAAAATAAAAATGTAAAAGATGTTGTTTTAGTTATATAACATCAGCATATTTATATCACTAATTGGCTATTATTTCTCATTACGAGGTTTAAAGATTAATATTTAATAAGATATATGTAAAAAAATAAAACAGATTGCCATTCCCTTGACGTACTTAATAAACAGGCAATTATTTGTGAAAGATGAGCCCATATTCAAGAACATGTATGAATCCATGTGTGTATAAATATGTTTATGTAAGATTTGAACTTGTCACAACACTATATAATTTATTATAAAGTGAAATTGATGATTTTTATTTTATATGGATAATGCATAAACTTACACATCCTCTTGGGAATTTTTTTTTCACATACAATTTATATGCAATGTTTTAACAAAAACTTAAAACAGTTTCATAACAAGGTATAACCAGGTTATATATTGTATAGGAATCCATTAAAGAAACAGCTGCCACTGGAAAAACAAATATGAGATTTCTGGAAATTACTACTATTATTAAAGAAATAATTACCAGATTGGAAGAGACAGAGAATGTACAGGATTATTTTCTTTAGCCAGAAGGAAGACTTTTCCCTTGAGATTTTGTTTGCCAGGAAGAATACTGGGTGGGAAAATATCAGCAGCTGGCATGATAATGAGTCCACTTCACTGCAAATGAGCTCATTATTATTCCATTCCTGCAGTCTTGAGTTCATAGTTGTAAGTCATTTATACATAAATAAAAAATAGGTATTATAGATAAGATCTGGCAACCTGTAAGAGCAACATTTACAAACATAAGGGGCAATGTAGGAAACAATGCCAATAAAGCTAGATGATAGAGGGAAAACACAGAATGTAAGTGTTCCAAAGACATCCTTGCTTAGAACAAAACAAAAAAAATCAAAAACAAAACAAAATCTGTATAAATGCTCATGTTTCATAATTGGGAATTAGCTTTGGTTTATCATCACATCACCTACAGGTAAAAAAGTAGTATAAGGTTTTTTTTTTTTTTTTCTCTCTTTGACATAAAGTGATTTCTGAGGAATTATTATTAGTTATATAAAAGTCATATTAAAATAAATAATAAAATAATAAAAAAATATTTCCACTTACACGTAATTAACAACTATATTTGGAAATAACAGTTTTCCATTTCATAAAGATTCTTGATTATAGTATATTATGGACTAAAATCTAGAAATACAGAGGAGAAAAAATAATTGAGTCAAAAAATACTGGGGTTTGACAATTTATAAAACCTTTATATATGCAAAATACAACAACATTTAGGAAATGGAAATTTATACTATTTAAACAAAAGTGAAATACATCTCAAGTGATTTTGATAGAAGACATAAAAAAGAAATCTTCTAGACTATAGGCAGATTATGACTTCTGTTCTAGATATTATCAAATATATAATGTATGTAAAAGATAACAGTGTAAATATTTTAATGTAAATTAGTTTCAAGTCAATAAAAATATAATAAATATAATTAAGGTTTATTATAACAAATTGCTAATATGTTTATCTATTTAACATATTTTTTCAAGTAGAAAAACAAGTTATGCTGCACTGTAGTCAACTGGAAAATATTAAATGTAATAGTAAAATAAACACCATTTTTAGAGGGCATTATAACTACATTAAATGCATGTAATCACTTAGAAACTTAAAAAATTTCAGAACGATATGGTCATCTTAAAAAATAATGGTACAAAAGTTGACATGCAGCAGTTTTTAAACTGGAGACCTAGAAGAAAAATATTAGAGTTTCAGTGAAAGAAAGAAAAAAGCAACTCTAGTAGCTTGTGATATGTCTTTTTTTTTTCTTATCAGGTTGAGAGATTAAAGTTCTGTCTGGTGAATGTTTTGGTAAAATGGTAATCTCTTTAAACTTTTTTAAAAATAAATGAAAGTGCTGGAGATTAAGTTAAGTGGTAGAGCACTTGCCTCTTGTGCATGTTGCCCTGGGTTTGGTCCTAAGCACAAAAGAAGAAGGAGAAGGAGAAGGAGAAGGAGAAGGAGAAGGAGAAGGAGAAGGAGAAGGAGAAGGAGAAGAAGAAGAAAGAAAGAAAGAGAAAAAATGAAAAATGAAGTAAAGCTTATATTTTGTGTCTATATATAACAAAACTACAGTTATCTAATTATAGGAAAGATAAATTAATATAAAAGATATGATCAAAACGCAGTTATATTTCTTATATTGAAGTAAAATATTATGTGAAAATAGTTTGGTCCCTTTTGCTGCATTTTAAATTTCAAGTCATTTGAGCATATTCAAAGCACACTAGGAGACAGGAACTAAGAAAACTACTATAAAATTAATCCCATGAGGGTCAGATACTTCGAGGCCTGTTCCAGCAACCCCAAGGGAGGAAATTGGAGAATGAAAATTTTTTTATAAGAGAAAGATACAGACATTGTGAAGAATTCAGGAAATATAGTGAAAATAACAAGCAGCTAGAGACATATTTATAAAAAAAATTTTTGAAACAATAAGCAAAGATTAACCAGTAATTGTCAATAGTGCCCAATACTTGAATAAAACAAAGATAGTGGTTACTTAGCATACATGAAATGGCTAAGAAGACAAGGCAGGTTTTTTGAAAATATAAATTATTTTATCAATAAACCTATAAATAATAAATTGCAAGTAATAAATATAAATCTTGGTATGGAATTCTTAAGTTATTATAAGTAAAATATATTTTTCCAAATGGGGTGGAGAAAATATTTTAATCTCACAGGCTAAAAGAGAAAAGGCAACACCATTAACTGTCTGCTCTTGATAAGTTGTGTCATTTTGAGGAATTACTAGGTGCTTCCACAGTTGACACCAACATCCTATGATCATGTTTGTCAATTGTACAATTTGGATGTTGTCACCACCTCCGAATCATATTGTATCTAGTTTAAAAGTAACAACATCATTTCATCTAGACTCCAATAACAACAAAAGGATCAGTGGAAAATGGCTAAAACCTCCTCATGGTGTTTTCTGAATAACTAAATCAAGAGACATGTATTTCAATTTATTTAATCTATGTACACTTGAAAATTCATGGTCCCCTTTCCAAGGACTCTAATAAGGAAAAGTTTGATTATTCTCTTCTGTTATTTCACTTCATTGTTTTTCTTCGGAATATGGTTGAACAATAACTGCACAGAATTTTATTCTGTTAGTAAAGCTTAGCAAGTCCATTAGAGAGAGACTAAAAGGCACTTGCCTCATCCAAAAAATTCTGCACACTGTCTGCCCAGAGACCCCCCCAGGATTGGCATATCTCTGCATTGTGCTACATTCTGCACTGTGTCTCCCTGGGTGCATTTTATTCTCTATTGATGAGTCTTTGCCATGCTGCAGTTGCTCAGACAATCCTGATATGAAATAAAATTTTTAGAGTGTGTCTGAATAGAAAAGATATTCTTTTTTACAAAGAAGCCACAAATATCTTGATGCATTATTTATTAACTGAACATTTACCTACCTGGGTGGACAGCCTGGGTTTTTATGGTTCATTTGTTTTCCACTATCATGTAAATTGCAATACTTCTCTAAAACAGAAATATTTTCCTTTCTAAATAATTTTATAAGGTATATATTGTAAATTTTTGAGCTATGTAATATATATCCTGTGATAACTTATACGACATGACTTTGTATAAACTGTGGTATCATTTGAAATTAGGAAACATGAAACTCTTTGCAAACATTTAGATTCATTTTATATCTCCAAACACACCATATGTTACTCAAACACTTGGAATCTCCCCACAGATTTGTTTGCTGCCATGAGTGCTTTCCATCTGAATATCATTCTTCTACTTAGAAAAGCGAAAAAGAAAAAGAAAATAAAATGAAGGAAAACTTTTTAATAACTAGGAAGAAGGTAAAGGTCACAATTTGTACCTGTAGAGTTATTATATCTGTCAACAAAAACATACTGAGCAAGTGTGTGAGCAAGCCTGGAATGGAAATTCTCAAGGGTGCAAAATGTTGCTTCCTCCAAATGTTTTTTGGACTCAAAAGATTAAATAGTTAGCCAACTTTTTCTAGATTGTAAGGGAATCACATGTGATTCATACAATTGTTTCTTCTCGAAATACATCAAATATTTAGAAAAACAACACAGAAACTCCACACACTGTTATTTGTTTTTGTCTTTTATGCATAAACGAGTTTAATGATCCTCATCCTTCTGTGTGTTTGTGTTCTTCCTATCTTTTATGAATACAATATCCAGATTCTACTTGGTCATTAGCTTTAAAATATCTACACTTTCAAGACAATCATCATCTGCCACTTTAACTGTAAAACATCAGAGTTTGGTGTGATCCTCCAAACTACAGAGTTAATGTCTTCCTGAAAAATTTTAAAATTACATAGAAATAGTCTCACATGTGCTCAGGTCCATATGCATGAGATGGTCCATATACATCATCTATAGCCTTTTCTTAGATATGCATTTTTAAAAGGACAGTAGAAGGAATCACCAGGCTGTTGGCACCCATGGACACTTACCCACGCACTTTCCAGCTACATCTGTCACTCCCTGACGTCTGGACTATTGCAGTGCACAAGTAAGGAACGTGGAAGCGTTCACTAGGAATTCTGCATTTTCAAATTTAGAGGTATAGGGAATGAGAAATGTTGATGGTCTGTGCCTCCTAAGATACTGCGTCCTTCCATGAGGAGCTGAGTAAGGAAGGAGCTCTATAGTATAAACTTTTGCAGAGGAGAGCTTAGTTCAAACTGAACTGTGGCAAAATTCTAGAACTAGGCAGTATTCCATACCAAAGATGGTTTTGAATGCCCAACTCTAGCATGTGTACAGATTATACTGTGCAGTCAGAGAAGAGGAAGTGACATTCAGAAACATCTTGATTGGCTACAGTTGTTATTTGCCTTCTATGGACAAGGTCTAATCAGTTTGTATGGTGTGTTTGGCTGAAGCTTGACCGATCTGATTGGATGAGACTTAAGTGTTTAATTATTAGGGTACACTCTTAATTTATGTTACAACTTATTAACATATCAAACTAGGGTTCAATGCACAGTGTGCAAAAGCTGTTTTAGAGCAAATTCATCACTCAAGTTTGGAGGTTGTATTATAGAATCGCATTTATTTTGGTTCTATACCAATCATGCCCTAGTTTACAGGGAAGTGTAGGTTCAAAATTCCTTATACATCTGTGCTCTGCAGGCTAAATTCTTTGGTTTTGATTGTAAGCATGTCAAATTCCTCATAGTTTTGACTATACTTCCAAGTATTTAGGTGAAGACCCAGTGACTGAAAATTTTTATTCAGAATTTTATACCTAGATGTTGGTGGAAAAAATACCCATAATTATTTTCAGAAGGAGATTTTGCATGTTATGTTGCAAATACGTGTATTGTTGTTAAACTTAGCATTTATTTTTAAAAAGATGAATGAACTTTTGCACATTTGGGAAGCCATATGATAGTCCCCCCCATACTTGCTTTGTCTCATTATTAATGGTAGAATCTAAAGTAATGGCAGCATGTACTGTATATAATATTAAACAAAGGTCTAGGTCTTAACAACAAATACAGGTAGGAATTTATGTGCTGACAGATGTGAAGATTTTATCTGCCTAGGTAGCTATCTGGGGATGTTGGAAACAAACTGTGGTTCAAGATGCAGCAGATGGTCAACTATATTGTAATGAAGAACTCAAACTGGAAAATAAAAGATAACCTTTATAATACATAGTTTGTTAAATAAATGTTGTTCCTATAAAAAGAATTATCCATGAATTATATATATATATATATATATATATATATATATATATATATATATATATATATATAATTAACATATATTTAACATATATAAACATTATATATGCATATTGTATATTATATTAGTTTTTAATTTGGGGAGACTTTGAGCTTACTGCCAGAATATGATATTTTCAATTGGAAATATTTATCCCACTGAACATGAATGAATCAAATGTATTTCATAGAATAAGAAATACAGTTGTCAGGAGAATCAATGAGGTAAGGAGCCACATTGTTTATGTTGTAACTATAAATGCAGCTTCAGGAAGACTGCCTGCCATGAGATAAGTAAAACATAGCAGAGTGTTTCTATTGATTTCTTTCAGAGAAATAATCTGTATGAAGATATGAAAAGTATATTAGTCTCCTTTCTTCAATAATTTCCAGGCTGAGTGTTAAACAAATGTTTAAATAACTAAAATAGAAGGTAATTTATGATAAGATACATGTACATGGCTCCGGTCTTGAGTTTTTCAGTTCACACAAGAAAAGGTAATTTGAAATAGTAAATGTAATAATTCTTTACAGAAATATGAGATGTTAGCTTGATCATTAAAATACTTAAGTAGGCAGAAAGAAGAATAAATAATATTTAAGTCAGGATAGTCAAAGGATGAATAATATTTAGAAATATAAGCAAAATAAAGATTATTTAAAGACATTTGGAAAATGGTTGACTAATACAGATTTGATGATAGCAGGAAAGAGAAGTTTTATTGAAAACCAATTACTGGGGATATGGCTGCACAGTCTTTTCTGGCAAGTTTGTCAAGGACTCTAAGTAGTAGTTAAGAAGCTTGGGTGTTATTAAAAGAGATTAGAGGTTATCAAATGATTTCACTGAGGGATGGCATAGAGAAAGGAATCATTTAAAAAGAGCTATCCAATAAATTTAAATTCTACCAATCAGAGGCGAGAACTCCATACAGGGAAACGAGTTAAGATCTAGATTATATACTATTGACATCGGAGAAATAGAAGCCTACATCAATGTCTTTGCAAAAATCACAAAATAAAAATGCTAATCGAGGAAGTGAAATTATGAAAATAGCACCAGCAGGACTGGGGATTAATGAGACATAAATACAGAAAGAGGATAATGAAGAAGGAATTGAATGGGTGTTCCATACTACACATTGAAGAGTATTACATAAACGACTCTGTGTAGAATTGAAGTAGTCTATAAAATTTGACCAAAGAGTGCTTATTAACAAAACATACCTAAATAATCTTATTATCATATAATTTAAAGTGCTTGTTATCTTATACAAAAAAAAATGTTTTGTGGTTAAGACGGGGAAAACAGAGGTGCTCTTGAATCTACCTAACACACACTTTTATTGATATTTTTCAGAGGTTTAAGCTTGGGGATTTTCTAAGTAGTTGCAATATTTGCATGCAATATTATATCATAACTCAGTACACAACCCTAAACTGATTATTTGAAAAAATACTTGAATCACTAGAATATTCAAGCTAAATGTACTAACAGATGAAATATCCATAGTTTCATTCCTTATTTTCTATTTAAGAAATGTCTATATAGCAAAGCAGTTAGAGAATGCATAATGTTGCTATGATTACAATCAATGGCATTATCCTAGATATCCTATGAATGTCATGTTCAAATTGGTAGTAATTTTAATTTGAGCAAAAATACTACTGATGACGAAGATACCATGCAATCACTAGGCAGAAAGGAAATTAGAAATCTCCTAAAATAAAATTTATGTTACAAAAGTTCTCAACATTAAGTTTAGTTGTCAGAAAGGACCAAATAGGACATTGTCCTCTTTTAAAGAACTTAGAACAGAATTCGCACCCCCCTCAAAAAAAAAAAAAAAAAAAAAAAAACCTACAAACCCATAACCATTGTTATCAAGCCTCACTGTCAGTATAGGGTTATAGGTGGCCTGAAATAGAACTTTAGTTTCCACCTCAAGAGCCAAAGGAAGAAAATTGTATTATTTATAATCATAATCACAATCAAAAGAGATGTAGTTCAGTCAGGGTCATTCTTATGGTAATAGAATTCAGATGCCTCAGAAATACATTTCTCTCTTTTTTTTTTTTTCTTTAATAGCATCATTTTTAGCATGTGTGAGACAAACTTGTAGGAAACTTCTTGGTGGGCCTTTTCTGATGAGTTCTAAGATGGAAAGTATCATGCTGAGGTAATAAAGCTGAAATTTTCCAGGAAGTGAGACAGTCAATTATTCAGACATATCATCAGGTCACCTTGCTCATAATTCTCAAGCATGTCCCGGTTGTATAAATTACCAATTCACAGTCTGTGTTCAATGCCATTCAATCTATAGTGAAATTAATGTTGGTTTCTGCCACATATAAGCTGAAAAAAAAATCCAGGAATACAGTCAGGAATAATGAAGTTTGGCAGATAAGCAGAAGCTGAAACACCTTCTCATTGCTTGTACCCGCCTCACATTGAGAATGCCTGACCATTTCTTCATCTTATTTGTGAACTTTATGTATCACTCCCATATGTGGCTTTGAAAAGAAGGTGTACTCTACTTTAGAGTATAGAAAAATACCAGGGATACTTTAGTTAATGAATTCTAAAACATGACATATAGAAGAGGTTATAAAAGACTTTACCATTTAAACACTGCTATGTGTTAATGTTCTACGATACTCACGAACATTAAGGACATGGTTTGATCCCATTCTCTTATCTAAACTTATAAACACAGTTTTACAATGTATCTTTGTGCTGATGAGATGGTTACATCTATGACATATGATTTCAGACATGGATAAAAACAGTTGTTGGCTCCTGACATGTTCTCATCATTGAGAACAGATGTGACTCACCTTCATTTGTTCCTTTATTCGGGGTTACTTTTCACTTTTAGATATGGGCATTCACAAACCCATATCTAAACCCAAACCATATGCTCTCTCCATGGGATCCTCATGATTGTCATCTCCTTACCAAAAATGTTGTAAGTCTTTATTTTATCTATAAATATTATTAAAATATAACTTTCTGTATTAATTGCTTTTGACAGCCCATCATGTCCTATATAAACTTTTAAGACTATTTTTTGGTTAATTTTATCCTGTTAAAACTTGTCCTTCTTGTTGTGTATAGCTGTGTTTCATTCATAATTCCTGCTATAAAACACACATTGTGTTTGTGTGCCTTTACTTGTCTTTCCCATTTATGGATATTTGGATTGATCTTGGTCCTGATGATTATGGAAACTTCTGCTTTATGTATTGCATTTCTTTCACATTATATATTTACAAGCATGTGTAATTCATATAGTATATATTCCTTATTCATTAATATTTTTTAAAATGAAAGTTACCCTTTAGAATTTAGCAATAGAAAAGAACATGTTGATCTGTCTCCTGTTAATTAATAACATGATACCACAGACTGGGTATCATGTTATTGGCTTGGTGAGTTGGAAAGAAAGGAGGTTTATTTTAACTTGTTTCTGATCTAAGTTCAAGGGAGAACATGTGCTGATGGCCCTGCTGACAGTCCTTAAGTGACGTTGGGCATTTCATGATTAGAAATAGGGGGTGTGAGAGACACCTAGATAAATTGGATTTTATAGCAGACTCTCTATCGAGATGACTTATTGACCCATAAATCTATTAACCAATTAGTTGCATGAATGGATTCATCCATTCATGAGAACTGAGCCATAATTATCTCTTAATGATTTTACCTGGCTCAATCTCTTAATGTCTCATAATAGAAATTAAATTTGCAATGAGTCTTGGAGGAGATAAACCATATTCAAGTCATAGCAATGGGTAACATATATTTTGGTTCTATGAAATATTATGGGTATTCTATTTTAAAATAATACATTCCATATTCAGCTTCAATATTGGGAATTTTCAGCACCAGTGTTTTAATTCCAGAATTTTTAGTTGAAAAAAAAATGCCCCACAAAGACCAAAAAAATGAATAAACTATGAATTATTATGAGGTCACTGGTATATCCCATGGAAAATTAAAATGTATATATACATACTTATATGTATATGGACAGCAATTATATGTGGATGATAATTTAAGAAATAAATTCTGTTATATATTTTATCTATCAATTGTTTTTCATCCATTTTTTATAATTTGTAATTGTATTGCTAATTTTTACATGATTAAAAAAATTAAATCACTTGCTGCAGTCTGAAGAAAGAAGAGAAGTGGCCACCTTAAATAGCTGTTTTATGAAATGCTTTCAGAACTCTGCATTGAGATGGTGCTCTAGTCCTGTTTTCTACCCCTTTTCAGAGAAGGATGACCATTAATTTAGCTCCCCTCTGCTGTCCATACTCAGACCAAACAAACACGTGCAGTTGCTTGAGTCCTAATATCTTATTGTGAGGCTGCCATGGTGATTGCAATGATGGATCTGGGGTTTGGGAATATGAAGATTGGGTAGTTCCCTAAAGAGTGGTGGAGGAATGCTGGATAGGAAAACTAACCAGCACCACAACCTTTAGTAAAGTCTGTGCTCAAGCAACACCCACACTTTTCAATTTGCTGCTTGTACCAGTGCTAGAGCATCTATATCTGTATGGGACTTTCTCTACTTGGCCAATTCACTCACATTTAACCAATTTACTATGATGGTTGTGGCCATGGGAATATGAATGTCATCAGTTCGTACTATGTCTCTCTTTGGAACCTGTATGGCCTAATTTTATTATTACAGATGCCCTACATTTGAAATAAAAATGAAAATTTGCCTCAGAAAATTTCAAGAAATTTTCTAATAAAATGAAATGCTGAGTAGGTAAATGTATACTCCCCTAAGTTTGACAATTTCTACAACATATTGAAATAGTAGCATAGTTTCTAAAAACAATTAATGAAAAGTTATTTTCAAATTAATTTTAATATGTGCTAATATTCTAATAATATTAAATAAATTTAAATGATATTCATATAAAGTCTTCAATCTCTCTCATTTTATAACATCAATTAATTCAAATCATTGTGTATAGCATTGTCATTCTTGTAATAGTGTAATGATTTCCCAATTTAGGGCAAAATCAAAATTCCTGTTTATGGAGTTTCAGCTGGGTAACATTCTCTGACATACATGTGCCATTCTAAAATCAAGTTACTATTCATATGGGTATTCTTCCTTTTTTAACACTATCTCTATTCTTTGGGGTAGAAAAATGAATGTTAACTGATTATAAACCTTAAAATATATCTCTTCCTTCCAATGCTTTCTCTAGGTCCTACCTGTGACTCATGTCATAGCTACAAAATACTTATATTTCAAAGGAATGTTATCACAATTTTTGTGCCCACTTTTATAGTCAGGTAATAGAATGCCCCATTATATAAACAAATGAGCTACTAGAAACTGTTAATCATGCAACTCTCCGTAAGGTGTCATGAATTTGCTGGGGACACATTTTGACTACACAGCCTCAGTTGTCTTCTATCATTTGGTGTTCAGTAAAGAAGAGCAAATAAGAAGAAGGGTGAAATATAAGTCAGTATCAGACTGCATAGAAGAAACAGAAGAGTAACATCACTAAGGTGGAAACATGAAATATTCATAGCCAGCGCATTTCAGTCTGTACAATGTGGTTAGTACCACTAGTGACTGCAGTGTTGCATGTACACAGATCATCCTAAATACGAATTTCCCATTGTGACTCTCAAGACTTGCAAAGTGCCTTAGTAGTACCTCTAGGTACCTTCTCAGTGGTACTAATTAAATGGAGAAAGGAGGGTTGTGAACTCCAAATTGTTCTCTTCCTCTCACTAGAACATCTTCCCTGCCCTGCCCCATACAGTAGGACACATCTTAAGACTTTAGTAAGAAATGTGCTGTTGCTAAAAATACCTAAGGAAAAAAAAATCTACCACAATATTCTCCTTTCATCTTTTAGAATTTGTTGAACATTCTTTTATAAGTAGAAATCACAGTGGAAATATCCCATGGAAATACAAATATGTTTTTAAGTAAATCCAGTGTTTTTAAAAACTACTACATACAAATTACAGAGAGATATTTGCCTCATATGTACTTATGCAATTTATATATAAAGAGAATACTTAATAAAAATGCTAAGGAAAATATGAATTATGAAAAAAAGAAATGTTTAAAAACTGGAAACTGTTCTTATTTAAGAAAATATTGAGGTATAAAACCATAGAAATATGCTTTTATTTGAATGGACACTTTCAAATTGTAGACCAATTGCTTTAATCTAAATCTGTAGTTAAACAATTTAAAGTGAATGGTTATTGAACACTTGGAGGCAGAATAAATTGTTGCTAGAAACCAAAATAAATTTAATTGCAATGAGTTACTAAAGATTAAACTCATTTCAAATTAACATTATAATTAATAGACTGGTAGTCTAATAGCTTTCATGGAGTTTGTATACTTAAAATATAGCAGAGTTTTAAAAAAAATCTTGCTTTTTCCTGGAGAGAAATCAACTGCTTGCCCAGAAAATTGGAAAACAAAAAAGAATATAAAGAAAGAATCTGGACACATATACTTTTAATAAACTATATGCATTGTTAAGATTTTTCTCCCTGTAGATATTGGGCAATTTATCATATAAATTATATATTACTGTTTTAAATATAAATTAGTTTCTGTGTTTATGTTTGGGTATTTATTTTTATTTTTTTAAAATTATAGTTATAGCTACAAAATATTTCATGTGTGAATACCTTGTAATGTAGTTTCCCCAAACTTTCATTATTAACCATTGAATTTCCCACAACTTTGGCTTTTATAAATAATATTATTAACATGGTTGTCAATTTCTCTGGTTATTTCCTTATAACATATTTATAGCAGTGGAATTATGCAGTATGAACAATTTAAGACTCTTGATTCATGTTGCTGAATTACTTTCCAAAGTTTGTAGCCATATATGCTCGCACCAGTAATGTGTGAAAGTGCCTGTCTTACTGTATGCACATTAACATTTAGAATGATATATTTATAAATCACCAATACACTTTGACAAAGTTGTTACTAAGGCCTGTGTGGCATGGGCTTGATTAGGATGTAAACTGGAAGACTCAAACCGTTTTCTTGCATCTACCATGAGGATTTCCTTATGATCCTGAATCCTGGTATCCAGGATCCAATTGTGGGGCTCCTGAGAAATATTTTGCAGAAGGTATTTCAGTCAATTGTATCCCCTTTATTCTGAGCTGGACATTGGGTGAAAACCTCCACCTGGCAGGTCTTCTGAAATTGAAAGAGTCAAAATAAACATAACTTCAAGAAGATAAGAGACAGCCTGAATGTCACCATCTGTTTTCCTGAGGGACAGCATGGCATCCACACATTGATTTTCTGTGACTTCAGGTGCTCCCATAATGATGGAGAGGGGTGGTGACTGCTCAGTGGGTCCTTAACCATTCTAGTCTTAGCTGCTCTGGTGATTTTGAGATGTTTTTCCAAGAGAGAGAACAATGTCCCTAAATAACTATTTTAAAACATTCCCATAAAATGATTACCCTGTCCTTGCTTCTGTTTGATTCTTTTATATGTATTTATTTAATCCTCAAAGTATCATCCACTATTTTTATTCTTACGACTAGGAGAATGAAACAAAGTCTACTAGTATTACTCTTCACTTCTCAGCTTGGTATCATGGAGCCCAGCTTTGAAATCAGGTGCCTGACTCTGGTACCTTTATCCTCAACTCCATTACTGCCACCTGCACAAGAACAGACACTCTCACAAGCATATCAGAATGAATGGCACACCTTCTCTGAGAAGGATATTTTTAACACTTTTATTTCTCTCATAAGAAGTGCTACCCAGAAAAATACATTTCACTTATGTGTTCTTAGGTGTCTCCATTCTATCTTGACCCAGAGTGCAGTTCTGCAGGTATGGATTCCTTAACAGTTGGGAGGGCCAGAGAAAGAGAGAAGGACAGCATCCATTTATATCAGACTAACAACTCTTTTTCCTCTTAAAAGAATAGATGTCAAAACACACCACCCACACCACCTGTCACCTTGTAATCACAAGCCTTTCGCCCATTTAAGGCTCATTCAGGCATGTTGTAGGAAAGGTACTTCTCAGACCCACTGACAGGAGAGCTCTCTAAGGTCCTGGTTTTGGAAGGACTGGAATAGAGATGAAGATAAGGACATAAGGAGAGGGAGGGAGGGAGGGAGGAGAGAGAGAGAGAGAGAGAGAGAGAGAGAGAGAGAGAGAGAGAGAGAGAGAAACAGAGACCCTGGGCACAAATACATGAACAAAACAGGAGCCCGTTGTGGGAGTTTTGTTTAATGTCACGAGTCAACTCACATCCAGGGGCTTTCTGAACTACTCCTAGGTATGTTTTCCATGGTAAAGGAAGTTTTTTTATGGGGGTAAAATTAAGAAATAGTTTTCTCCATTGGTTACCTAGTTCTGTGCTGGTGAGATTTTTCTCTGTCGTTCAGATATCTTTGCATGAGGTCTCACTGTTTTCAGATAGAGAGAGCCAAAGAGTACCATAGGCAGGAATTGGTGATAGCTTCTGAGGGGAAACTGACCAGTGCCTTAGGCCCAGTGTTTGGCAATGATGACATCCAATCACCAATTTAATCAAGAAACTTAAAATAACAGTTTATTTTCTTTGCCATGAAAATAAAATCATGCTGTTTCCATGTTCCAATGAAAACATAATGATATTTTACACATTTTTCTTGTATTCTGCTGTTTTTTTTTTGAGATTTATAGTTATAATAGGAGTTGGATTCATCTAGACAAACTCATACATGCATGGAATTTGATTTCAGCTCATGATCTCCTTGTCTTTCTTTCCCTCTCTCCCATTCTCCTTCCTCTAGTCTGTAGAATTTCCTTTCACTCATCTACTTATTTACATTTGATTGTTTTTTTCCTACCTGTGCACAAAGGTCAAGTTCCCTGTTGTATATTTACAGATACACATAACACCAATTTGTAAGAATTCATTCTTTCTTGCCTCCCCTTAACAACCTCCTCTCTGCCTCTTGATCTCCTTCTTGTACATTGTTGAACTTCCCTTTATCTTTATGTTTTCCTACACTTACCTCCCCCTTTCCTTTATTTTACTATAGCTTCTGCATGCTGGAGAAAACATTTGACCTTTGAGCTTTGAGTTTGGCATATTTCACTTAGCCTGATATTCTCCATTCCATCAATTTACCAGCAAATGCCTACAGAATGGAAAGAAATCTTGGCCAGTTACTCCTCCAATAGTGGGCTAATATCAAGAATATACAAAGAACTCATAAAATTTAATACCAACCCCCCCCCCAAATAACCCAATCTATACATGGGCAAAAAACCCAGTAAACAAAAACTTATCAAAATAGGAAACACACATTGACAACAAATACATGAAAAAACTTCAACATCATTACCAATCAATGAAATGCAAATCAAAGCTATCCTAAGATTTTACCTGACTCCAGTTAGAATAGGAATGATCAAGAATACAAAGAACAACAAATGCTGGTGAGTTGTGGGGAAAAGGGTATAGTTGTACATTGCTTGGGGGTCTACAGACTAGTACAACCAATCTGGAAAGCAGTATGGAGATTCCTTAATAAACTAAAGATGAAACCACCATATGACCTAGCTATTTCACTCCTAGGTATTTCCCAAAAAGATCTAAAATATGCATAATACAGCAATAGAGCTACCTCAATATTTATAACCTATCTTATTTTTTAAAGAGGAAGGAACATTTGTAATATTGCCAAAGTTAAAAATCTCCTTGATCCCAATCATTCTGATTAGCTGAAGTTTTCTAAAATATTCTTATATACAATATAAAATGTTATTTATATAAAATGATTGACGAGTATCATTTAGCATTTTAATTGCTATTCCCTATTTCATTTTAATTTCTCAGATATATTAAACATTCAATTGCCATAGAGCATAGTCTCACTTCCAGTTTCTTTCCAATTGTTCTTTCTTGTCAATCTGACCATCAGGTCTGGCTTGCTAAGAGCATGTTTCTCCCAACACCTTGCAGAGGATCATCTGTCAAAATGTTTGGTGTTTTGCCAGTTCACAAATATGACGTTAATCTCATGGAAGACGTACCTCAAGACACATTATTCCACCGTTCCAATAAATAGGGTATGAAAACACACATAATGGTAGCCTTATAAAATGGAATGAAACTTAATCCCATAATTGGAACTAAAATTACCTTCTACTCTTAACATATATATTTTTCAAGGTCAAAGGTTTCTCTCTTCTTGGATCTTGCATGCTCATCTCAGTCAACCTTGAGGCTTTCTCCATTTTTAAAAACAAATTTCTACTCAACTAAAGTCCTGATCTTAAAACATGATGCTTCCCCAACACCATCACCACTTAATCATAATTGGCATGACTTCCTCAAAGTGATTTGAGCTGGAATATTTGCTGATTACCAAATTAGAGATACTGATGATATTTCCATTCTACAGACTGGTCCTTTTAACAAGGATTGGGTAAGGTTTGCTAGTAAAAACAAAAATAAATGATTTCGAACATTCCCTTTGGACTCAGAAAGAATTGCTCCTCTTTCCTTGTGGAGTCCTGGGATGTAATGAGAAACATTATTTGAAAAGCCAGGATATTCAGCCTTGGAGACCTGAACAAAACAAGCTGACTATTACTGTCTACTCCCTTTCCGCAAGCCACTCAGCAAGAAGAAGGAGATCCAAAGTTCAATTTACCTCCAGCATCTTCTCAAACTCGATGGTTACACTACTTACGTAATGGTAGGTATTTCAATTTCTCTAGAATTTTAATCACCATTTTTTGTTATTTAGGCTTAGATTAATTTTATTAATATTTTTTCTACTTCCTAACTTTCATGTTATACTAGATGCATGAGGATGTACAAGTTTACTTGCCAGTTGGCAAGTTAGTCTGATAAATTTGTCATAATTTTAATGATACTCTAAGAAGACCTCAGACACCAGGATGAGAGAAAAATGACTTTACCATTCACGGCTCAGCAGGAGGCAGAGGCAACAGCACAGTCAGTTCCTCTAGCCTCCAGGTCTCAGAGGGGCTCACAGATGGTCCCAGATGAACGTCTGTGAAAGCAGTAGGTTGCATTAGTGGAGATAATCCCTGATATTAGGGGACCACATGTTTTATAATGGGAAGTAAACAATCCTGTCTTTTTCTCTGGAGGAAGATACCATGTCTTCTAAGACAAATGTGCCCTTGGATACACACTGTCTCCACATTATGAGGCTGTTTTCTGTACAAGTTATCATTGACAAATACCTTGGAGCAGAACACAGTCAGTGCCTCATTCTCAGAACTTAAAAAATAGTCATAAAGAAGTTTTTGCAAACAATTTCTTCTACTCTATAAATTTCTTGAAGGCAAGACTGATGGGTGTGATGGCCACACCTCTAATTTCAGCAACTGAGCACAAGACACAGACAGTGAAGGATGGAGTGTTCAAGGCTAACCTCAACAACTTACCAAGACCCTGAGGCTATGTGGACACAAATAAACTAGAAAATAAATAAATAAGTGTTGGGGATGTAGCACAGTGGTAGAGCGTCCCTGTGTTCAATACCAAGTACTGAAAAATGAATCATTGGTTTGTAAATTGTCACTCAAGATACACATAAATCATCAAAAAGTAAATGAATTCTAGTTTCTGCAGCATACAGATGTATAGACATGGGCATATTAGAAATAGTACTGCGTAGTTCAACACTGATTTGATTTCCACAAATGCTTTGGGTTGGCCTCCTGAAGTACTACAATGTGAATTTCACATTCACCACATGACATTTACTTCATGCCAATGAAGCACAAATATATCACCTATTCTCTGTCATGGTTTTATAAAGAAATAATTCTTTGGCACATAATACAATGCCTAGCATCTTTAGGCAGCAGGGATGAAGAAACGGACTTAAGGAAGGGAAGAAGAAAGATATCAAGGAAGATAGAAGGGAGAAAACCAAAGAAGGAAGAAGGAGGGAGAGGAAATGAGAAGACAACACACTTACTTATGTCTGTCTGGAATTCACAATAGTTATTGAATGACTTTTTGCTTAAGTTTTGATTCCATGTAAAGAATTGAAGATTATTCAAACTTGTCACTTAATTATACATACTAAGGAAAAATAATTGATCATCCTAAAAATATTATATAAAATAAAATAATGGTTTGGGTTGGTTTCAAGAGGTAAGGTTTTATTAAACTTATTTGACATAATTAGATGTTCAATTCAAAATTGAATAGATTTATAAAAACCACATACAGAAACTCTGATGAGAGCAGTTATTTGAGTTCATCAACATGTAATGAAAATATCTGGTATTTTTCCTTATGAATATTTGAATAATATTTTCAGGTAATGATATAGCTTAGTAGGTAAGAAGTGAAAATTTTCCATAGACTTTATTTTTGTTATATAATTGATTCAAAATGCTACAACTTACAGCTTATTTTCTTTTTCCATGTGGAAGTGACTGAAATAAATATGAAGAAAAAAAATTAAATAAATTTTAAAAATGCTGATGACATGAAACACTGAGGTCATATATAAGAGACATATTGCTTTCATAAATTCATAATAAGAATGGATACGTTCAGAATGGCAATTTTCAAGAATACAAGCAACAATAAATGTTGGCAAGGATGTGGGGGGAAAGGTACACTCATACATTCCTGGTGGAATTGCAAATTGCAACCACTCAGGAAAATAGTATGGAGACTACTCAGAATACTTGGAATGGAACCACCATTTGACCTAGTCATCAGAATCAGCAAACTACAGAGAAGCTACATCAATGCTTATAGCAGCTCAATTCAGAATAGTTAAACTATGAAACCCTTCCAAGATAAATGGATAAAGAAAATGTAGTACATATACACAATGAAATATTACTCAGCTATAAAGAAGAATGAAATTATGGCATTTGCCATTAAATGGATGAAATTGGAGACTATTATGCTAGGTAAAATAAGCCAATCCCAAAAAACCAAAGGCCAAATGTTTTCTCCAATATGCAATGCTAATTCACAATAAGGGTGTGGGGGTATGGAAGAACAGAAGTACTTTAAAGTAGACAAAGGGGAATGAAGGGAAGCGAGGGGGAATGGACACAGGAAAGATAGTAGAATGAATCTTCATTCCTATCCTATGTTCATATGTGATGACATGACCAATACACATCATATACAACCAGAAGAATGACAAATTATACTCCATATATGTATAATATGTCAAAATACATTCTACTATCATGTATAACTAATGAGAACAAATAAAAAAATTTAAAAAAAAGAATGGATACGTTATCCTTGTAAGAGTATTTTTTAAATAATTTCTTTTTATATTAATTTTAATCAAGAGAAAGTAAAATATTCAAATTATTGAAGCAGAGAAACTTACCTACAAATGACTGGTATGGCCTGATAATACAAGCAACTTTTATTGTGTTTAACAGGTACATTTGGTAGCCTAAGATTCTCAGTCTTTAATAATTTTCATTATTGCATATAATTTTATTCACTTCTTTGAACATAATTATGATGTCTGCTTTAAACTGTGCATCTAATCAACACCAGATCTGATTGCACATCACCTTCTTTATCTGCATGCCTGATAGTTTTTGGAAGATAATTGGACATCGTGATAGAAATTTGTTGTCACTCTAAATCTGACATTATTCTGATTGGTGCTTTCCTGCTCTAGTAGCATTCTCACATAGACACTGAAAGTGCTTTCTCTCCTGTAGGATTCGGCATTCAGTATCCCATTTGTCATTTAACACCATCCCACTGGTGCATGTTTGGACTGGACAGTGTTATCTCGTGGTCAGCCCAGGACTTGAGGAGATGGTACAGACTTTCCTCAGTCTGTGGAATTTGTGGAATCCACTCTTTATGTTCTCTTTGCCTCCAATGTGCAATTAACATCTAGTTGGTTTGCTGTCTTTAGGCTCTATTCTCTGATGATTCAAGAATATGAAACTAGCTTTCTACTGTGCTACACACTGTTAAGTAAAAAATAATAATAATCATAAATCTTTTTTGGCACAGCTCTAACTTTCATGAGCAGATCAGTCACCGCTCATTTTTGCACCAGTTTACCTATTTTGCTTGTACCAGTGATAAGCCAAGCTGTATATGGATACTTTGATTCTTTCTCCTTCTGTATTGCTCCTCACCGTCAGACTTACCCCATTTTATTTCCAGCTGAGTTTTTTCTGCCTTAACCTCAATTGTTTGGTGCACTAAGTAAGTGAGGCGGTGGGTGTTGACCTCCCAAGCCACAAGAGGTGGCAATGCACTCAGGCAGGGAAAACTTTACATTTAGTTTCAATTGAGTCACACCGTTTTCAATTGCAGTTTTTCTAAACAAACTTTCCACCTGATTTCCATTTTTGATGCTTTAAGATAGTTTTTATATTAACCAAGAATTCAAGAAAAATCTTTTTTCTGTTGACATTCTGGGAGCTGTTTCAAAATTGACTCAATTTATGTCTACACATTGTTAAATATATATTCTGTAATAAGTTATTATAATTGCATTGTGTCTAAAAAACACTTAAACATACATAAATAAGATATACAAGTTTATAAACATCTATAAGTGTATTGATTAGACAAGAAATTTCATCCTTCACTTACTTTCTCAGTCAAATTGAGTCATATGAGGAATTCTGAATATTGTGTCATTCTTTTTGTTTCTGTATGTGGAAGACATAGAAATTATGTTTTCCTTTCCCCATTTAAGGAGAGTCTTGTGCTTAGAAGGAGTTTATTAAACCTTCATTTTTGTTTCATTTCTTACTATGTTCATGCCATTATCTGATAGTACCAAGTCCACTAACAAACAGAAATTGCCTTGAAATGTCACGTAGGAACTACTTAGCTCAAATTATTTCACACTAGTTTGAAAATAAATGGTCACATTAATCCTAAGTTTTTTTGATAGCTACTTGTTTTTCTAAGAAAATTTTTCAGCCATTTACAGAAAAAGTTAGATTTTAAAAGTTTATATGGAAATTGAAAATACGTATGCTCAGTTTCAAGTTGGAGGAATGCAGAGCATTTTCTCTTTTCTCTTAAAGATACCATCCTAATTTTCTGCTTCATTATCTAATCATTTGGCCTTATTTACATATTTGTAGTAAAATGAAAGCTTAGATTTTTACATCTGAATAAATTAAAAATATTTGTACTTTTAATTAATAGCTAAATAAACTCTTCAAGAAAGATATTCCTCTACCTCTGTGATTAAGATTATAAACTTCTTACTACTGAACTTAAAAACTTTTGACTACAACTGGAAATATCTGGCATACTGAAAAACCAAAGAAATATTTTTGTATTACAGATATGTCCAGAAAAGGAAACAGACAGCACTAGAGCAGAGAATACAAAACCAACACCTAAGAAACCCCAGTGAAGTGCAAGGGAAGGAGGTCATTTGTCTGCTCAGAAATGATCCTCCTGCTGAAATCATTCTTATGGTGGTAACACTTTGATCTTGTTTTCAAGTTGAGCAAGCACAGTTTAAGTAATGTGTAATTTCATTACAAGTACTTGTCGAAAATCTTTTCATTTTAAGTTAGGATAAGGGCTAAAACACTTTGAAATAGGACATCAAAATTATCCTTCTGGAGGAGCAGTCGCCTGCTGAGAGGTTGAGCCGCCCCCTCCCCCTGCGCCGGCATAGTAGAGGGAGCTGGGACCAAAGACAGAGCAGGCCCAGCGGCCTGCTGAGGGGCAGAGCCGCCCCCCACCCCCCTCGCCTGCCAGGTAGGGGAAGGGTGACCACCGACAGAAAAGGCCCAGTGGCCCAGGGCGGGACAGAGCTTCCAATCACTCCTGCAAGGTAGGTGGGCCTGCGACCCACTGGCAGAAGAGGAGCAGCCGCCTGCTGAGAGGCTGAGCCGCCCCCTCCCCCTGCGCCGGCATAGTAGAGGGAACTGGGACCAAAGACAGAGCAGGCCCAGCGGCCTGCTGAGGGGCAGAGCCGCCCCCCACCCCCCTCGCCTGCCAGGTAGGGGAAGGGTGACCACCGACAGAAAAGGCCCAGTGGCCCGCGGCGGGACAGAGCTTCCAATCACTCCTGCAAGGTAGGCGGGCCTGCGACCCACCGGCAGAAGAGGAGCAGCGGCCTGCTGGGAGGCAGAGCCGCCCCCTCCCCCCCGCGCCTGCAAGGTAGTCGGAACTGAGACCACCATCAGAACAGGTCAGACCTGCAACTGAGAGACAGAACAGGCCCAGTGGCCTGAGGAAGGGTAGAGCCGCCCCCCCCCACATGCCTGCAAAGTAGGCGGACCTGCGACCCACTGGCAGTACAGCCCCAGAGGCCTGCAGAGGGGCAGTGCCGCTGCCTGCGCCTGCAAAGTAGGCAGAACTGCGACCACCGACAGAACAAGCCTAGCGGCCCGCAGAGGGACAGAGCCGCCGCCCGCGCCTGCAAGGACGGCGGACCTGCTACCGACTGGCAGAGCAGGCCCAGCGGCCTGCCGGCGTGGTAGGCACATTGCCCCAATTGGCGGAGGGGCAGAGCCGCCGCCCGTGCCTGCGAGGGAGACTTTGCAACTATACAAGACCAATATAAATATATAGGGGGAAAATTCAATAGCACAACAGTTTCACCAAGAAGAAAGGAACGCGAACAGTATGAAGAGACAAGGAAAGAAAGGACCACAAGCATTGCAGGTCAACTCAACTTTAGAAGAGGTAATAGCTGCAGCTGATGGAATGTCAGATAAAGAATTCAGGATATACATGCTTCAGATGATCTGGAGTCTCAAGGAAGACATCAGACAACAAAATCAGACAATGAAAGATCACTTCAACAATGAATTACATAAACAAATCCAAGAAGCAAAAGATCAACTATACAGGGAAATAGAGATTATAAAAAACAAACAAACAGAAATCCTAGAAATGCAGGAAGCAATAAGCCAACTTAAAAACTCAATTGAGAATACTACCAGCAGAGTAGAACACTTAGAAGACAGAACATCAGACAATGAAGATAAAGTATATCAACTTGAAAAGAACATAGACAGCTCAGCAAGACTGTTAAGAAACCATGAGCAGAACATCCAAGAAATATGGGATAACATCAAGAGACCAAATTTAAGAGTCATTGGGATACAGGAAGGAACAGAGTTTCAAACCAAAGGAATGAGCAATCTACTCAATGAAATAATTCGAGAAAACTTCCCAGATTTGAAGAATGAGACAGAACCCCAAATCCTAGAAGCCTACAGGACGCCGAATGTGCAAAATCATAAGAGACCCACACCTAGACACATTATAATGAAGATGCCCAACATACAGAACAAGGAGAGAATTTTAAAAGCTACAAGAGAAAGGAAGCAGATCACATTTAGGGGTAAGCCAATCAGGATAACAGCTGATCTTTCAACACAGACTCTGAAAGCTAGAAGATCCTGGAATAACATATTTCAAACACTGAAAGAAAATGGGTTCCAACCAAGAATTGTGTTTCCAGCGAAATTAAGCTTCAGGATGGAAGATGAAATTAAAACCTTCCACGATAAACAAAAGTTAAAAGAATTTGCAGCTAGAAAACCATCTCTTCAAAACATCCTTGGCAAAACATTACAGGAAGAGGAAATGGAAAATAACAATGAAAACCAACAGTGGGAGGTAGGACACTAAAGGGGGGAAAATAATCAAAGTGGAAAACAAACCATGTTTAGTAACATAAATAAACAAATATGGCTGGAAGAACAACCCATATCTCAATAATAACCCTAAATGTTAATGGCTTAAACTCACCAATTAAGAGACACAGGCTAGTAGAATGGATCACAAAACAAGACCCAACAATATGCTGCCTACAGGAGACGCATTTGATAGGAAAAGACATACATAGGCTGAAGGTGAAAGGTTGGGAAAAATCATATCACTCATATGGACTTCGGAAACAAGCAGGAGTATCCATACTCATATCAAATAAAATAGATTTTAAGCCAAAGTTAATCAAAAGGGATAAAGAGGGACACTACATACTGCTCAAGGGAACCATACACCAACAAGACATAACAATCATAAATATATATGCCCCAAACAATGGTGCAGCTATGTTCATCAAACAAACTCTTCTCAAGTTCAAGAGTCTAATAGACCACCATACAATAATCATGGGAGACTTCAACACACCTCTCTCACCACTGGACAGATCTTCCAAACAAAAGTTGAATAAGGAAACTATAGAACTCAATAACACAATTAATAACCTAGATTTAATTGACATATATAGAATATACCACCCAACATCAAACAGTTACACTTTTTTCTCAGCAGCACATGGATCCTTCTCAAAAATAGATCATATATTATGTCACAGGGAAACTCTTAGACAATACAAAGGAGTAGAGATAATACCATGCATCCTATCTGATCATAATGGAATGGAACTGAAAATCAACGATAAAAGAAGGAAGGAAAAAGAATATATCACTTGGAGAATGAACAATAGGTTACTGAATGATCAATGGGTTATAGAAGACATCAAGGAGGAAATTAAAAAATTCTTAGAGATTAATGAAAACACAGACACAACATATCGGAATCTATGGGACACATTGAAAGCAGTTCTAAGAGGAAAATTCATTGCTTGGAGTTCATTCCTTAAAAAAAGAAAAAACCAACAAATAAATGATCTCATACTTCATCTCAAAATCCTAGAAAAAGAAGAGCAAAACAACAGCAAAAGAAGTAGAAGGCAAGAAATAATTAAAATCAGAGCTGAAATCAATGAAATCGAAACAAAAGAAACAATTGAAAAAATTGACAAAACTAAAAGTTGGTTCTTTGAAAAAATAAACAAAATCGACAGACCCTTAGCCATGCTAGCGAAGAGAAGAAGAGAGAGATCTCAAATCACTAACATACGGGATGAAAGAGGCAATATCACAACAGACACTTCAGAAATACAGAAGATAATCAAAAATTATTTTGAATCCTTATACTCCAATAAATTAGAAGATAGTGAAGGCATAGATAAATTTCTTAAGTCATATGATCTGCCCAGATTGAGTCAGGAGGATATAGACAACCTAAACAGACCAATATCAATTGAGGAAATAGAAGAAACCATCAAAAGACTACCAACTAAGAAAAGCCCAGGACCGGATGGGTATACAGCAGAGTTTTACAAAACCTTTAAAGAGGAACTAATACCAATACTTTTCAAGCTACTTCGGGAAATAGAAAAAGAGGGAGAACTTCCAAAGTCATTCTACGAGGCCAACATCACCCTGATACCTAAACCAGACAAAGACACTTCAAAGAAAGAAAACTACAGACCAATATCTCTAATGAACCTAGATGCAAAAATCCTCAATAAAATTCTGGCCACTCGGATACAAAGGCACATCAAAAAAATTGTGCACCATGATCAAGTAGGATTCATCCCTGGGATGCAAGGCTGGTTCAATATAAGGAAATCAATAAATGTTATTCACCACATCAATAGACTTAAAAATAAGAACCATATGATCATCTCGATAGATGCGGAAAAAGCATTCGACAAAGTACAGCATCCCTTTATGTTCAAAACTCTAGAAAAACTAGGGATAACAGGAACATACCTCAATATTGTAAAAGCAATCTATGCTAAGCCTCAGGCTAGCATCATTCTGAATGGAGAAAAATTGAAGGCATTCCCTCTAAAATCTGGAACAAGACAGGGATGCCCTCTCTCACCACTTCTGTTCAACATAGTTCTCGAAACACTGGCCGGAGCAATTAGACAGACGAAAGAAATTAAAGGCATCAAAATAGGAAAAGAAGAACTTAAATTATCACTATTTGCAGATGACATGATTCTATACCTAGCAGACCCAAAAGGGTCTACAAAGAAACTATTAGAGCTAATAAATGAATTCAGCAAAGTGGCAGGATATAAAATCAACATGCATAAATCAAAGGCATTCCTGTATATCAGCGACAAATCCTCTGAAATGGAAATGAGGACAACCACTCCATTCACAATATCTTCAAAAAAAATAAAATACTTGGGAATCAACCTAACAAAAGAGGTGAAAGACTTATACAATGAAAACTACAGAACCCTAAAGAGAGAAATAGAAGAAGATCTTAGAAGATGGAAAAATATACCCTGTTCATGGATAGGCAGAACTAACATCATCAAAATGGCGATATTACCAAAAGTTCTCTATAGGTTTAATGCAATGCCAATCAAAATCCCAACGGCATTTCTTGTAGAAATAGAGAAAGCAATCATGAAATTCATATGGAAAAATAAAAGACCCAGAATAGCAAAAACAATGCTAAGCAGGAAGTGTGAATCAGGCGGTATAGCGATACCAGACTTCAAACTATATTACAGAGCAATAGTAACAAAAACAGCATGGTACTGGTACCAAAACAGGCGGGTGGACCAATGGTACAGAATAGAGGACACAGAAACCAATCCACAAAACTACAACTATCTTATATTTGATAAAGGGGCTAAAAGCATGCAATGGAGGAAGGATAGCATCTTCAACAAATGGTGCTGGGAAAACTGGAAATCCATATGCAACAAAATGAAACTGAATCCCTTTCTCTCGCCATGCACAAAAGTTAATTCAAAATGGATCAAGGAGCTTGATATCAAATCAGAGACGCGCCGTCTGATAGAAGAGAAAGTTGGCTACGATCTACAGTCGGTGGGGTCGGGCTCCAAATTCCTCAATAGGACACCCATAGCACAAAAGTTAATAACTAGAATCAACAAATGGGACTTACTCAAACTAAAAAGTTTTTTCTCAGCAAAAGATACAATAAGAGAGGTAAATAGAGAGCCTACATCCTGGGAACAAATCTTTACTCCTCACACCTCAGATAGAGCCCTAATATCCAGAGTATACAAAGAGCTCAAAAAATTAGACAATAAGAGAACAAACAACCCAATCAACAAATGGGCCAAGGACCTGAACAGACACTTCTCAGAGGAGGACATACAGTCAATCAACAAGTACATGAAAAAATGCTCACCATCTCTAGCAGTCAGAGAAATGCAAATCAAAACCACCCTAAGATACCATCTCACTCCAGTTAGATTGGCAGCCATTATGAAGTCAAACAACAACAAGTGCTGGCGAGGATGTGAGGAAAAGGGTACACTTATACATTGCTGGTGGGACTGCAAATTGGTGCAGCCAATTTGGAAAGCAGTATGGAGATTTCTTGGAAAGCTGGGAATGGAGCCACCATTTGACCCAGCTATTCCCCTTCTCGGTCTATTCCCTAAAGACCTAAAAAGAGCATGCTACAGGGACACTGCTACATCGATGTTCATAGCAGCACAATTCACAATAGCTAGACTGTGGAACCAACCTAGATGCCCTTCAATGGATGAATGGATAAAAAAAATGTGGCATTTATACACAATGGAGTATTACTCTGCATTAAAAAATGACAAAATCATAGAATTTACAGGGAAATGGATGGCATTAGAGCAGATTATGCTAAGTGAAGCTAGCCAATCCCTAAAAAACAAATGTCTAATGTCTTCTTTGATATAAGGAGAGTAGCTAAGAACAGAGTAGGGTCGAAGAGCATGAGAAGAAGATTAACATTAAACAGGGATGAGAGGTGGGAGGGAAAGGGAGAGAGAAGGGAAAATGCATGGAAATGGAAGGAGACCCTCAGAGGTATACAAAAGTACATACAAGAGGAAGTGAGGGGAAGGGGAAAAATAATACAAGGGGGACAAACGAATGTCAGTAAAGGGGGCAGAGAGAGAAGAGGGGAGGGGAGGGGAGGGGAGGGGGGATAGTAGAGGATAGGAAAGACAGCAGAATACAACAGACACTAGTATGGCAATATGTAAATCAATGGATGTGTAACTGACGTGATTCTGCAATCTGTATATGGGGTAAAAATGGGAGCTCATAACCCACTTGAATCAAATTGTGAAATATGATATATCAAGAACTATGTAATGTTTTGAACAGCCAACAATAAAAAATTAAAAAAAAAAAAAAAAAAAAATTATCCTTCTGTTTTGCAAGAATATGTTGATAAATTACACTTCATTTGGAACATAATAAAAAAGCTTAGTATTTAGGTGTATACAGTGTCTCTGTTCAGAGTCAGACTGAGTGCAGTAGCCATCATCTGACATCCTAGATCTTCTCCATGGAAAAGTAAGAAGAGCTGAGCAAGCAAGAAATGTAAAGCATCTTCCACCTAAATGTTTCATTTAACAGCAAATTTGTTTAATTCTAAATGAAATGTTGACCCCACTGACTACTACATAGATAATTTGTTTAAACTAATTAGAGTAGTAGATTAGAAAAAAAAGTAAACTTACTGAATATCAACATAAATCATTGAGGATACAATGGAGTCAGAATTCATTGAGACAAAATAAGTAACAAAAATAAGATTAAAAAGTGTAATAAGGGGATTTCTATTTTATATGTTAATTGTTCTACTAGGTCAAAAGTGATCCCAAAAACAAAAATAAAAAATAATTGGTTCATATAGATTTCTACATGTAAAAATTAACAATTTCATGCAGAACACCCAACCATCATAAACGAGCAACAACAGCAGTTGAATGGTCCATTCAAATTTATTATAGCAAAAAGTCCTAACCTCAGATTTAAGTGAGAAGTTCAGTTACCTGTGCTTATAACTAAAAGAGCCAACCCTAAAATTCTGCTTTCCATCTATAATCTAGAAAAAAGAGGAATTGATTAATTCCAAGTTTGCCAAGTGGACCTTAGAAGCTCTGGCATGTATTGTGTAAATATTTTTAGAATCACCTCCTTCCAACTTGAGACATTTGCAATCATAAGCATTCCTTCCAGACAATCTGCTAGAGAGATTTCTGTCACCATAAAAATAACTATGACAAAACAACATATAAAGAGAATGGTTGATTTTAGCCCACAGTTTCAAAGAATTTAGTCCATGATTGACGCTGTGGCTTTGGGTCTGAGGTAAGGCAGCACATCCTGGTAGATGAAAGTAATAGAGAAGAACCACTTATCTCATGACTGGGAAATGAAAGAGAGGGAGTGGAATGGGCTGTGGTCCCCATCCCCCTGGATACCTGACCCAGTGACCTGAAAATTTCCCCCGTGCCCAAACTCCTCAAGACCCAACTACTTTCTAATCGTACCACCCTGGGGAACAGCCTCTGCCTCATGAATATTCAGGGGGCATTGCAGATCCAATTCCCAGCACACATGGTAGTATGCCTGTCTCTCTTGATGGTTCAACCATTGCTATACGTGAAGGTAAAAATAAATCACTCCAGAGTAAAACATATAAATAAACAATTTTGTAAAAATTTTTACATTCTACTAATTTCACAAAGTCTGGATTATTGAACAAATTTTCATTTTTATCCAAATGTTGCTTAAGTTCATATAAAGTCTGTTGTGATTTAAAAATGACAGCCCAGTAAAATACCTGTTCAAGCATCAGAGCAGCTGTGCAGAGGGGCCTTCTGAAAAGGATGCTGGGGTGTGAGCCTTGAGTCACATTTCTGTTCATCTCAGCTGTGGTTTGGTGATTTCTTCCTAGCAAGCAGAATATGGTAAATGCAATAGTTGTTATTTCCAAGATTAGGTTAGGAAGACTGTGGCTTCTACCTCACTCACACACTCTCTCTGGTGCCTCTCATTTACCTGAATTGGTGAATCCAGAGGCCAAGTTAGGAGCGGTCCCTTTACCTAGTCACTGATTAGTGACCTCACCTGAGGTCCCAGCTTGGGACTTACAAAGAATGACCTTGTCAACATCATGGGTGAGTGTGGACTCGGATCTCTCCCATCAAGGCTTGACATTACTGGTAATCCATCACACCTCTGAAATCTGGAGGACTCAGTTAAGGCATGCACTAAGCCTGCCCTACAGAAATTATGATGTAATTAACATTGTTGGTTGGGGCAAGGTGAAGGTGTCATTAATATTGGGTACCTCATACCCCATCTATGAGGTTATCAATTAGTTTGGCAAGAATAATTAAACAGGTTTTATTTTAAGGTATCTTTCCTTTTTGGGTGGTGTGGGGTGGCAGTAACTAGGGATTGAACTCAGGGGACCTTGCCCACTGAGCCACATTCCCAGCCTTATTTTGTATTTATTTACAGACAGGATATCACTGAGTTGCTTATATCTTTGCTTTTACTGAGGCTGGCTTTGATATCATGATCCTCCTGCCTCAGCCTCCCAAGCTGCTGGGATTACAGGTGTGTGCCACCAAGCCAGGCTTATGGTATCTTTCTTGAATTCTAGAAATGAAGCCAGAATTATACAGGCAGTTGGTATAGATAGGTAAATTGAGTCAGGTCAGATAAAGAAGGCCAATTTGAGTGAGTCCAGGAAGTTGGAGACTGCCCCCTGAGGGTTTGAAATGCTTTCAGAGATTTTACTCCAACTTTTCAAGGTAACCTGCCCTGCTCCAACTGGTTGCTAAAGTAACCTGGCCCTCCCTACAAGGGAGTTGTAAAAGTTGTTAATAACGTGTCTTGGGCTGCTCCATCCAGCCCTTGCCCCGACCAGTCCTTCTGCTTTTCACCTTTTGGTCATCTCACTAGGCATCTCCTGGGACTAGTCACAGATGCAGGAAGGAAAGAGGTAAGGGAAGAGAGCAGGAGAAAAGGAAGCCTAAAATATATAAAAAGGCAAACTGCCCTAGCTTCTTGGGATACCGGGTTACCAGCTATGTCCCCCTTCTCCCTCCTGGGAGAAGTCTAGGTTACCCTTTTTAAATAAACCCTCCTTTATATGCTTGTCTCAGTGTGCTTCTCTAATGTCATACTTCAACCTGTGAGGGAGCAGGACTCATCACCAGTAACTAGCAGTATCAGCTAAGAAAATGAATGATTGCATTACAGGTATGTGAGCATTCATGTGAAATGTAGAACTAATTGTTTTGTGGCTTATGGAGTCATGTTTTCATTCACTCAAAATATGCATAAATCATTTCATGTTTTATAGCAAATAAAAGTTTTCATTCCAAAAATGCCCTTTATTTAAATGAAATACACTAAAACAATTGAATTTTATATTTATAATCTGAGATAATCTGCCATTGTTTTTCTTAATGTTTCTGGTGTTATATATTTGAATTAACAAAGATTTATGATATTACCTGTGGTGTAAAAATAAAAAAAGTTATTTTTCCAAGTTACTATGAATATTCTATTATTGTAATTTGTAAACTTCCAATAATTAAGTCTCCTGATACTCATGTCATTGCCCTTCATCATGTCTGAAAAATAACAGACTCAAAATCATAATTTGAAATTTCTTCAGGGATAGCCCTAAGTCTAACAGATATATTGTTTCAAACAAGAAAACTATGCAGCATCCTGGGAAACTGAAATGCTCTCTTTTTATTGCTCTCCTAAGAGAATCAACTCAGACTATCAATTGTTCTTTATTGTTTTGGTTTGATTCTTTGGGGGGTATTCATTCTAGGGATGAAAATAATGCACATGGAAAATACTGAATAGTTTTCAGATTTATTTTAAAATAGGGCAAAGTCTGCCCTCTTTGAATACAGCCTTTATATGTATTATACAATACTTCTAAAAGACTAAATAAAAATGCCTGGGTATATGGCTTCACCTTTAAAAGCAGCTATGTTATACACCACAGTCGGTAACCAATCCATTTCTGAAATTTTAACAAACATGAAGGTATTTGTTCCGTCCACAGTCATTTTATTCTGGATCATGACTGCCTTCACAGCTGGAAGGAAGTTGTTTATTTTGAGATGCTCTGACATGCCACCAGCCTTTTAATCTTTGCACTGAAGTCAAGACTTCTGAAGTTTAAAAGATGGCTCCTTAAACCCTAAGGGGAGACTGAAACTTCCCAAAAGCAGGAGAGTCTAAAGTGAAATCTTCTTACTTCTTAAATTGTGGCAAAAGAAAATCACTAACTGCTTAATAGAAGATCTAGAACTTTTAAAAACCCTAATGACCCACACAATTCTTCCAACTGCTAAAGGGAACAAGAAAACTGCACATGAATGGATGGAAGCCTCTTGAGCATAAGCCTGATTGTAGGAAATCAGGGGTGATTCAGAAGCTCAAAAATCGAATCACAAAGGAGGAAATTTAATACAAATCATGTTGGAAAAGAAAACTGTGCAGCATAAATCTGGAGTCATAAACTTTTCTTCAATCTTTCCATTAGAAATCATTTTTCAATATGCACAATCGTCTGTTGTAGTGGATTTAAACAATAATTATTTCTTTTCAACAAATGCTTATTCAATAGACCAGTACATAAAACAAGCAAAATGGTACTCCTTTTGAATTCTCTTTAGTAGAAAGAATACTGAATTTTCACTTAACAATACAACGAACTGCATTCAAATAGACCCTGCAAAGATGGTATTTTTCTTACATTACTAGCTTTTAGATAGAGAAGGAAATCTCTAAAGAAAGGAAAAAAAATTGACAAAATGAAACACACAAAGGCAGGCATAATTATAGGCTTATACTAAATTTGAGATCCCCTACATACAATATCAGCCCAGTGCTGTGGATACTGCATCTAAGGTCCACTGCCAAGAGGAGGAGTCAAGGTATTATTAGTTCTTTGACATATAAGTGGTTAGAGTGGTTCCAGATTCTTCTCTCCCCAGGAGGATGCAAATGCATAGATTAGTCCTTTGTAGAGAATAATTGTTCCCAATTTAAGTCCCTGGCCTTTCGGTATAATCCAAACATACATTTAAATCAGTGAAAACAAAAGAGAGGCCAACCATAAAGAACAAAAATCCATAGAAACAGCAAAACAGCTTTTAGGGCTTTAAAAACCTTCAGTTACCAGAGTTAAAAAATACAGGATGAAAAACTAATATGAAGGTAATAATTGAAGTAGAAAAAGAAAGTGATCAATATGATAAGCAAAGCACATGACATTACCTATAGCCATGTATTAGAAAAACAAATATTTGTGTAGGAAAAATAATTTCTAACGTTCTTTAATACTCAGTAGCATTGCTATAGTTGACAACAACTAGTTGTATATTTCAAAATAACCAGCACAGAGGATTTTGAATGTTCCCAACACAAAGAAATGAAAATGTATGAGGGGATATACATGCCCATCACACTGATTTGATCATCACATTATATAAATGTATTCAGTTACCACTGTTCCCCAAACGTACAATTAATTATTATTGGTCAATTAAAATTTTTACATCATAAAGGAAAAGAACAAAGAGTTTTAAAGTGACAAACATGTATAATTGGTAAAATAAATAAGGTTGTATTAAAGAAAAAAACAATTATCTCTCTTTCTGTATGAGTGTATGAGCAGGATAGTCCTAGGGATTGAACCAAGGGCCTTAAACATACTAAACATATACTCTACCACTGAACTACATCTCAGCCACAATAACTGTCTTGACAAGGCCATCACTGGCCATATCTGAGAAAATGCAAATATCAAGGAGCACAGTGATGATATGATGAATAAGTTACCAAACCTGTAATGTATTTCTTCTCACCAGGGATATTCAGGCTTTAATGAATGAGTTTAAGAAGACTTCCTGTTGATTTGCTAATGACTTGGAACAACATTCTTACATTGGTGATTTAATGGCAAAGGGGAAATCGATCCACATTTATAGCATTTATTTTTTATTTTTACAGTGTTAACCTGATCTTTCATTCTTATTGTGTATTATTTAAAAATCTGAAACAGAAGATTTTGGATAGTGAAAACCAATCCAGTCATAAAATATGTGGAGTTACATTTCCTCCCCTTTATTATGAACTAGCTCTAAGTCTTGTTATCAATGAAATGAAGAAGAAGTGATTCTAGGTGTGTTCCAGGTGGCAAGAGAGTCTATGTAGAGAGGTGGTGATGTTCCACATCCCAAAGAAGAACTCGGACATGACACACATTGCCTGTAGATGAAACCATCCACCCATATCTTCATGTTTCCTGTAGTTAAAGCAACCACATTGGAAACCAGAACTGATTCTATGTGGAACAGAAGGAGCATCCAGTCAACCCCTTCAATGTAAGAACTAATAAACCATTTTGTGGTTTTTGAGACACATAGTTTTGGAGTGCTTGTTTATTTCTCCATAGATAACTGATAGCCTGATGATGCATGACCACACAATCTCAGTAGCAACCAAGGGAGCCATAAAACTATGAAATACAATAAGAGAGATCTTTTCTCAAAGAAGCAACACATTCTAAGAAACACTGGTAATCAAATTAAATGCAAACTCTTAAGCTAAGATAAGCAAATATCTTCACAACAAACCAGTCATGATGATAGTGTCTATTTAATGCAGCCCTGAGAAGGGCACAACCTAAGTAATGGAGAACAAGAGAATTCAGAGCTCAGGAGGCTGACTGATACGCAGGCATTATATCCCATTAAATGCATTTAGAAGAATCCTTATTGGGAGATTAAAAACAGTTCATGTAATTTCCAAATAGAAAATCAGTAGAGGGAAAACAGGGAATAACATACATAAAGAGAAAACAATGAAAGTTAAATTGACAAGAAAATTTAAAAATATGCATAGTGAAATTTAATAAATATAAACACAATAAATATAAATGGTCTAAGTTAAGAGAAATGAGTAAACAAAATAGACTTTTGAAAGATTAGTTGCAGTTTGTTTATAAGATACAAATCCCCAAACAAATGCACAGAACTTGAAGTCAAGGGAAGGAGGGAGAAGAAGAACCCCTAAGATCAGCTAAATATTTCAAGTATTAATATTAAATTTTCAATTATAAGTCATAACATATGAACATTATAAAGTTACCTGAAAATTAATTAATTTGAAATTGAAATATTCTCAGGAAGAAAATTTGAAATGTGTAATTATACTAAAAGAACTCATTTTTTGCAAATTAAGAGAAAATTGGTATAAATGTAGATGAAAAATCCAGTTGAAGCTTGGCTTATGAGACATTTAAATAATGTAAGAAAGAAAGGCTGATGATGAACTAAATATCTAAAATTAAGATATTAGAAAAATATAAATTCTAATTAAAAAGAATAGTTAAGTTAAAGTTTATTTAAAATGATCCAGTTATACACAAAGTTTTAAATATTAAACAGGTATGATCCAGTTGGGAAAGGAAATCATATTGTGAAGGGTTTTCATGTCTTCATCACAGTTCTTGGAATGTGATAGAGTTGGGGTCATAATCCAGGTTTTCTAATAAAGTCCACTTCTTATCCCTGTAGATAGTCTATGAAGGGCTTCTTGAATGCATTAAGCCACTATGGAACTATATTGAGGTATGAGTATCATCTCTTATGTTCAGCAGACCTTGTCTCCCAGTAGCTTTCTGGGTTTGGTAAAGCTCTGAGCCCTCCACTAGGTAAGCCATATCTCTTTCACCAAACTCCATGTTTGGTGACAACTCTGCAAGCCCTGAAGAAGTCAAGATATCAATGTCCTCAGTGGCTTCCATCCCAGGTTTAGCATCTGAAGGTACTTAAGTACACTTGGGAACATGAAAAGGAAAAGAAGTTAAAAATCAGGAGGAAACAGAATGTGGCAAGTTGCAGCCTTACAGTGCTGTGTTTATAAGACTTTTCAATGATCTGAGCCTGTGTTAGTTGAAAAGCTTGTTGCAATGCTCTTCTTGAAATGTAAAGTAAATCTGGAAGCTGAGGCAGAAGGGTCACAAGTTCAAAGCCAGATTCAGCAACTTAGTTAGACCCTGAGCAATTTAGCAAAGCCCTGTGTCAAAATAAAAGAAAGAAAAAGAGAGAAAGAAAGAAAGGAAGGAAGGAAGGAAGGAAGGAAGAAAGTGCTGGGATGTGGCTTAGGGGTTAAGTGCTCCCGGGTTCAAGTCCTGGTACCAAAAAAAAAAAAGTTAAGTAAATAACTTCACAACCTACTTTCCCCCCGACTTTTTCTATCAAATCTTTCAAGGATTGTAGTCATGTGGCAGCTTACAGGACTCTGATAAAATTAATAAACTTTCTTTTTTTCCCCCCCTCACATTTGTTCAAGCAAAAGATATGGATTCTTGATAAGTGTCTTTAATTCCAAGGTCTTAGGATTTTTGATCCTCCACTTCTTGGAGAAGTGCTTCGATTTCATGAAGACCTCAAATATGCTACATAAAAAGCACCCTATTGTCTTTCTATTGTTGATCAGTATTTCACAAAATGTTGATAGGTTAGTTGTGTGTGTGTGGGAGGATTAAGGATGGTTCCTTAGAACTTGTGCTTACAGAACTTCTGGGTTCAGAGTTCCACAGATTGATTGACATTGGAGGAGGGAAAGTGTTACTTCATGTGAGTTCTAAAGAGGCTTCAGAGGCTGGAGGGCAATGAGACCTACTTAAGGGAGGAGTGCACCACACTGGAAAGGCAAACTCTGGAATAAGAAATATTTGCATTCCATTCCCAGCTCTGTCACTTGTTAGCTCTGTGAACTTGGGCAAATTACTCAGGGATGGTGAAGTTGAAGTTTCTCATTTATTAAATGTGAATAGTAATAATACCCTCTTAGGAATTTTATAAAGACTAAACAAAAAATTTTGTGTAAATCCCTTAGCTTTGTGCTGGGCACACAGTAGGTAAATTAATAGGTCACAAGCTAAGCTTTCTGCCAAATATATCAAACAATACAGTGCCTCAAAGAGAAGAGTATGTGTTTCTATTTCCTATGAAAGTCTTGTGAGCAAGGGGTCCAGGGAGAATAGCAGCTCGGCTCAGCAGGTCATTCAAGGACAGTCACACTTTCCTTTCATCTTCTTGTCTTGCTGCCACCTCAGGAGTTGTGCAGCCTTCATGTTCAGAGCGGGCTCTTACTGAACATCAATCAGGGTCCCAGAGAGAAGCACAGTGCACATTCCATTGACATATTTTAAATGAGTTTGACAAAGGGACAATTTTCAGCAACAGGACCTGGGTTAAAAGAAACATGAGAGAGGAGGCAATGTCAGGGAGCCTAGAGAAACGGGCTTAAAGAGACAAGGGAGAATTTGTGAGCACAAGTGGGAGAGGGCTATTAGAAGAGCACATGATGGCTGGGTTGGCGGTGTGAAGGACCCAACACAGAGGAGTCCTGGAATAGATGGGATCAGGGAAAGGAATGCCTGACCTTCTTGTTGTCTCACCATGTGGTCATCTAATTGAGGACATATCTGGCATCCCCAGAAGGGAAAAGCCTCAAATGAAAGATCCAGCCCCTCATCCCAGATCTGTTCAATCAGAGAATTCCTTCTAACAAGGTCCTTATTTATTTATTTATTTATTTATGTGCCAGGGATTGATGAACTCAGAGGCACTCAACCACTGAGCCACATCCCCAGATTTTTTTTTTTTCTGTATTTTATTTAGAGACAAGTTGCTTAGCGCCTCGCTTTTGCTGAGGCTGGCTTTGAACTCATAGTCCTCCTGCCTCATCCTCCCAAGCTGCTGTGATTACAGGCATATGCCACCGTGCCTGGCTTCTCATGATTACAGCACATAGTTTGGGAAATATTGTTAAAACCTGTAGCTTTTATTTTACTTTATTTTCCAAGATGTGTTTGATTCCAAGTGCCAGTCAATGAAGTGAGGCTCTTAGAGGAATCAATATCCCTATAGTTTACATTATTTCTAGAAAATTTCTCATCTCTGTAGTGTCCCTAGAGAGGTAGGTAATAATGCTGTGGGTTTACTATTTTGGTGGGGCATGGAAGGCTTTTCCATTACCTTAAATGTTTTCTTTCTTATCATCATATACATCATTTCAACATCTCACAACGAATGCCCCCTTAAATATGTCAAATACCTTAGTAGTCAGCTTGTGAGTTTAATTTTTAAGATCCTTGGCATCAATCGGCTATTACCAAAGCCCGTTGAATGATATGTCATCCCTATTGCTAACTGTTGTCACTCTACCCCTGTGACACATGTTTGTCTCTGATTTTAATTGCCATTATTTGGCTTTCACCTCCTAGTGTCCTCTTCCCATTCAGATCAAGAACCATACTAAATGGTCAATTTCCTACTTTTATTTCTAGCGTACAGTAGAGAGCTGCCCCTGAATATTTCAAAGATACAGGTAGCCCTGTCGTCAGCACATATTTTACTGCTATGGTACAGAGAATATCCTCCCAGCCCTCTCATGGCTATGGCTTACAACCATCTTAATTTGCACAAAATAGATGCCCTGCTCCCAAGCCTGATGTTGTGTTCTCCTTACTTAGAATATGCCAGAAGAGTGCTGATTTTATCCTTATGGATATTAGGCCAAGCAATTGGCTTCCTCACAGAACCTAGGAGTGATTCCCCAGGGCTCAAGCCAATACTTCCAGTTCAGAACTCTGATTAAGTGCACTGATGTCAATGAATCCAGGAAGAAATCGTCTTAGGTTTCATGTGCCTTCTCGGACACCTTCAGAGGACAACCTCATTTACCACGGTTAGGTTCACTTTGGTGAGAGTTGACAATTCCAAGCAATTCCTCCATAATACAGGCTATTTTCTGCCAGACCTTGTACTTTTATATCAACAATAGCTAGGATCTTTTATATATTTGAAGGAAAATGACAATTTGTCAGAGTGGGTTCTGGGGAGAATCCCTTTATGGTAACCGTGGTTTAAGAATTTATTTTTTTTTTTAATAAGGAAATTTTTGTTCCAGCAGACAAAGGGAGTCAGAATGTTGTCTGAAAGGGAGAGTTGACTCTATTTGAGGTTCAATTTCTCATCATCAAGTGCCTCTCAGCCAATATCAAGGTTTCAGTCTTCCTTGTTACATCCCTTTCCTTAGCATAAGACACCTGGTAAGGATGGGCATTTAATTAGTGCTGTGACTCTGCAATCCATGCAATCAGACTCTGGGCTGGACTCCAAGTCTTCTCCTCCCCATAGAGGTTTTCAGACTTTGCCTCCATAGCTTTGGACTTCCAAAATCAGCATTTTATTTCCTAGGTCTAATTTAGGAGCCATCAGAAGCTACTAGTGTATCCTGCCATCTTTGTATTGACTGTGATCTCCTCAACACCTGAATGCCAGAGCCACTTGACCTCTGCATGCCTCTGTCTGTCACCATTTTATCCTTTGCCTTCATCTAGGATGATTTGAACAATTTGATGATGATGGCTCAGATGATCTGTATCCTTTTTATTCCCAGCAAATGTAATTTCAAATATATGAGCAAACCTCACCCATAAAGCTAGTTAGAATTCTGCCTTCCAGTGCAACTCCTGGTACTATACACTATATCAATCATGTTTCAGAAAGGAGGGGGCACATTCAAGCTGACACATGAAAGGAATTAAATAAAGGAGCTAATGAGAAAGGCGTGTGTGAGGTTAAACGAACCCGCAACTACTGTCAAGCTACTGTCAAGCCTAGACCTTTAAAGGAAAAGGGAGAGAAAAAAGAAAACCTGAGACATAAAAAGGAGAGTTCCAGCTGAAGAACTGGACACAGTCCTTTGGGGAATATGAAGGGAGAGAACACAGCCTCTGGACACAGAAGGCTCTAGAAGAATAAATTTTCCCGTCTACCAATCTCCCCTTGACTAAACCCAGCAGAAAGCCGGAGCTCATGGGAATCCACATAGCCCAGCTTTGGGGGGAGAGAGAATCTGAAGGTACAAAGAAAACACCCATCCTCTCTGTTCCGTGATCGAGGCATGAGAAAAGGAAGAGTAGCAAAGGATAAGCAATGAGCTGAAAACAAAGCCCCAGATCAAGAGCACATTGGTTCCTCTTGTCTCCCTTTGGTCAAAATTTAGGCACATGGCCACACCATCTGCAGGAAATCCTGAGAAATATAAATTCAAGCTGGGAGGCCATATGCACAGCTAAAACTTGGGGGTTTATTTACTAAAATAAAGGAAAGAATGAATATTAAGGCAAACCTAGTGAGTTTTGTCATAGTATATTTTCATGCAAAGTAGTGGCAAAGAGGAAGTAACTTTATATGAATGAAAAAGTGATTGCATGAGTCATTTAATGAATATTTACTCTCTACTTGGTATTCAAAACTCTGAATCAGATAGAGAGCCATAGACGGATCTCATGCATGATCCTTACCTTCATGAGAAAGGATGAATTCCCATTACCAGTAACTAGTTTGGGAAAACTTTAGAATAACTCTTTGGAGACAATTAATATATTTTAAACTAATTTTTTAAAGTTTTTTTTTCTGAAGAAAAAAGTGAATATAGTGGTTAGGAAGAGCAGAGGGAATAAAAGAATGGACAATTAATATGAGATCCATCCAATTACTTTAAGTACCTATTAACCAACACTGAGAATATAGCAGATATGGAAACAGAGATCCTGTCCTCTTGGACCTTACTTTCTGGTTGGAGAAAACATAAAAAAAGACATTATGTGCTTTGATATAAGGAGTCCCATAGAAGTTTTTGTGTTAATGTAAGAATGTTCAGGGGGAATGGTTAGATTATGCGAGCTGTGATATAATCAGTTCAGCTTAGTATGAATGCACTAACTGGGCATGACAGGACGAGGTGGATTACTGGGTGCATGATATGGAAGGGAACATCTGCCCTGTGGGCTCTTTGCCCCCTGTCTCTCTGCTTCTTGATTCCACCATGAGCAACCTTCCTCCACTTGGCCCTTTTCCTATGATGTGTTGCCTCATCCTGGGCCCAGAGCAATGGAGTCAGTTATGGATGGAGTGAGATTTCTGAAACTGTGAGCCCCAAATAAACTTTCCCTTCTCTCAATTGTTTTGGTCAAGTATTTTTCTCATAGCAATGCAAAGCTGACTAATGCACATGTATAATTAGGTGTAGGAGACATAAATGGCATTTCAGAGTTTCATGGATGTTCTGCCCAGAAAGGCAAGACTTCAGTGAAGTGATGAAAAAAATCACAAAGGTCTGTAAAATAAGTATACAAGGCTGAGGAAAAAAAAAATGACTCCATGTATCTAGAAATAGAAAAGGTTTTGTGTAGAGAATAACCCACAAACGAATAAGAGCAATGCATGAGTGGAGAATGGTAGAAGACTATAGAGAAAGCTATGAGTTTGAACATGTGAGCCCTTATTATCCATTAGCAGACTTAGGATTGAGTTTAGAATGGATTTTTTTTTAATAAAAGGAAGGTGACAAACTGATTTTCATTTGATATATATTATGTGTGAGAACTCACAGTGATTTGGGTATGATTGTTGGCAGTCATGGTGAGTAGTGGTTGGATTGCAGATATACCTTGAAAGTATGTCTGATAGAATTGACTAGTGTATTTGTTTGAAATGTGTGAGGCAAAAAAGAGAGTTGTTTCCAGACCAAGGAACTGAGCAACTAACAGTGGGCCACAAGCAGATATGGGAAAATATCAAATATTTGTCTTGGACATATTAATTTTGCAGTATATTTGAACATCTATGAAAGAATACAATTAATATGTCAATAGATAGGAGTCAACCAGATAAACTGTTAGCATATATGATTTTTGAACAACCCAAAACACTCTGAGAACTAGAGAAATATAATTTACCTAGAAAATTGGTAAGATGAAGATTTAAATGTCACTAGGATGAATACAATTGTCAGATCTATGTGCATGACTGAGAGGACAGGTAGCAGAAATTCAGAGCCTTGGACAAAATTTGGAAACAACAGCAAAATGCCTTCTCTTCCATCCATTATTTCCATTTGCCTATTCTCAAGACAGGGACTTCAAGGGCCATGTTATTAGTTCATTTTCATTATTATTAAATAATAATAACATGCTAATTGTAAAGCTACTTTGTATTTCAAAAGAAATATTTTCCCTAATCTAAAGGTAAGATAGGTTATGGATTCAAAATGACAAACGATTAGTAAACATCAAAGGGACTAGTCCATATCCTTAACATGACTTGAATGTAAAATGAAACCAACTTGTATTTGAATATTTTTCCAAAATCAAAGACTTGGGACCATAGATAGGTCAATACCTCAATTATGAAGAGTTAAGTAATCAGAATAGTGTGAAGTTAGCAAATATTAGAGCAGTTCTTAAAATCAACTAATATATATTCTGATACCAATCTCCTTGCTTAAATCTTAGTCTCAAAATAGAACAAAATTAAATGAAATGGGCCAATATTAAAACACATACACCTTTTCATTTTGGCATATGCCGCAGTCTGGCTGGGCACAAATCACTAGCCACTGAAGCAGGAACAAACTTTATTTTTAAACTGTAGGAAAACACTTCACACAGCTCCCGGGAATCCTCCTGAAGGCCACAAGGCTTGTCCAGGAACCCCCAGCCGGAAATATCTCTCCCGGAAATCCCTCCTCCTGCACTTCCCCAACCAATGGGAACTCTCGGGGAATCCCGGGAAATCCCCACGAGAACTCCAAAATAGTGCGAGAACTCAAAAGTTGCGGCAGAGGCGGATAGTAATGCCTCGCCTGTCAATCAATACTGTTGGCAAAATGCCAGGGGCCATACAGACTCAGCTGTGGCTCTCAGCAGGCATAGGGCATTATTGTAGCCATTTTTTCTAGCTAGTATGATATACAAGTTTTTAAACAGGTGGGCATGAATAGATTCTATGAGGACTACTAAAAAGAAACATTTTTAACATATCTATCCCTCAAATTCCATAATGAAAGAAAATTTGGTAATTTTCATTAAAACTATAATGCTGTCAACAGTTGGCTATAATTTATGTATTTTTAAAAAATCATTGGTGCTCTAATGAATGCTGAATTCATTCTCTTGATAGATATGGTTGACTGAGGCATATTTACGTTTCAAAGAGGCAAAATGGCTGTAGAGGTCATCGGTGATCATGAGTCTTCTCACACTTTATTTTACCTTATGTTTTCTAAGAGATAATGCTAATATGTTTGAATAAATGCATGTGAGTCCTTATTTGGTGAACAGAATTGACATCATATTAAATTATTTGGCGCTTACTGACTTTTATATCCTGATTTCAGCTTTACAGGAGCGTGAATGAATAAAATTTGTAAGGCACTACAATACAACAAAGGCCATTGTGAAGGCTGTGTCAGCCTTTGCTAAAATATCACTACTTTAATGTGCTTCTTATAAAATATTTCCTACGAAAACTGTAGTGAAGGAAAACATATATTTTATAAATTTCTTGGGGGAGGTAAAACATATCTAAAGTGCCTATTGCTACACAATAATGTGCAAATAATAAATAAATATATGCAAAAGAGTTTCTAACAAAAAATGAAAGGGAGTAGACATAGGAATAGATTAGTCTTACTGGAAACCGAAAATACAGAAAACAGATGTTAAAAAATGTATATGCATACTTATTTATATATGTTAGAAGATGTAGCAAACTGTAGAAGCATTTTGTACAAATAAAATTTTAATTTAATCCCTGAAGAAGCATGTCTAGTACCCAATAAAGAATTCCTAGCACACTTCAATAACTCAATAGTTTAATTTTAAACTTGAGGAATTCTCAAAGCTCATCTTCAATTAATTTTCTACTTACACATAACACACACACACAATGTTCCCTCTAACTAGTGTTCTATTCCAACTTCTACTGGTTAAAATATGTTTGTGTGGCTTTATTGTTTGTGTTTTATTTTTGTAATACTGGGGATTGAACTCAGGGGCTCTCTACCACCAAGCTACATCTCCAGCCCTTTTTATTTTTATTTTTAAATTTTAAGGCAGATATTGGCTAAGTTGAAGGTAGATACAGGTTACCTTCAAACGAGCCATGCTCTGCCTCAACTTCCCTAGTATCTGGGAATACAGGAGAGCTAGACATTTGTGTTTTCTGATGAAACACAATTATAAATAAACCAACAAAAAGGGTAAAGTAAAACCAAAATCATTTATATCACCCGTGAGAATAAATTTAAAGACATGAGAAGAAATTATAATATTTACTTATGACACGATAAACACATTTCTCTCTGATTCTCTGGTTCAAGTATTGTTTTCTAATGTAGTTATTTTAGACTACTATTACTACAATAAAAGTGAGTTTTCACAAAGAATTTTTCACTGGTCTTTATGTTTCTTGGAAGCGATTCTGAGTTGAATCGTTCAGTGCTAGAAGGCAGCCGTCAGTGATCTGGGTGTGTGTCTGCTATTCTAGCCCTAGGACTTCTCCAGTGTCTAGATTTTGAGAGCATGTTGTGATGAAAAAACTATATTCATAATGTCAGATCACCTTCTCAGTGCAGCGTTAGCAGAAGTAAAGGTTTTATTTTCATCTCAATGTTTTCTGTTTCTAGATATTTAAAGCCATAGTTTATGTTGACCCTATATTTGTAACTTGGGAAGAAGCCATTGGAGACAGCTCATCTCACTGTCACAAAGCATAGGGTGGAGTCCTTGCTCACATCTTCCATAATGTGCTGCTAGCTGTCTGTCACTGGGGACTCAGCTGGATTGTTGGTCAGTGCCACTCCATGATGGAATTTCTTCCTGGGATTCCTGACAGTGTGGTGCCTGGTCCTCCTTATACCACAGACCCAAGCAACCAGGGGGTAGAACCACCTGTGTTCTAAGACCTGGGCCCAGACCCTGGCAGAACACAACTTCCACCGTATTTAGTCTAAAGCAGTCCCAGAAGTACATTTAGATATACGCAGAGGGGACACAGATCTTGGGCTCTCCTCAAGAAGGCACATTTTCATCTTTCTTTTCCCTACCACAGTTTTTAATTCAGGAGGTGATAAAAGTAGTATTCTTTATTAGCTCCCTGGCAATAGAACCCATTTTTAATGCTGATATTTTTTGTAATGTAAACTGATCAATAATAAGTTGAGTATTTTGTTTATACTTTCCTTTATAAATGGTGATCCTGGGGCATAAAATGATGAATTGGCTTTACTTAGTTCTCCTAATGAATCCATGGTTCAAAAGATAATATTGAGATTGTGTTCTAGAATGTATTAGACATGAATTTAAAAATGCATGTTAATTAAATTAAAAAAAAGATATACTGAAACACCATCATCCATTATAGAGCCCACAGCCAATTAAGACACTGACTCCAGGACCCTGAGGAGACCAGCAAGTGGCTCATGGAACTAGTTACACACTACCAGCCAGGAAGAGAGAAGCCCTAAATTCAGCTGCAGTAACATGATCAGGGCTGTTGTACATTTGTGTTTTCAAATGGAGTGCATGCCAGAATCTCTTTTCATAATTCTTATGAGTATGTTGGAACTCCTCAAAACTTGCATTGAAGACTTTTACTTTTCCCACTCTCTATTTTTCTCATTTGAATATCTCATTCATAACACTGCTCCAGCAGATCAATGATTTAAATTTTTATCTGCATCCCTGACTCCCATCTTATCTCCAGACAATTTATTCAATTCCCTGCTTAATATTTTCATTTAGAAGGCTTAAACACTCCAAAAGTCAATATTTTCACACATGAGTTTTCCCTCATCCCTGGTCTCCCGCCAGTGTTCTGTGACATAGTTTGCATGGAATTGAGGAAGCCCAAAGTCTGTTCTACAATCCTGTCTTCCTCAATCTCCATGCTGTTTGTTTGGCCTCCGATTTGTTAACCCCACTAAGGAAACCCCACACAGGTGAGGATTGTCACCTTTTGTTATCATTGCATTCCCAGCAGCTTCACACAGTGTGGGTGTGCAGTACATTTTCTAATAAAATAATTATCCCATAGTTGTCTTTATTGTGGAACTATTTTAGCGAATTCATAAAATTGAGTTTATTTCTAAAGTACATATGGTAAGAACCATGTGAGAATATATTTTCTAAAGTTAAATCATTTATAGAGATGGATCAGAGTACACTAAAAATTGTTAAAGACTTACTAAAAATAAAACAGATTTTGGGGAAAAATACATCTTGTAGATATTGGGTAGTTTTAGGATTCCTTAGGGACTGTAGAAGCTTTTCCCCAATGGAAGCCCTAAATTTAGGACATCTCTGAATTCACAGCACAAAAGTAGTCAGAAGATTTTATAGTTCAGGCACCAACAGAGAGAAATGGCAAAATAGCACAAAAGACAGCTTCTCACACAGTGTAAATCATGTACCAAGAATAAGGTTTTCTGTTTTCTATGTCATCAGTGTAGGTGAAGGTTTTGAGACAGGTAACACAGAACTAGAAAGGCTGTTCTGAGACCATTTAAACATTGAATACTGATGGGCCAGGGACTATATTTGCTACTTTTCCTATTTATTAAGTTTCAAGTAGCCTTACAATGTTTTCATCCCTTCCTGTAAGGGAATCATTTTTTTTTTTTTTGTAATCTCTAGAAAAAAATCTTTTTACTCCTAAATTCCTTTAAAAAGTGGGCTTCTCTCAACCTTCTTTTTAATCTGTACTCAGTTCCAATTAGTTTTAAAGTCAGTTAGTTGACAAATGATTTTTTATTTACTTTTCTATTTCTCCAATAAATTTCCAGATTTTTAAGGGTGAGCACTCTTTTGTACATATCCTTATATTTCAAGAATTTAACACAGATATGAACACACTGTAGACAAAAAAGAGCATATGCCTCTTTCACAATAACAAAAAAACTGACATAGTTTCCAGGTAAATGTTAGAATGCAAAACCAGAATGCCACTCAGAAGGCAAAAACTAAGAATGAAGAATGCTATTGAAAGAGAAAAGCAGAAGGAATAACCTGGAGTTGAGAAGCTCACATTATCTTGGAAACTATCTTTTTTTTTAATTCTAGTTTTAAGAAAATTAGCATATTTTTAGCTCATCCAGAGTCATATTTTTGAGCATTCTGGCCACAGATTATATTAAGAGTATATCACACAAAGAGACTCCAGTATTCAAATACATACACACAACTGAAAAATATTCATAAACAATATATATCTTACTTCATGGCATGAATTCTACTGCACCATTATGTTCTTTCCTATATTTGCTTTGTAAACTGATTTCATCTTGTTAGTGGTTTTTGACATACAGTTTGAAAACGTACTAGACGAGAAATGTGCTGGACACACATACTGGAGACAGCATTGTGCACTCTGCAGGGCGTCTGTGAGTAGCAATTTGCAGTAGCCCTTTTCTCTACAGTAAGATTCATCCTTGGCTGTTGGAGGAAGCAAGAACCTCACAAATGAAATGAAATGATCAATACAAGCGTTTTACTCTTCTAAGCCAAGGATTTTGTGGAATCTCTAGCTATGGCCCAACTGTTAAGATTCATACAAAGTGATTTCTTGATTCATTTAATAATCTAAGTGAATGTTTTAGATAAATCACTAGATAAGTCACATTGAATCATTCTGTTCTGAATGAATCTAAAAGATCTTAGAAGGGAAAAGAGTTTATTTGATTAATGTCTGATACATGATGCCTAAACAAATAATATTTACATCAAGACAAGTACTTTTTAAACTTAGTCCATTGTTACCATTAAACAATACCTTACAGAATTTTCTAAACTATTTTATATCACAATGATTTTACATATTTGTAGAAAAGCATAAGTCTGAAATGAAAGCACTGCTAAATAGATATTTTCTCTTTTTTCAGATAATATTTCTAGTATAAGAAAAAAATCCAAATTTTCTAGAGGATTTTAGTTTAACTTCTATTTAATAACCCATTTTTCCTCTTTTTGTTAAATTAAATTTATAATGTCTAAGATAAAACCTGAAACAACTTGGAAGAAGAGAAGACACTTAGAAGTATGTACAATTGTTTTTGAATAATTACATCAATGTTGAGGAGTTCACAGGAATATTTATAGGGTTCAAGATTCAAAACAAATGTAAGGATTCCTGCTGCTGCACGTAAAGTTTTGGATGGGTTTTCAGACACAAGCACTGCTGTAAGTCTAATTTGAAGACCACACTTTCTGAGATGCTATTTATATTTTCAATTTACATCTAGAATGCAGGTTTCAAAAAGAGTGAAAATTAGTAAAAATAAACATCACCATGCTTTGCTTCTAAAGGTATTTAGTTTGAATGTCTTCGTTTTATTAATATACATAAAATAATATTTTATAACACACTGTAACTTGACTAAAAGAGGGATTTCTAAAATATGTAAACCTCTTAGAAACCTGAATTTTATTGCAAATCAATAGGCAAAATTATCCTTATCAATTAGTAGAGGTGGGCTGGGGATACGGCTCAGTTGGCAGAGTGCTTGCCTGGAATGCACAGGCCCTGGGTTCAATTCCCACCACCACCAAAAAAATTAAAAAATAAAAATAAAAATGAGGCTGGGTTGTAGCTTGCCTAGCATGTGTGAGGTGCTGAGTTCGATTCTCAGCACCACATAAAAATAAATAAATAAATAAAAATAAAGGTTCATCCACAACAAAAAAATATACATAAAAAATACTAACAACATATTTAAAAAAATAAAGAAGGCGGAAATAGTACAAAAGTCAAATTATCTACTAATATTAAAAAAAAGTCAATCCTTTCTATACTCCAACTCAGTTTTTCATTTTGATTTTTACCTTCTTTTAAATTGAATATTGGTGATGCTACCTAAACATAGGCTTTATCTTTGAGGCAAAAATCAAAGAAAAATTTGTGGTAGAAAATAAACCTATAAATATAAAGTGCTCATAATTATTTTACCACATATCCACATATTATTTTTTGTTAAGAATGTATAATTACAACAAATTTTTAAGAAAATGTATAAATTCATAAAGATTTTCTGTATACCTGAGAAGTTTTTGTTGTTGTTGTTGTTTTGGGTTTTTTTGTTTGTTTGTTTTTGCAGGTAACTGAGAAGGTTTTTTTTTCTTTTTATATCTCCTGTTACATGTGTATGTGTCATAAAATTTCTTGATCAATCCAAAATTGACACAAATCACAAATTGGTCATATGAAAGGAAAGTTAACACAACAATGATTAATGGTCTATTTCTTTCTTCTTTCTTTTTCTTTCTTTCTTTCCTTTTTTTTTACAGATGCGTCTGATAGCATATACCAAACAAATTGACAAAATCTTAAGCATCAGAAAAAAATGTTCATATATTTAATTAACCATCTAGTTGTATAGTTGAAATTACGGGAGTGTAGTAGTTAAGGCCATCATCCTTGAGTTCAAATCCTGGCTCCAACCAGGATTCCTAATGTGTTTGAATCTGACAAAAATGTCCTAATCCCTCAGTCTTTTCAGTTTACAGGTGCAAAATTGAATATCTCTTACCATAGTCAATAGAATAGATTGAAGTGCTTAAAACTGTGAATATTCTACATTTTGTCCTACATTTGCTTTTTTGGTCCCTTTCTAAGTGTTTGTAGGTAACTATAAAAGAAACCATCTATATGGTAATTTATAAATAATAAATACTTATTTCTTACAGTTTTGGAGGCTTGAAGGTCCAAAATCAAGGCAGTAGCAGATGCAGTGTTTGATGAGGGCAAGTTGCTCATAGATGGTACGTTCGTTTTATTTCCACCCAGGGAGGGAAGAGCACAGGATCTTCCTTTGATTTCTTGTATAATGGCACTAATCACATTCACGAGCACTTGCATTTATGATTCAATCTCCTCCCAAAGGCACAATTCCTTAATCCTAACAGGTTTGAAATGACTTTTTAACATATAAATTTCAGAGAACACAAACATTCAAATTATAACAGTCTATTATAGCACTAGGATCATGCTGAAATAGATATCCATCAATAAATTGACTAACATTTGTTGATACTAAACATATAAAGAATGTAAGTAAGAGATGCACTTAAAATCTGGGTGAGTATATGGTTTAAATATGAGGTGTTCCCCCAAATCTCCTGCATTAGGACACGATGTTCAGAGGTGAAACATCAGATCATGAGAGCTGTAACCTAATCAGTTGAGATGAATAATTTGAATGGACTACCTGGGTGGTAACTGTAAGCAGCTGGGTGTGGCTGGAGGAGGATGGGTCTCTGGGTGTGTGCCTTGGCAACTCTGCTTCTTCTGGCTCTTTCTTCTTTCTCTCTGCTTCCTGGCTACCATGAAGTGAGAAGCTTTTCTTACACCATTGTCCTTGGACCATGTTGTTCTTCATCTTGGGCCCAAAGGGATGGAGTCAGCCAACCGTGGACAGAAACTCTGAAACTATGAGCACAAAATGTAACTGTTTGTCCTCAAAATTGGTTTTGTTGGGTATTTTGGTCATAGCAATGTAGTCATAGAGGCACTAAGATAGAAATAATCACAAATACTCCTTGACTTATGATGGAGCTATGCCCTGATGAACTCATCAAAAATTGAAAATATCACTAGATTGGGAATGCATTTAATACACCTAACTTACCAAACATCACAGCTTGGCCTTCCTAAACTTAAAAGTGCTCAGACCACTTACATTAGGATACAGTTTAGCAAAACCATTTAACACAAACCTATTTTATAAATAAGTTTTAAATATTGCATGTAATTTATTGAATACTGTCCTGAATGTAAAAAAAAAATGTTCTTTTTTGGGGGGGTACTCACCATTAACAAATGGTTAATAAACACTAGCTTTCTATTGATCGTGAATCACTTTCACATCATTGTAAATTCAAAAAATCTAGGTCAAGCTATCATAAGTTGCTGATCATCTGTAAATGTTTGTATTTGGTCACTGAATTATTGAACTAAGAAGAATCAATACTTGAAATAATATTTTATCATAAAATTAATACTTTTCCATTCCTTCACTCACTGTGCCCCAATGGTTACCTAATATCTTTCGTACACAGATACCCATCTACAAAAGGACAAGAAATGATGGACTTTTGTTATCCGCTTATTTCTTATAGCAGAAGGGTAAGTAAAGTCAGCATTACATTATAATCTCTTGGCAAAGAGAATACTTTTAGCAATTTTAGGAGCAATGCTAAAAAAATGAAAGATCCAGGGTATAGCAACAGTCAAAGTAAAAATAAACCACAATCAAAATAGCAATTATAGTTTGGAGACACAAGTTGTGACTTTGAAATCACATCTTTATAACAAAATGCAGTTAGAATGAAAAATAAGGTTGTCTGTAAGTATATGTGATTGTTTTCACTACAGATTTTTAGTCTGGAAAAATGGCAAGGAGACTCCCAAACTATGATGAAACCAAATTGTCCCAAAATAGAATACAATCAAGGAGAAGAAGAGAAAAGTACCAGTGGTCCCAAGTAATAACCACACAGAGCTTTTCAATAATTACTTACAGATAACTGCTAGATCTTACTCCTCAGTAAGACTCAGGGGATAGGAACAGTTGATGCAAGATATACATAGGACTACAGAATGTTTTGAGGAAAAGACTTTCCTGTTTTCTGTTTGGTTCTTCTAGAAGATGGAAACTCTAAAGAAGCACTTAAATAGAGGTTTCCCTAGCTCTAGGAAAGTATCAAAAACATCTGATAAGTTCAATCTAGAAAGCTGTAAAATAATAATTGTAGTAATCAACGTCATCATTGAAGCACATAGTAATAATAACCATAATTTCAAGAAAGGTGAATATGGAAAAGTAAATATTAAATTTGTGGTATAATATTAAATAAAATTTAACCAATGTTAGCCCATCTGGGGAATTTAAATATAGACTACAAATTTCTTTCTTTAATAGTGATAAACCTGTCTGAAAATTTTCAGAGAAATACCGCTTAAACAATTTTGTAAAATGAATCAATTAGAGGTCAAACTAATAATATGAAATTTTCTTATAATGTAACAACCTAAGGAAAAAGTTAATAATTTCCACATATGATTAGCCTAGAAACTTCTGTTTGCTTTTTAAATGTTATATATAAAAGATTAATTACACCACATGTACAATATTGAGTTAGGAAAAGAAAACCAACCTCACAACTTTATGGTAATGATGTCTAATAAGTTTTAATTGATAATGCTAATTTCTGGTACAGAGGATATTACTTGGCACAAATTCCTCCTCAAATTATAGCTGTTCTAAGAAAATTAAATGTTTTACTTTTGAAAGTTAATTAAGAATGTTTTCAGTAAAGTTCTCTGATCTTAAAAGAAGAGAAAAATTGAGAAAGAAATATTAAAATTAAAGCATTGTATAGCACCAAGAATTCAGTCTGTCTATTTAGCCAATTTTTAAGTAGGGGCATCTCATAACCAATTCACACATCAGAGACTTGTTTTCTGAGGTACACGATCTGTGTGTCTCTTCTCATTTTTAAAAATATATTAGTAACATATTTAAACATGTAAGTGTCAAAAGAATGATATTAGCATGTATATGTGCCTTTTCTCCTAAAGGAGGCTACAAGATATTTTAAAAGAGTGAAAGGAAATCTTTTACTTTTAACATGATATTTTCCTTAAAATTTCCCTAAATTCTAATATTTTAGGATAACGTACCAAATGATGTTTATGATAGAACAGGCTAATCACTCTGTTCTGTATACAGAGAGTACAAAAAATGTGTGTGTGTGTGTGTGTGTGTGTGTGTGTGTTTAATATATATTTGGGCTTGTTGGAAAGCCTATATAGAGGTTTCTGGAAAGTTTTATAGTAAGCATTAGTTGAAAACACTTGGAAGCAAGTTTACCTTATTCAAATCATGTGTCTCCCTTTGAGACAGGTGTCAAGGTCAGGCTGTCAGTGTAGGTAATGAATGCTGGAAGTCCATAGGATGATGACTGGTCATCAAAGAGAGAATGAAGGACTGCTAGTGATTCTTCTCCATACTCATGCTCCTAGGCATATCTGGGAAAGAAAAAGAAGACAATGATTCAAGTGGGGAGTTCTAGCGTCTATAAAAAGCAACTTGGGCCTCTTTTACTGGCCCTTGGCTCCAAGGACCTCTTCTCTCCAGAGAAGTCTGTCTCTATCACTTTACTAAATAAAACTTGCTTGCTACACTTGCCTAGGCCATTCTCTTGGTGTTCATTCTTCTACTTTAGGGAACAAGAACTCGATCCCCACCAGATGGTATTATTTTCACATTCCATGATGTATGCATGGTGTCTCATACAGAGAGTCTAGTTCTCTGCCAATGTTTTTCCCCTTGCTGCAAAGGGACATCATTGTAACACAGGATGTGGATAAAAGGATGGCTTGAGTTGGCCTGCATGGTGCTTTATACCTGCTTGTGTTTAATGACCTGCCACAGGCCCATTTTTGATTGAGGCAAGAGGTGTTCCAAGTAGACAAGGGCTACTCAGGAGAAGCAGCTTTCTGGACCCATTTGCATTGCACATCAAGCTACCTGCTTTGGTAACTAGATTAACCTTTCTGAGATTCAGTTTTGCCATCTGGAAAATCATACCCAGCCTAGAACATTGGTTTTGAATCTGTTCTCTGTAGTTTTAAAGGATCCCAGCAGGCTGTCTGAGGGCCCTGGTGCAGGAAGGAGGAACTGTATTTTGAGCTGATTTTCATACTGGAGATGCTCCAAAGATTTCTGAACCTTGAAAATAGTATAAATGGGTGGAAATAACTGAATGAGATGGCCTTCAAGGTTTCTTCTTGCTCTCTTTACCTGTGAAATGTGTTCCCTTCCTCAGTACAGTCATTTCATGTTAAGAAGCCTCAACCTGGATTTGATTTATTGTATCTGCTTACAACTTGGCGTGATTTCTATTTTTTAGTGATAGTTTCCTACCACCACCTTCTACAAGCAGACCTCCTGTGACTTATTACATAATGGATAATCATATGAGTGTTGAATACATTTGACAGTGTCCATTTTTTAAAATTAATTTTAAATAAAGAGATATATTTCTCCATTTTTCCTGTAATTATCCTCAAAGAAAACATGTTATAGCACGTCACTTCAGGTCTTTATTTCTGTTAGTCTTCCAAATTCCTCCAGAATAGCTTTGTTTTGCAGTGATAGATTTTTGTCCTTAGAATATTTCATTGGGAAAGCAATCTGAAGCAAGAGAACAATTTAAATTCTTTACAACTGACTAAATATAACATAAATCTGAAAGCACTTGGGCCTCTGAAGTATCCAAGTTCCTAGAAAAAATACCTATAATATACACCTTTCTTACTTTGCAAGATTACTGAAACATTTTCCTATGGAGTTTAACATCCAATAAATATCACTTTTAGAATATCATTTATTTGTACTCCCAGGTGTGCCTTTCGAATAGCTTGACATCATATATTCACATTCAGATGTACAGACTTTCTGAGATTCTGCCTAAAATTATTTTAAAATATTTTTTAAAAGTAGATAAAATATATAGATAATTTAATTCCCTTTAAATTATTGAGTTCTTTAATTTCTGAAAAAAATAATAATGCCTAAAATTTTATGTCAATGGGAAATCAAAGAGCATCCTTAGAAACTCTGAAAGTTTCTGTTCTTCTTTTCCAAAAGACCCTCTGATTTCTAAATCTGCATAATTTACAAAAAGGCTAATGAATGTATGAGAGGGGTTTATCACATGACATAAGATATTCTCTACATTTTGTTAACATCATTTTACCCTCTCTACATATATGCTATATGTGTACACACAATAGTTTTCCAGGATTATGCAAGGGACATTAGCTGATACTAACTAAAATCTGCAAAAGGTCAAATCCCTTACATAAAATGATGTAGTATTGGTAGAACCTGTGCACATTTTCTTTTATATTTTAAATCACTTTTAGGTTACTTGTAGTGGTTAATATGATGTAAATGCAAGGTAGGTAGTTGTTATACTATATTGTCTAGTGAATAAAAAGAAAAGAAAGTCTGCACATATTTATTACAAATGCAATATATTTTTCTGAATATTTTCAATCCACAGTGGTTTAATCAATGGATGAAAAACCTTCATACAGAGGAACAAATGTACACACACACACACACATACCGCACACACACACTTGTCCTATTTAAATTAAATTAAGTTATAGTCTGCAATGCCTTTTCTCTGGCCCTTCTGAGTTTCCCTAAGCTGAGTTGGATTGTTCCCATTCATCACAAAAGAATTTTCCCTTAAGGGTCAGAGTTTTCCCCTTTCTCTGTCTGGAGGCTTTCTCCAGGGTCTCTGGGAGCTTTTTAGTCTCCTCTTAGGAGACACTAGAAGGTCCTAAGATTTACCCTTCCCCAGTGGCAGCCTTCAACAAAAGATGACATAACCCCCAAAGAACTTCTAAGGCTATGCTTGGTGCCATGGACCTTCCCAGTGAGGCTGAGCCAATTTCCCCTTTGCAGCTGCTCTGAATACACCAGGGCTGGCTTCCTTCCTTCTCTCACTTTCTCTACCCGCCCCCAGCTTATGCTTTTTGGGAACACCTCCCAAATTATCTGCATTCCGATCCTGTCTAAGGACCTCTTTTAGAGGAATGTAAACTAAGAAACCAGTTCTACTCTATTATTAACATGCTTCCAAATAGTGCTTTATATTTGTGCAATGCTCATCGCCTTATGCAAATATTATTTTTTAAGTAGAATATGGGTACTTTGCTTTGATTTTAAAGAAACACCAGGGGAATCTATGTTTGGAAACAATTCAGCAATTATTACATTTATTATTTATGTGAAGAAATTGAGAGCAAAAATATTGAAATTTGCATTGTACTCAAGGGCAAATACTAAATAGGAATCGAACAAAAATCTACAATTTCTTTCCAAAAAGAAAGTAGGCCATGACTTTGAGTCTATTTTAACTGCAGATTTCCTGTTTTTATAAACAAATAAAAAAAAAAGTAAAAGAAAAAGTGGATTGTATGGAAACAACTGTCTAATCTCTAAAAAAAAAGAAAAGTATCTTGATATTTTCTTTGTCTCTTTGGTGGATAGTCCCATCCATAACTTTAAGTTACTCTTTCAAAACTTATTTAGCACTTGAAAAATACACATCAATCCAAGTGAAAGTATCTATGTATGTAGACATTGCTCTAAAGCAAATCTTAAGCCTGTGTCCACACTGAGAGGTTTATCCTGGCTTCTTTTTGTTATGACATTCCATCATTCATTGACTGCCCAATTTAGCTTGTTTTTCTATTTCCTGTTCTTTTTCCTCATCTACCAAAAAATAGCATTTCTAAAATTCCTAAATCTACATTCAATAAACCAACCACTCCCTTAAAGAAATAGACCAGTGGTCCACCTAATGTTTTGAACACAGCCCTTGCTGCTCTGCCACTGAGGCTTATTTTAAAGTGGAAATATTTTCTGTTCCTATTCTCCCTCTCCTCCTCCCTATCATAGGACAGGGAACAGGATTACTTTTTCCCATTCTAGGCTAGTTATCTTTCTTTAAGCATACACCCTACACAGGAACCAAGTAATCCAGACTTCAGGGATGGCTGCAGAAGATCTAAGAAATGACTATTTCCCAAGTTAACAAATGAACCACAAACCACCCCCTTCCATGCAGGCAACCCAGGGAATACCTGCAATGAATCTCTTCTTTAAAAATCCTCTTTTCTTCTTGAGCAGCAGTATCCCAGCCTCTGGGACAGGAGTACCCTGTGCTTCATCTTCTCTAGCAATGCAACAAACCTTTTTCATTTTTCTGAAAACCTCGTCTTCATTTTTGAATTGGCATCAGGCACAAAGAATGAGCTTTCAGTAACAGAAATAAATGGAGATAAACTTATTTCAGGGTGTGTTTCCAGTCACTTCTAAGAGAGAAGAAGTCATCACATAACCTTACTCACAAAACATTTGTGTAGAATTATATTCATTATTAAAGATTATTTCATTAATAAATATTAATGCTCATTAATAAGCATTAGGGAATCAAGGGTTTCCTCCTAATAATATTTACCATTTATATTATCCCATGTTAGTGTCAGTGGACAGGCTTTCAAAACAGGAAAACTGGTCTTTACAGGAATTTAGAGTTAAAAATTGGGTTTATAAAAAGAGGACAGGACACACACACACACACACAGGAAAAAAAAACACACACACACTATTTGGCATTGTTATGAGCACGAGTTGGGATGGAGCTCATGTTTCATTGAGTGGAAGAATGTATGCAACAAACGCCCCTAAAGATTCAGAATTTCCTGTGCAGAGGGCCTGGAAAGGTAAGAAATGCTGATTAAGTCTTAGAGCTCTCCTCCTTTTAAAGGCCCTTAAGGAGAAGTTGATAAGCTCCTCTTGATTGGTTTTGACATTTCAATTGTCTCATGGAAGGTGCAGGCTAGATTATGGATTATGCAGCCACTTTCTGCAAGATGGCACCTCATGCGTTTTCTGTGAAACATGCTAGGATGGCTGTCCTCTGCTTGGCTTCGTCAACCTTCCTGTCCCTCCTCTGCTCTCCCCTCTCTAGTCTTTGCTCTCTCAGCATAATGAACAGGCTGCTGTGAACACCCACTGACACTGAATGTAGTGCATTCTCTTCCTACAGGTTAAATTGTTGGTGCATAAGAGCAAGTGTGTATTTCAAATTGTCAGGACCTTTTTCTAAGTGGCTTTGCAAGTTTATTCTCTCGCCTGTACCCACTAAAGTTTTTAGTAACTCCACACTCTTGCTAACATCTGGTGCTGACCATCTCTACCATTTCAGCCATTCTGGTGGGCAGTGATCTCATGGTTTTAATTTGCATATCACTTAAGAAAAGTAAGACAAAGTATTTAGGGGGCCTTTGCATACCTTCCTTTTTATTTGTCTTTCTTTTTATTATTGAGTCATAATTTTTTTATATATTTTAGATAGCAATTCTTTGTTAAATATTAATATTATGGGTATTTTTCCTGGACAATGGCTTGTCTATTCCTCTTCCTCTTCATGTTTTCTGGTAAGAAGATTTTAGGGGGCTGAGCTAGTGGCTCAGTGGCAGAGCTCTTGCTTGGCATGGATGAGAAACTGGGTTCAATTCTCAGCACCACGTGCAAATAAATAAAATAAAGGTTCATTGGCAACTAAAAAAATATTTTTTTAAAAAAGAAGATTCTAAAGTTTTTATGAAGTAAACTTATCCATTCGTTGGAGAAAACCTACCTTGGATGTAGCATTTCTGTATATCTTCTGAGTGAAGGATACTGAAAGCTTTGTCCAATAAACTTTGCAAAGCTGTTCTGGGGAAAGGTGTGCATTTGTTTATTTTCTAGGCAAATAAAAAACTAATGTGTCCTTTCCTTCCTCATAGACATTTTAGAGAGATTAAAAAGAAAAAAAAAAGGCCTTCTTCCAGACTAGAAGGCAGATTTGTTTGTTGACTGAGATAATGAGTTTAATGTGTCTCTCCAGAAGGGAGTAGGCAGTGACCCAGAAGTGGGTGGAGGATGGTTGGGGCAGGGCACTGAGAGCTATGGTCCTCCGGTAGGACACAGGCCTGCAGTAAACTCCACACACTTGGATCTGCCTCTGTGTCACTCTGTGGGACTTGGGGCACAAAGAGAAACTCAGGCTGCTAACTCTGCTTAGGGTCATACATTTTTTAAGCAAATGTGGGCTTGTTTGCCTACCGAACAAATCTATGAAAAAGCAAGACTTAGCCCAACTGATTTAGTAGCTGAATCCTCTATGGAAGGGCTTGACCATATAACATCATTTTTTTTTTAATTTTATGGTTATTGTTCTCTTTGTTTTATGTAGGAAACAGTGGTGTAATCCCTAAGTAATGAAGATGTATCAGGATATCAAAATTTTTTTTTCTAAAAGTTTCATTTTCTTTCTTTTAAGAAAAAAAATTTTAAGTTTAATTATTTTTATTGGTGCATTATAATTATACATGATAATGGGATTTATTATGACATATTTGTATATGCACATAACAGATTGATCATTCATAATACCCTGTACATATTATTTCCCTCCCTAGCCCCTTCTCTTGATCTGCTTGCTTTACTGATATTGCTTTCATTATTATTCTTTCAATTAGTTAATTATGATTATATATGTAAGTGGGATTCATTGTGGTATATTCATATATGAACATAGCATAATTTGGTAGATTTTTGTTCCCCATTACTTCCCAGGTCTACTCATCCTCCCTCCCTCATGATCTGCTTCCTCTATTAGTGTCCCTTCTATTTTCCATGAGATCCCATATTGTTTATTTCATTTTTTTCTCTCCCCCCAACCCCCTCACCTGCCTCACTTCTCCATGTGAGGAAACATACCACCCTGGACTTTTTGAGTCGGGCTTACTTCACTTGGCACAATGTTCTCCAATTTGATCCATTTACCAGAAAATGGTATAATTTCATTCCACTTTGTGGCTGAAACTCCATTGTATACATATACTATATATATATATATATATATGCATATTTTTTCTTTTTCTTTTTCCATTTATCTGTTGAGGGGCACCTAGGCTGGTTCCTTCATCTGCCTATTGTGAATCATGCTGCTATAATCATTGATATAAATGCATCACTATAATATACAAATTTTAGAACTTTTGAATAAAAAAATTAGAAGAGAAATAACAAGGGCATATGGTTGTTCAACCTAGGCTTTTGAGTATTCTCCATACTGCTTTCCAAAGTGATTGTACTAATTTGCAGTCCCTCTAGCAATGTATAATGAATAAGTGTACCTTTTCCCCCTCATCCTTGCCAACAATTGTTATTTATAGTCTTGATTATTGATACTCTAATTGAGATGAAATATCTGAGTGGTTTTCATTTGCATTTGCCTGATTGCTAAGGGTGATGAACATTCTTTTCATATATTTATTGGCCATTTGTATTTCTTATTTTGTAAAATATCTGTTTAGATTCTTTGCAATATTTATTAATTTATTGATCCTTTTTTGGTGTTAAGTCTTTTGAATTCTGAATATTAATTCCCTGTTGGTTGTAGTTGGAAAAGATTTTCTACCATTTTCTTTTCATATTATCAATTTTATTTCCTTTGCTGTTCAAAAGCTTTTTAATTTGATACCACCACAATTTCTGATTATTGGTTTTATTTCTTGAGACTTAGGGATCTTTTTAAGAAAGTCAGTGCTGGCACCAAAGTTTTGGAGTGTTGACGCCTTTTTTTAAATTATTATTTGTTTGTTTTTTTGAGTAGTTGCAAAATTTCTGGTCTAATTCTAAGGTCATTGATAAATTTTTAGCTGACTTTTGTGCAGGGTGAAACATTGGGATCCGTCTTTATTATTTTACCTATGTATATTCATTTTCCCACCACTGTTTATTAAATGGTCTCACTTTCCTCTAACCTATGTTCTTAACATCCTTGCCAAGTAACAGATGATGGCATGTGAGTTTGTCTCTGTGTCTTCTATTCCACTCTATTTGTCTTTATGTCTGTTCTTCTGCGTTGGCAGAACACCAAGCACTTTTTGTTACTACAGCTCTGTTGTATAATTTAAGCTCAAGTATTGTGATGCCTCCAACATCACTCTTGATGCTCGATATTGCTTCAGATATCCATACTCTTTTATTCTTCCAAATTAATTTTAGGAGTGTTTTTTCTAGTTCTGTGAGGAATTTCAGTGATATTTGAATGAGGATTCCATTGAATCTGTAGAGCACTTTTGGTAGTATGCTATGGTGACAATATTAATTCTGCTTATCCAAAAACATGAGAGGTCTTTCCGTTTTCTAAAGTCTACTTCAATTTCATTCTTCAGTGTTCTATAGTTTTCATTGTAGAGTTCTTTCACCTCTTTAGTTAGATTGATTCCCAAGCTTTTTTTTTTTTTTTTTGAGGTGATTAATTTTTTAGCAGATTCATCATCAGAGTATAGCAGTATGATTGACTGATCTTGGGTCCTGCTACCATGCTGAATTTATTTATTAGCTCTAAAAGTCTTCTGATGGAGTTTCTTGGGTTTTCTAAATATGAGATGATGTTTTCAGCAAGATCATCAGCAAACAGAGATATTTGAGGTCTCCTTTTCTTATTTTTATTGTTTTTCTGTTCTTCCATTGCCAGATTGCTATGTTTAGATTTCCAAAGACTATGTTGAAAAAGAGTAGTGAAAGTGGGCATTCTTGTCTGTACCTGTATTTTAAAGAATATGCTTTCAGGTTTTTCTCTATTCAATATCTGAGAAACAAAAAGTATAGTGGTTCATTTTCAGAATATAATATTTAGCCTTAAGTGTAAAATTGGAATGTAAGAAATGCAGCCAGAAGGAAAAAAAGAGCAGAATGGAAAAATACAAGCAGCTAACTCAAACCATAGCACCAAAGCCTATGGATGCGGCAGCTCCAAATTCCATGCACCTGAGCAGCCCCTTGAAAAATGGGAGGTGGGGGAAGTGATTGGTCTAACCAAGGGACACAAAGTAACACATATACAGATATACATTTTCAAATATACAAATCTATACATTTTCAAAATAGTTTCTGATTATCATTTGGATTTCAGTAGAATCTATGGTGATATTCCTTTTTCTCATCTTGAATTTTATTAATTTGAAGTTTTTCTTCTCTTTCTTTTGGTTAGTTTCACTGAGGTTTTATCAGTCATGTTTATCCTTTCATAAAACCAACAGTTTTGTTGATCTTCTGAAATTTCTTTTATTCTTAATGTGATTGAGCTCAGCTCTGATTGTAATTACTTCCTTCCTTCTACGGATTTTGTTGTTGGTTTGTTCTTTTTCTAGGTCTTTGAGATATAATGTTAAAATACATATTTGGTATCTTTCTATTTTTTTTTTGATGTATGAACTCAGTGCTATAAACATTCCTCTTAGAACTTCCTTCAAAATGTCCTAGAGATTTTGATACGTTATAAAATTCTCATTTACTTCTTAGAATTTTTTTATTTCTCACCTGATTTCTTCTGTTATTCATTCATCATTCAAAAGCATATTATTTAATCTTCAGGTATTACAGCGGTTTCTATTTTTTATCTTATTATTCATTTCTAACTTCATTCCATTGTGATCTCATAGAATGCAAGGTATTACTTCTGTTATTTTTATTTGCTAAGGTTTGCTTTTTGACCTAAAAATGTTGTCTATTTTAGAGAATGATCCATGTGCTGCTGAGAAAAAAGTGAATGATCATTAAGATGATCATATGATTCTTATCTATTGATGTGGTGAATTACACTTATTGACTTCCCTATGTTGAATCAAACTTGCATCCCTGGGATGGATCCCACTTGATCATGATGCAAAATATTTTTGATGTGTTTTTGTATTGGGTTTGCCAGAATTTTATTGAGAATTTTTGCATCTATGTTCATTAGAAATATTGGTCTGAAGTTTTCTTTCTTTGATGTGTCTTGGCCTGGTTTGGGGATCAGGGTGATATTGGCCTCATAAAATGATTTTGGAATTATTGACTCTTTTTCTATTTCCTGAAATAAATTTTTTTTGTATATTTTTATATGCAATAAACTGATTATAGGGAATGAGTGAGACGTTCCCATGACCTAAGCTCATGCTTCCTGCCAAAGTAGAGAAACGCCTTGGAGAACTGTGAAAACACTGGCTGATTTAAAATCTCTTGGACTTTATCTGTTGTGGTTAGATTTGAACAAAGATTTAGAGGTCAAGAGTTTAGAATTCCAATCTTCGGAATCCCAGGATGGTGTACCTTAACAAAATTGGGTTGAAATAAGCCCAGCTGAAGGGGCAGGGGACCTTCCTTCCACTCCATTAGGGCAGACTGGACAGGCGAAGATGCATTGCAGGAAATAAATAATTTTTGCTGCAGTTTCTGGAAGAAGAAGTGTGCCCATTTCGTAAGATAACATAACAGATGGAGTTGGCAGGACAGAAGCCTTGTCACAGAACATAAGGTCAGAAAAGGGGAGAAGTCCAAATGACCTTCGCAGGTGTGCAACTCATCAGTGATAGAATTATCAGGAAGGGTGTTATCAAGATGAATCTAATGACTAACACCTTGCAGGAAGCTGGTTGCTTTGGTAATCTGTGTCTGTCTAGGTGAGTCGCCCAGATTCATAGCTGAGGTCCCTGTAACAAAAGGCAGAAGAATAAGAGAAAACAATACGGACGTGTTTGGCACAAATTGTACGTGACATGGGTCCTTCACAAGGAAATGAAGACCCACAGTGGGCAGTCGTGGAGAGGTGTGACGGCAGACAGGGGTGACGGCAGACAATGGTGACACCTGGGAGGACCTCAAGAGGCCTGTTATTTCAGGATTCTCTGTGTCCGTGTCTGCAGATCATGGGTGCTCCTTCCTATGTGCAAAGGGCAGACTTCCTTCTGTGAGGGCCTTAGGACCTGTCTCAGGAGAAGGGGGAAGTCAGATCCCCCACTTCTGGGTTTTCCTGGAATGTCAGTGGGCCAAATATGGGCAGTATTTCCTGAACCCCATCAGCTGGGAAGGATGTGATAGAGTGCGCGTCTTTTACCCAGCCCCTGAGAAGCCCCTAAGAAGGACTGGATAATTCTCAACACCCACTCCCCCAAAGGAAGGCCAAGACCCTGGGGTTAGGGAGCCTGTCTAGCCCTGTCCAGCCCTGAGGAAGGGGTTCGGGGAGGCATCCCCATTTCTCTTGAAGAGCTCAGAGGAGAGGAGGCACCTCAGTAGATGGCAAGTCCATAACAATAGGGTGGTGTGACAACCAGACAGAACACTAATTAGTTCTCTTTGTAAGAGACGTTTGAATTAACTCTGAGAAAATAAGATTTTAAAACCAGCAGTCTGTGCAGTTTGATTTGTGTTTATATCATCTTCTGTGCTTGTAGAGATAATGCCAAAGCAGTGTATCCGTGTTCTCCATGTTGAACGTCTAGGTCCCAGCTCCAAGGGAAAGCAGTCCTCACCAACCTGAACAGATGCAGGCTATCCTTACCAACAGCTTGGAAATGCAATTCCTATAAAGAGAGTACAGGAGACCCTCAAAGATTTTTCAAGTGCTGTTGATTTCCCATCTTATTTTAACTAAGAACTACCGATCAAGCTGATGCTTACGAGCTTGTGTTTTGCATGGCTTGATGATTTGAGTGTGTGTGTGTGTGTGTGTGTGTGTGCGCGCGCGCTTATCATCTCCCAACCATTGCTTTCTTAGCTGCCCTGATTCTTATTTGAATTCCCTATGCCCGTCTTGTCCACTAATTTGTGTCCACAAAGTATATCATGAACTTCTGTCTTCTCTTTATGGGCTCTATTATTGTAACATTCATGAGTGATAAGTGCTGTTAGATAGGCCAGGGTCAAGAGCTTCATGCTTAAAGCTGCTGCTTTTCTACTTGGTGCTGAGCTCCCTATTCTTTCTTTGTTACTGTCACATATTTTTCCACTCTAAGAGCAAAACAGGCTTTTATTTCAGCAATTTGTGAATCCCAGAGCATTATTATTACTGAGTTTCACAGGGTTGTTCAGCTAGTGGTGGGTGTGAAAAGAAGCCGTAGCACAACTCTTCCTTCTTCTGTCGTATCCATTAATGTGAATACATGTATATCTTCTTTTAATTTACTATTTTCAAGAACCAAAAAATGCAAAATCAAATTACCTGAAGCTTATGATCCATCATTTATTATATAAGATATAAGATATTTTTGCGTTCATTGTTCTGCTCCTGGAGGGGATGAAGAATGAACTTGGGATGATGTTTAACTCATTCTTCCACATTCTTGCCTTAGGAGCCCTCAGATTGTAGGTAACCAGGTAATTGGTGACAGTGAACTGCAGGTGATCAGGTACTGTGCTGATTTACAGAAAGTGTTCAAAAAGATTATGGAGGCCAAAGAACCCAGGGTCTTATTGGCAACAATGCATTTGAACATGGTGCTCCAGAAAGACAGCTCCAGCTTCAAAATTCTTTCCTACTAGTTTAGTCCTTGAGGAAATGTGCATTATATGTAAGCTAAGTAATTAGCAACTGCCTAGTTGTGGTAAGAAAAATGCAATCACTTCCAGGAGCAAGATGCCAGCTTCAAGCTCGGGAAACTACTGGAATTTGGAAAACATAAGCAGATGGGAAGAAAGAGAAAGGTTATGCATTGTGAGATAAAAAGAGAATTTATTTTTATCAAGTCTGTTTTCCTATGTTTATATAATTAAAAACCAGGACACAATGACTGCAGAAAGTTATTCAATGAAAAAGGAAACACTACCCAAAGCATCCTGACTCAGAAATGATGTCCTGGTATTTATTGCATTCATTGTATTTGTCTACATGCATGTAGATATGAAAAAAGTTAACCAGTTTGTATTCTGACCCTGCTAATTTCCTTATATGAAGATTCACATTTATTTACATGCTCTTGACAGATCATTTTAAACATTGGGAAATGCCACAATACTAAAGAGGAGAGGATGGAACTCGGCACCTCAGTAATTCCTTTAACCAATAATTCCTTTATCAATAATAGCTTTAACCAATACCCACTCAGTGATGTTGAGACTTCCCTCAGATTTTAATATCAGAAATAAACATTTGATTAAAAATTCTAATTGGTTCTTCCTATGGAGTTCTTGAATGAGCTTCGTGATCCAAAAAGTTAAATAGCTACTTGTTCTGGCTAAATGTTTCCACTTCCATGTGTTCCCACCATCTCTCTGCACACGCGTGAATAATGGACATGGTCAATGAGTCGCACAAATCCAGGACACTTCCTACCAGTGTCTCGGGCCCCAGGTGGGACCACGAAGAGACAGGACCATGGTCTTCCTGAGAGCCTGGCTCAGGAGCCTCCCTGTCTCGGTGAGGGTCAAGAGCATTTCCTGACTCTGAAGAAAGTCTTTCTCAACTTCTCGTGAAGGATGAACCCAAAGACAGCAGACTTTCAATGCCCAGGTCTCCTGTTGGTTCAGTCCCCAGCAGAGTCAGACCAGGCTCTCAGTGTTGAGGCCACCTCTCCAGGAGCACAGCAGCTGGCCTCCCATGGTCAGGCGTGCCCTTCAGTCTGTGAGGAGTGTGTGATTGTGGGCTTGGCCTCAAGAAGGAAAGCCAGAGGGTGCTGATTCGGGATGCAGCTCCACAGGGGTTTGGTGTCTGGTAGGAAGCACGTGGAATATTCAATTCACTTTGGATTTGGGTTTTTTGGACCTTCATGGCCTTTAGCATGCATTCTGAAAAGACTTGTTAGTAATCCTAATTGTTTAATAAATGTAGTGTCTTAGAATAAGAGAACTGTGTAGAAACATATTGGCAGATCCAAAGTAACAACTCTAAACCCTCAGTTTTATTTACATACTAATAGTATAGAAATAACCTGCATAAACTTCTTATTTCTAACTTTCCCTCCTCACTGATATAGTGGACTGCCTTTACCCTTCTACTCTGTCCAGAAGTGAGAGAGCTTGAGTGTGCAGATGATGTGTGTGAGTACCCGAGTGCACAGAGCACTGCTTCGCAGAGAAGGGGACGAACCTTTCTCTAGAAACATCCCGGAGCTATTCAACTACAAGTGGAACATGCATTCAATATTTATTAGCCTTTGAATAAGAACATTTTAATATACTTAACATAATGAGAAATCATGTTATTATACAGATTATTCATTTAAATGCACTTATTAAGCATTTAAACCCTTTTCAATATTAAGACAGCATGAACTGAACCAACATTACAGAATTAGGGTATAATTTTGCCAAAATAAAAAACCACTTGCTATTGTTGTGTTTAGTACCTTAAAGTCAAAAATGCATTTAAAAAGACCATACATGTATGTGGGACTTTGCAGATTGCATAGTGTATTCTTGTACTAATTTATTTGCTTTAAATATCATTGTAGGAATTGGGTATTCTCCATAGACTAAATATTAAAAAAAATTACAAGGAATAATTTCAATTTGAAAAGTACTAAATGCATGAAGGACAAATATACATAAGGAAATTATTTAAATAAATTCTGTGTAATCCAAAGTTCTTATAAAATGAAAGCGTATTCTAAAATGGGCAGAATGCCTGCTGACTTAGGCCAGTTGACTTGGTGCTAGAGTGAGCTCATGTTACCAATAACTGAAAGGGCTGGGATTTTGCTAAGAAGAGGGAAATCAGAAAATCGATACAGGGAAGAGGCAATAACACCCACTAAAATTAGCAAATACTTTTGGCTGCTTCAACTCTTCTCACGTCATTTACCACAGTTCTTTTCACCAAGCTTAAGACTATAAAGTAGAAAAGGAAAGCAAAGCAGAACAGTTCTACCCTCCAGTACCTGCATTAGGATCATGGGTTCCTCATTTCCTAAACTAAACACCATTCCATTGCTAAGGAAGGTGTGTTCGACCTTCCCAGGTTTTCTTAGCAGTCTTGCTTGTATAGGAAGCTGTGTGATTTCATCTTCATCATTCAGGAGGGACATTGAAAATTGTTGATGACATATTTTTCAAATATCATTAATTTGTGGGTATCTCTGTGTGTTCTTGCATCACATTAAATACTGTCTTGCATGTGCTGAGGCTGCCAGGCACTCACTCCTAGTGGCTCCCCTTCTCCCCTCTTTACATTGACTCTGAAATCCAGTACACTCGTCCAGAGACATCAAGTGGGAAAGCACAGTGATGAGAGCATGGTTCCTCCCTGGATGTGGTTTCAAAGGGTGAAGCAAATTCCCCAGAAAGTGTGTTCATGTAGGAAAGGAACATTTGTGAGGAAAGAACTGAGGTTGGATTCAGTGACCTGTACTTCTGTATTCCTGTTACTTCCTGGGCTCGTTTTGCTAGGTAGCATTTCCCTGTAAAATCCTAGTGGTAACATAACACATTAACACATAAATCAGCTGGAGCAGGAGTTCAGCATGCACTTTGCAGTGCACAGATTGATCGGGATACACCCCCAAGCACAGGGCTGGTTTGAACCACTTGGCGATGCATAGTTTTAGTTGCCCATTTACCAAATATTACACAATTTCTAAATGATTTCAAAACTATGTTGAAGTCATGCTAATCCTATACATTTATACACATCATTTGCATATATTGTTCAGGACAGAGTACTTGAGGAATTCTCAAATAAATTACAAGCTTTTATAGAGAATATTTAGAAATATGGCTTTGAATCTGCATTGTTATGGAGAAAACAACTAGTAATTAATTTGGGGAATAGCCAGCTGTCTTTAAAAATCAATAACTGAGCCTTTCAACTGCATATGCATTTTATATTATTTATGCACATATTACTTAGGTTTAAAGCTCCATTTAAAAAATAAGTAGTTACAGAAGCCAATAAATGTAGACCCCGGAAACATTTACTGAGCACCTGGGCTGGTATAGACTGTTATGTTGTCCAATCCTCCTAACCCTTAGTGAGATATTATCGTTTATGGACACATTATTACTGAAGAAGAAAGATGATTAAGAGAACTCACAACAGTCTTCATACTGTAAAAACAGATTTCCCTGGCCCCAGCATAGACACTTTGGGCCCAGTGTCAGAAGAAAAGTCTAGATTTATCAAATTCTAGAGTAGTTTATATGGATGGAGACAAGGATAATCTGTGTAAAACAGAAAGATCAGAATCACTGCTTTGACTTGTTCCTGGGCACAATATCTATTATAATTTTAACTTCAAAAATAGTAATGAAAGGTATAATTTTTAATGTTTATAAAAGTTGGGAGCTGGGGTTGTGGCTCAGTGGCAGACTGTTTGCCTAGCATGTGTGAGGCACTGGGTTTGATTCTCTGCCTTCTGTGGGGAGGGTTGGAAGGCATCCTGCAGCCTCAGAGTAATTAAGAATCATCACAGATATTGGATACCTGGACATGGACACGATAATAAATACATGATGGTTGTAAACTCACTACCAAAATGAAATACTTCCCTGTGGACCCGTGACTCTGCCCAGTTCATTTAAATTGCATGTGTGTGTCTGTATACTGTTACTGGAACCCTCATCAAGTGGTGTTATGGTTGTTAGCTTATCAGTGTCTGTGATTGCCCAAGAAATGGAAGGCAAGGTTTATATCATCTAATTGTATTGCCTCTAGTGTTTTATATCTAGGGAATCTATATATAGTTCATTAATCTCATAATTACTGTTCAGCCTTCAACATCACTATTGTTTTTCTCTTTCCTTTCTTCCTCCTTCCTCCCCAATTCCTTCTACCTTCCTTCTTTCACTCTTCTTACCACCTTTCTGTCCACACATATGAAGAACAGCTATCACTTACTAAGGACTCTAATGTGCTTTAAGTATATCATGGTGACAAAAAGCAGAATTCATGAAATTTATAATTAATTGTGGAAAGATTAATTAATTAATAATCATATGAAAAAATATAAAATTGCAACAGTGTTAAGTGCTATAAAAATCTACTGGGGATAGAGATGTGGCTCAGTGGAAGAGCCCTTGCCTACCATGCATGAACTCCTGGGTTTGATCCCTAGTACCACAAAAAGAAAATAAATAAAAATAAAAGTAAACAAGAAAGAGACATTACTGAGGCCATATGAAACACGGAATCCAGTCACTGTGCTGGAGTGGATGTGAGGGACCCCTGACTGAGAACGTCTTTCTGGCTTGGACATACAGACTGTGATGGGAGAAGTGAAGAGGGGCCGGAACAGGGGAAGGGAGTAAAGAAGGTCTTAGTCCAGCCAGGAAGGCTGGTATCCCCAGGGCATTTGGTAGGAAACCAACATACCAAAAGGAGCAGAGGAGGCTTCAGCATTAGGGAATAAATCAAAGGAAAGAGGGTGGGAGAAAGTGCCAGAGAGAGCCCATGCCACTGAATGCTAAGGTTTGGATGTGAGGTGTCCTCCAAAAGCTCACATGTGAGACGGTGCAAGGAGGTTCAGAGGAGAAATGATTGGGTTGTGAGACTCTAAACCCAATCAGTGATTTAACCCCCTGTTAGGGATTAGCTGACTGGTGACTGAAGTGGTGGGATGTGGCTGGAGGAGGTGAGAATTAAGGCTCTGCTTTGAGTGTACATTTGTATCTGGAGAGTGGAGTTTCTCTCTGCTTCACGATCATCCTGTCAGCGGCTTCCCTCTGCCACACATTCTGCCATGATGTTCAGCTCACCTCAACCCTGAGGAATGGAGCCAGCCTTCTGTGGACTAAGACCTCTGAAACTGTGAGCCCTCAAATAAGTGCTTCCTCCTCTAGGATTGGGCTGGTCAGGTCCTTCAGACACAGAAGCAAAAAAGCTGCCTGAAACCACTGTGTACAGTGTTCCTGCAGGGAGGAGGGCAGCGCAGCCCAGGGCTTGTGCCCAGCCGCGGCTGGTGAGAGATGGGGCGGACGGAAGGGAAGTCTGAGATGTGCTCAGAGGCAAACTGAGCAGGACCTGGTGAGAAACTGAGGAGGAGAGCAGAAGATCAAAACAGGGCCATGGGGCAGCAGCTAAGATCCAGGAAAAGGAGAGAGGTGCAGGAGGAAGGACAGGCAGCGTGGGTGGGGCATTGTTCAGGGGGTGGGTGCAGGCACTTCTATTTCAGGGCCTGACAAGAATGAGTCGCGGCTAGTTAGTCTATGAATATATGGAGGAGTTGTCATAGCAGCATAGAAAAGGCACTCAAAGAATCTTCAGTTCCAAGTACCAGGAAACTGCCCTATGCCTGGGTCCCTGTCTGTGACCTCAGAAATGCTCAGAATGCCTCTCTTGGTGAGACGAGAGATCGGTGTGCAAAGCTGAATCAGGCAATTATCGCTCAGCAATATGGGTCATCACTTCCTTATCTACTTTCTAGGACTGCTGTAAGGATCAAAGGAGATAATTTGCTTCAAAAACCACGCAGCCTTCTGCAAAGCAAATGGGAGGAATTGCTATCTATCAAACCCAGATGCAACCACAAAACAAATGATTCAATGCAGGCACACATTTCTCTTTTGTCTTTTGCTAGTGGTTTGATAATTTCGGAACTTTGTGTTTAGGAAACAATTAGACACCTTACTACACTACCCAAATGCAATGATTAGAGGAATGCAAGATTAGAAAACTGTGGCTTTCATTTAAAGTAAACAAAGTCCTTGAGTCTATATACAGGCTTATTGACAGTAGAAAGCAGCTAAGGCGCTGTGGGTGGGTAGGAAGGACGGCAGACACGTGTCCCCGCACACTCCCTGAGTTTCTACAACCACTACATGCCGACATGGTGGGCAAAGTTGTCTTGCTGCCCCCAGGTCTGTCCTTGACCTCATTGCAGCCTTTGCAGCTGCTGCTGACACCACTTGGGCTTCCTTGTCCCCATGTGAATTCTCCAGGAAGCTACAAGTCTGGTTGCCACCACAGGATTGTGATTCTCCTTCAAACCCTGCTCTGCTCTGTTCTTGTATTGTTCTTATTTAATTTTCCCACATTCCTGGGACTTTGTAAAATTAAACATGGCAATAGTGATCAATTACCTCCTAAGAGGTAGAATTCAGATTTTCAAATCTGTCTTTCAAATGCCAAGGCATCCGTTTTACTACATTCATTTATTTAACTCAAAATTTCTGAAGTTGGTGATTCTTTTACGTTCCAACATTGTCCCTTCACAGGCCCTAAAGCTTCAGAGCAAGGGCAGTTGGTAGGGCATGATGGATGAGCATCGGGAAAGAGTTGTTCACCAAGAGAGATTAGTGCCTAAGGTTTAAACCTGAAGGAAATAGAACCTATGTGAATTCTGGGTATTAGTCAACTCAGCTCCATAACAAAAGACCACACAGAGGACTTAGGTGATATTATATATTAGTCAACTCAAGCTGCCATAACAGAATACTGATTGTTTAATGTATACTACAGGTAGTTCCTGCTCATACCTCCAGGTCTGCTTCTAATCTAGGATGGTGCAGATTCCACATTTCATTTCACTTACCTCTGGACAGAGTCTGCTCCAGGTTGGAAGGGGAGGTTTTCCCCGGGAACACATAAGAGATGCATACTGATGGTCATTCAGATACCTGTGCAAATAATCCCTGAGCACCTATCCCCCTCCTTTGCTGAGCTCTGAGGGCCATGGGGAAGGGATCACAGCAAGCCTGAGACCTCCAGACAATGTGGAGATCAATTCCCAGGCTCTGACCCACAAAAATCCTGCTCTCTCCAGAGAGACTTCATCTCCTGACAAAAACGAAACTCTGCCCTTGATATGAGCGCTGTGGTGCTCTTGTTGGGCTGCCTGCCCCACCTTAGATGATCTGAGCCAGCAGCACAATGGCCCTCTGGGCCAAGCCTGCTCCCCGCTGAAGGGATGACCCACTCCAGTGTTCGGGCAACTGGTGGGGTGCTCCTATGCTTTGATTTTAGTGTAACATGAAAAGGCAGGGATGAAAGTCTTCAAATGTGGATTTTTCCTGGACACCTTCAGGCTAATATCCTCCTAGAGTGCAGAGAAAAAAAATATGTATGTATGTCCCCAATAATACTTTCTGACGCATGTTTCCTAAAAGGCAGGATAAAATGGGTCTATTAATTAGATTGGACTCTGAAAACTGTTCCATTTTAAAACCTTTTGGTTTAATCCATCCTTTTTGAGACAAGCACTATTGAGGATAACATTATTTGCCTCTCTTGGAAGTGTCTGGGATTCAGGGGGGGTGACCCCTGTTTGGATTCTGTCCAGCCACATTCTGTGGACCTCACTTCTACTGTTCCAGGGCAGCAACTTTGCTGTGTATTTCTAGAACTGTCCCCGCAATTCTGGGAGCAAATGCTCATTTCTCTCCTCATGGGGAGTTGTCAGCTGATTCACAGACAGATTCAAGACCACAAAGTGTTTCTGTAAAAAGTAGATGAACGGCATCAATTGGGGTCCAGAAACAGAAGTAGACATGAGCCGGCCCTGTCCCTGGGGACCAGCCCTGCAACCTGCACGGGAGGAGATTACTCAGTGACTGCAGTGGTGGGAGATGGCCCAGTTGTCTCCACCTCCAAGTGGGTGTGGGAGGACACTGCAGGTACAGAGGAGGCTGCTCCCCATGGGGCTTTGCCCCCCCTTAGACTCAGAGGGCAGCCTCTCATTGGCAGAGGCTCACGGTGCTCAGGTCCCTCTGGGCCAGCAGCAGCCTGGGGAAAGCTTGCTATTCACTAAGGTCAGTCTCCCGAACAATGGCAAATGGCAAATGAAGCCCGAGATGGTGAGGGGGAAGGTCCACTACTGTCCCTGGTGGGCTCACACAGGACATGTAAGATGATGCACAGGATTTCAGGGAGGTATTTCAGAGTGGGCAAATTAAAAATGATAGATCTCTAACATTTCCCAAACGAGGCAGCTTCCTTCCTATTTGTTGATGTCTTATACTTGGATCAAGCCAGTGTCCCTGGTGATAAAGAGCTTGTGATAGCAGTGACACAGGGGACATGTTTGACTAGGTGGGGCAATGCCTCACAGACACTACATGGGCAGCTCCAGCATTTACAAAGCCTCAGCAGGACCTTCGGGAGGCCAGGCCTCTGACCCTTCTAGCATTTCTAGAAGCCTCATGAACATTTTGATCTGGCCCTAATACACATTTCTTCTTGAATGGTCTCCCAAATATGTTTATTTGGATCATTCTCCTAGAAAAATAGTGCAACACCAACCTCCAACCCCTGAAGGTGAATGAAACCCATGGAAAGAAGGTTTAAAAAGAAAAGCAGACATTTTCAAGTGGGCTGCTTCCTACTTTAAAAATTGTAAAAGCTTTGTTCAAAGGTTTAGTTTTCTGAAAGGAAATACAGTGTCTTCCATAATGTGTCCAGAGTTTCTTTCTGGAGAAGAAAGGTAAGAAATCTCCAAGAAATCTCACTGATGTGAGGCAGCCATGAAGACTACTTGCTACATCTCCCTAAATCTAGGGAATTGAAAATGACTAAATTTTTTTTTCCTCAAATGAGGATAGATCATCTGCAAAATAGAAAACCCCACTGGTAAATCTGAATTAGAGAATTATTTACAAATTGTAGTGTCCTTCCCAGGTTGACCAACCTTCGTGCAAAGATTTTAGCAGATAAACCTAAAAGATAGCAGAGGCAAAATTCAACAACCATGAGTATTCTCAGCCTCACTGGCTGCCTTGTTAGGAAAGATGAAAGCAAGAGGAAAGGCATGTAGTGGTCAGACAGTCACACCATAGCTCTCAGGTTAGAAGGGAATACAGATAAAACCCTCGTACTATGAATGGATTTTGAAAAAATTGAAGTGACGCTTTACATGTCTTTAGAAGCCATGTGAATGCCACAAAATAGAAAACAAAAATGAGATCTCAAAATGAATAAGATTCAAAGATTAAAGATCTAAAAATAAATTAGAAGTGAATCTAACACCATATCAGAAATAGTAGAAAAATTAGCAGAAGAGAATAAAATAAACTTTAGAAACGTGAGGGGAACACGCAGCCTGCAGGGAACGGCAGGACCGAGGTAAACCCATGGAGAGAGGGTGATGGATATGGAGAAGTCCTCACAGGGACAGCAGACGGGGCCACTCAGGACTAGCAGAACTACAGACATGGAAAACCATCAAGGGAGGGAGGCCCTGCTGACAAACTGGTGCTTTTAATTTCATGAAGGAGCAAATCAAGAGCAGAGAGTGCTGTGTGCAGCCGTGGGTGCCTGAGAGCCCGCCCCCCCCACCCCCCGCCCAGGTGCTGATGGTGTGATTCTCCAAGAAGACAAATGTACAGAATGGAGTAGCTTGTAAGCTTGGTGAGCCCCGATGGTGACTTGGTCCTTGGTACTAATTGCCCCAGTAACGGGGTGGGGGGGCAGTCAGAAGTCACAGCCCTGGCAAAACTCAGCTCACTTGACTAAAGCACCCCCACCTTAATGAGTGGACGTAGGAAATATCTGCTAAAAGCTGTGGTGGCCAGGTATCACAGGTCAAATAGATTCATTTCAGTTATAAATTGTGAGAGGTGAGGCATTTCCATGTGGAATCAGTGTAGCTTAAGAAGGAACTGAGTGAAAAATGCTGTGGGTTTTAAATACTTAAAATTGTCAGGTGAAATAATTATGTATATAGGAGCAAGGTGAAAATGTTCACTCTGATGACTGCTATTCAACATTTTATTGGAGGTTTTAACTGACACTTTATGGCAAGAAAAAGATTTAAGAGTCATCCAAATAGGAAGAATAAAATAAAATTCTTATTAGATGACACAAATGTCAATGTAGGAAATTTTGAAGGAATTACAAAATGTTTACCAAAACCAAGGATGTTGACAACATTGTAAAATAGAAGCTTGATATTTTAGAAATTAATGGAATTTTTAAACAGCAAACATTGATTACAGATAAGATGTTTTTATGTTTTAAAAGTATCCTTATGCAACAGAATCCTAAATCATGATGTACTTAGAGACATATCCAAGAAAATATATGAAAAATTTCAATGATGAATTATGAAACACTAATGGAAGGAGTCAGAGAAGAACTAAATAAATGAATAGATAAATGACATGGTCCCATGTTCATTGATGGGACTATTCTCTCCAACTGTCACATCAGGTTTTTCCCAAATTGGTTTGTGGATCCAATGCACCCCATCAAACTGCTAGAAATGGACAAACTCACCTTAAAATGTGTATGGAAAAACAGGAACTAGAATAGCTAGTGTTTTGAGAAGGAAGCTCTGAGTGGGCACACCCACACTGACCTGCTTTGTCCTTTCGTAGTTGAGGACGTGAGTGTAACTGGACCTACATGATATTCCAGAATATCTTGCTATTTATGCCATATTATTAGCAACCTTAATTCCATCTGCCACAATAACTCCCCTTTACCACAAAAAGTAACACGTCTGTGGTGTTCAGGAATTAGGACCCAGACATCATTGGGAGGCCATTATTCTGCCTTCCATACTCAAAAGATGCTAGACATTATTAGATGTTACTGAACAGTAGCTTAAAAACAAAATAAGATTCTACTCCACACTTGTTAGCATGGCTTATAGAAAACAAAAGCAAAGAAAACCTCACAAACCAAGTACTGCTGCTGATGCAGAGCTCCTAGAATATTGGACATTGATAACAGAATAATGCACACTCATCCAGCCATGTTAGAAGGTACTTGGGGCTTTTCTTCTAAAGGTAAATATATCTATCATGCTATCTTGAGGTATTACCCTTCTAGGTAATCACTCAAAAGAAATGAAAAAGTAGACATGTATAAAATTACATGAGTATTCACAGCAACTTTATTAATAATAAAAATGAAAAACAGAAACACAAATTTCCATTAATATACAAATTGGCAACTTTATTGTGGTCTCTGAATCCAAAATGGAACATCACTGAATAACAAAAAGTAATGAATATTGATGTGGCTGTGTCCCTGTAGTATGCTGTTTTTAAGTCCTTGGGGTATAGACCAAGGAAGGGGATAGTTGGGTCAAATGGTGGATCCATTCCCAGTTTCCCAAGGAATCTCTGAAGTGGCACCCCCTTTCTCCACTGAAAAGTCTTAACTGGGATTCTCTAGAAATCCTCACTATGGCTGATTTTGGGACTGTCAGTCAAAGAGTCTCTGAAAAATAGTTCAATGTAGATAAACTTCCTATTTCATGTCACCCTGTTCACTTGGCCACTGGCCGAGAAGATACCAGCACTCCAGGTGCTGGACACCCCCTGACTAGTTTTTCACAAACGTATCCAGTATAGTACTTTGAAGAAATGTGCAAACAAGGCCTCTGGCCTTGAGCCTGGCTTCACAGAGATGTCTGCATTTTTAAGATAAGTTACAATTGGACTCCATGGTAACAGCTGGCAGGGGGAGGAAAGAAAGGGGAGAAGAAGCTCTCACCTTCTCAGCTGTTGTCCTTGAAGGGTTAACTTGCCCAGAACAGTGAAAGAAAAAGCTGCTTTTATGTGAACTTCTGCAGACTGTGAACTTCTGAGCCCCTCCCCTTACACACTGGGTATAAAATTCTGAAACTCCCTGAACTCCGGGTTCTGGGGATTGATTGATTACAGCAAAGGCTGTACCCTCTGAACCTGGATGCAGCCAAATAAAACTGTTTCCTGCTATCTTCGGTGCCTTCCTCGTTTGTCCCTACAACATTTCCATACTGCTTTCCATATTGGTGGTACCAATTTGCAGTCCCACCAGCTATGTATGAGTGTACCTTTTCCCCACATCCTCTCCAACACTTAATTTGTTTGTATTCTTAATAGCTGCCATTCTGACTGGAGTGAGATGAGTAGTTTTTATTTGCATTTATCTAATTGCTAGAGATATTGAACATGTTTTTATATATTTGTTGATTGATTGTATATCATCTTCTGAGTAATGTCTGTTAGTTCCTTGGCCCATTTATTGATTGAACTATTTGGGGTTTTTTTGGTGTTTAGCTTTTTGAGTTCTTTCTATACCAGAGATTAGTGCTCCATCTATAGGCTCTCTATTCACCTCATTGATTGTTTCTTTTGGTGAGAATAAGCTTATTAGTTTTAATCCATCCCATTTATTGATTCTTGACTTTAATTCTTGCTCTATAAGAGTCTTATTAAAGAACTAGGGGGCCTAATTCAACATGAAGGAGGTTTTATTCTATTAAACAGAGTCTCTGGTTTAATTTCTAGGTCCTAGATCCACTTTGAGTTGAGTTTTGTACATGGTAAGAAATAGGAGTTTAATTTCATTTTGTTGCATATGGATTTCCAGTTTTCCCTGCACCATTTGTTGAAGAAGCTTTCTTTTCTCCAATACACATGTTTATAGCAGCACAATTCATAATAGCTAAACTGTGGAACCAACCTAGATGCCCTCAGTTGATGAAAGGATAAAGAAAATGTGGTATATATACACAATGGAATATCACTTGGTAATAAAAGAGAATAAAATCATGGCATTTGCAGGTAAATGGATGGAGTTGGAGAATATAATGCTAAGTGAAGTTAGCCAATCCCAAAAAACTAAGTGTCAAAAGTTTTCTCTGATATAAGGAGGCTGATTCATAGTAGGGTTGGGAGGGGGAGCATGGGAGGAATAGATGAACTCTAGATAGGGCAGAGGGGTGGGAGGGGAAGGAAGGAGGCAGGGGGTAGAAAAGATGGTGGAATGAGATGGACATCATTACCCTAAGTACACGTATGAAGACACAAATGGTGTGAAAATACTTTGTTTATAACCATAGATATGAACAATTGTGCTCTATATGTGTAATATGAATTTTAATACATTCTGCTGTCATGTATAACAAATTAGAATTTAAAAAAAAGAAAGCAGAAGGGACCTACTTGGACCTATCACCCAGTTTCAACAATGATAATTTAAAAAAAAAGAAAAGAAATGAACAGGGGCAGATGGTGTGGCAGGATGCTAAGCAGGATAAACCCTAACAGAAAGGTGAGCATGCATTCACCTGCCCTTGGGCAAAGGCATAGCTACAATGAAAGACAGAGCCTGAGGGCCTGCAGCTCCACCGGGAAAGTGGACCACAGGGCCACTTTGTGGTGCAATGGGGAGGTTTTGTGCCTTCACTGTGGAGTTGGATGCAGATTGCTTGTCCTTTTCAAATCTCATAAAACTATTTATCTAAAATGGGTGAAGATACTCTTTGTAAATTAGCCATCAATGAGTGGAAGTTTTGTTGAAGGTGAGGAGGGGAAGGCAGTGGAACATGGAGATCTGGGGAGGGGTCCAGGCTTGTCACTTGGACAAACAGAGGGGACCTGGAAGAGCTTTGTACACACTGGCACAATGAGGGGGGCAGTGGTGTGGAGTGTAGGCCCAAGAGCAGATATAAACTGACACTTTTCTACCAACAAACTAATTAATTAACACTTTGAAAATAAACATAAGAATTTAAATAAAATGGGACATATGAAATGATGAGATAGATATTATTTTTTGAATGCTTAAATTAATGAATGTACCTCAAATAAATTCCAAACACAGTCACAATATAACTCACATAAAGAGATACTTGTTATGCTGTGTATGCATTGTGTTTAATAATGTCTGGATGGATTTTATTCCACAATGAGGATCTCATAATCGCCATCCTTCAAACTAGAGAAATATTTGATTGTTTCCATAGAACACTGGCATTTGAACATTAATATAAAAGGAAATTTTGTATTTCTTTCTCTCTCTCTCTCTCTCTTGTTTTTTTTTTTTTTTTTTTTTTTTTTTGGTTTGATGCATGACTTACAACTCATACCAAGCACCTGCTGATCAAATCTGGCAATCTGAGGGACTCTTGAAAAACCCTTGTTAGCAGTAACACAGAAATAATATTTTAGTGTTTCCTGAAAGTCCCCAAGGTAGTGCCAAGATGCACACTGCTCCCAGGGCCTCAGGGAGAGGGGGAGCATGTGGCCACTCCTTACCCCAGATGCACAGGGCCCTGCAGGAGTAGTCAGCAGCCCAGGGAGCTCCACACAGGACTGGCCAGCTTGGAGCTCTTGGTGGTGACCTTGTAGTATAGCTCTGTCAGAAGAGTGTTTTCCTGATCCTAACTGCTGGAACCAGGAGAAGAATTCATCTTCTCCACTCCTGTGGCCTATGGGGATCAGCTTTCCCAGGTCTGTAACAAGGAAGTGATTGGTAGGGAATTTGGATTGTGGTAGAACCCCAGGATATTTAGAGTGATGCAGGTAAGACCTTTCTGGGAATCTGAGGTACCAATACTAGGGCCCAGGCTTTCACTGGGCCTAGAGCGCTAGATACATCACGACACCCTTCAAGTCTGGCGAAGATTCCTCTAGAGGAATAAAACACACCTGCACCTCCTAAAAGTTCACTGTCCCTTCACCTTTAAGATACAGCCCTTGGTGCAGAGGCTGTGGTATCACTGAGAGTCCTACCCTCTGCTACTGTGTGCAGACAGGTAATGAGGAGTGAGAAGCCAAGGACTGGCCACTGTGGTCCCTGCTCCCCTCACCAAGAGCACCCACCTCCCCAGTTGCCCCAGAGGGTCTCCCCAGGACACCACTGCAGCCACATTTCTCTGTGCTCAGGAGCCCCCTCCTCACTATTCTCAGCCACCTTAGCTGGGCTGTGCCCAACGGGAGACACTCTGAGAAGGAGGGCGTTGTCCAGGTGGGGTGGGAGACCACGCAGAACGGAACTCCCGAAACACACGCTCCTTCGCTTTTCTTTCATTTCTCTCTTGATTATTTTTGTCCAACTCATTGTGAAATAAACACTGCCACCTGTGTGTCACCACCAGGACAATGTCCTGTGACCAGGTGGATGAGACACGGGCTTGTTGCTCCGTGAGCCTGGGTCCCCAGGAGAGAAGGGGTGGCCCTCCATCAGGGGGAATAATGGAGCAGAAGGTGTGTGTGACAGGCGCTGCCTGGGATTTCAAAGCACAGCTAGAAATGTACCCCGAAATAGAACACAAAGGAAGCTGCGGCCGAAAGGGGCTACATTTTTGAGGAACAGGATGTGAGAATTAGCAGCAGTCAAGACTGACATTGTTGGGCATGCGAGTCACATCGTGACGTTGGCATTTGCCAGGGGACCAGTGGATCTATGTGCAACCCCCAGATGGGCCTGTCACCACCTGACAGCAGCGTCCACAGAAGCTTCCCAGCAGAAAACAAAAAGAAATTAGTGTTATTAAAAGAAAAGTGTGTCAGCATGGTCTTTTGTGAAACCTAATTCTTTTCCTCAGCAATTTCAGGGACAATGCGTGTTCCTATAAACAGCCCGTGCTTTGCCTCATTTCCTCTTACTAATTTAGTGCACCAGTATTTTTAGAAACCACTTATTTGTCTACAAAGTAAGGTTGTTTATTAAATTTGTTATTAATTATAAAAAATCTTGTAGTATAGAAGGAGCACATTGAGTTTTTCAACATTAAGAATAATTATAATCATATAAAATTTTAGTAAATACTCTATCAATTTAAGGAAACCTTCTTTGATTCCCAGTTTGCTAAATATTTTATCCTTAATAGATATTGAACCATGTCAAATATATTCTTCATTGATTGATACTATTTTTATGATTTGCATAATTTGTAGTCGTCAGCCTGTTAATATGGAAAGGTTCATTGACTGATTTAAAAATTACTGAAGTGATCATCGCATAATATAACATTAACCATTTTAAGGTGAACAAACCAGTGGCCTCATTCAGGATGGGAAACACCACCTATTTCTAGGTCTGAGACTCTTTAGCATTATAAAGAAAATCAGGCCCCTCTGGGCAGTCACTCTCCTTTCCTGTAGGAAATGGCCCCCTGGGTCCAGGACAGACCTGTTTGGACATTTTGCACCCAGGAGCCAAGCACCAGGTGTTAGTGCCTGGCTTCTTTCAATTAACAAAATGTTCTCAAGGTTTAATCACTACAAGGATTTTTTTTTTTTTTTTGGGGGGGGGGTGGTGGTTAAATGTGTGCTGAGGATTGAACCCAGTGCCTCACACATGCTAGGCAAGTGCTCTGCCATTGAGCCACAAACCCAGCCCCAAGGCACTCTTTCTATTTATTATTTTTTATTTTGTGACAGTGTCTCCCTAACTTGCTGAGGGGCTTGCTAGGTTGCTGAGACTGGCCTTGAACTTGTGATCCTCCTGTCTCAAGTCTCCAGAGCCCCTGAAATTATAGGTCTGGGCCACTACGTGGGCCATGGCTTCTTGTTTCATCAGCATTTCTATCCTTTGCCTGTCTGAATTGCATCCAGTTGCAGGGGTGTGGCACTTTTAGGTCATCTATCAATTCTCTTGTTGTTCTAGTCTGCATCTTGTTCATCTCCACTGGATCGTCTAGTATTTTCCTCCACCCTTGAGCTTGGAGCTTAGTTTTTTCTTGTTCTCTTTCTTGGAGAGGGTCCCCCTCTGTGTGGGTCGGCAGGCACATGGTGCGCCATCAGAGCGCGGCTTTCAGGAGTGCATTAGGTGCGCTTGCTCCTGTTTTCATTCATCCCTGGGTGTCTCCTAGTTCCTTTGAGGTTTCTTCTTTGGCCCACGCATTGGTTTACTTTTTAAGTGGTTGCCTCATCGACACGCGGTTTGGTTCTCCCTAGTTCCCTTTCCTGATCTCCAGCGTTGTTCCGTTTTGATGGAGAAGACAGCCGGTTCCCTTGACCTCTGTCTTCACTGCGCTCCGACTCGACTCGCTGCTGGTCTGACCTGGAGCGTCCCATGATCGGTGCCTGTGAGGACAACGCCCGGGTGTCCCTGGGTGCTGCGTCCCCACGGGTGCACCTCTCCCACTGGCTGGGTGCTGCTCACGCTGGGATCCTTCCCACGCTCCCTCCATGCTGCTCATCCAGCTGTGACTGTCCCTGTGCCCCTGGCCTGTGCTGCCTGCTCCATGCCTGTGCGCCCCTTCAGCCGCCTCTTCTCGGTTCAATCCCCTCTCCCTCAATTCCTCTCCGTCTCCGCATCATTGCTGTGTAAAGGTCGATTTTGTCTAACGTTAGTGTTGCCCCCCAGCTCTCTGGGTTGACTGCTCACATTGAATATCTTTTTCTGTACTTTTAGTTTCAACCTATTTGTGTTTGGGGGTACAAAATTAGTCTCTGATAGACAGCATGAAGTTGGACCATGTTTATTATTTTTTAACCCTTTTTTTCATTCTCTGACTTTTGAATGGAACCTATTCACACTAAAAATAATCTAGTTTAAAGGACGAACTTACATTGACATTTTGCGGTCAGTTTGCTCTAAGTCTGGCGTACTTTGGTTTCCACCACTGCCGTCTTTGTGCTCGGTATTCTGAAGCACACCATTTCAGTTTCTCTCTCAGAGCCTTTTGTATATTGATTTCAGTTATTTTCTTGGTGTATGTAGTGGGGGATTACAATTCACATTGAACATTAAAGCAATCAAGTTAGAATTGATAATAATATTCTTTACTAAGTATACAAATTCTGATTTAACACAGCCCAAAACTCCCCTTAGTTGAAAGTGAGGCAGATTGTCTTCATACATTATGTTGCCATTAAAACACGTTTACAATTACAGTTTTGTGTATTGTATTTTAAACCATACAGAAAAAAAAAAAGAAATATGAGATGCAGTGATAGCAAAACTCATCTTTACCTATGTAGTTGCCTTTATTGGAATTTTTATTATTTGTTTATTTTATTATTAAGTTTTGAAATGCTTTTCTAATGTTCTTTTGTTTCAGACTAAAGATTTCCCATTAGTATTTTTTATAGAATTCCAGCTTTTGCTTATTTATGAAAGCCTTAATTTCTGCATTTTGAAATGGAACTTTTCTGGCTATTTTTGATTCAGTACATTCTTCCGAAGTTGTTTCTGATGAGCACTTTGCTGTGATCTCCCAGGAAGGAGTCACTTCCTCCTGTTGCCCTCAACCTTCAGTCTTTGTCTTTCCATAATGTGACTGTATAGCTCCTGGGGTGGTCTGCCTTAGGTTTCCACTCCCTGAGTAGCTGAGTTTCTTATATGGGTTGATTCATTCCTATTAGCATATTTGGGGGGTTTTTCATCACCCTTATTCGGTACTTTTTTTTTTTATTTAGCAAAAAACTTTAATGAAAATACTATTGTATTTTTTAAAAATACTATACTTTTTTCCATGTTTGTTTTTTAAATTTTTAAATAAATATTTATTTCATCAGTGATATTAAAAATTTTTCCATTTTACATCATTCATTATTTATGTGATTCTTTTGAGTATTATATTCTTTTATGTATTTATTCATTTTTTTAAATCTTTTTTTAAAATTTATGTACGACAGTGGAATGCTTTATAATTCTTATTACACATATAGAGCACAATTTCTCATATTTCTGGTTGTATACAAAGTATATTTACACCGATTTGTGTCTTCATACCTGTATTTTGGATAATAATGATCATCACATTCCATCATCATTAACAACCCCATGCCCACTCCCTTCCCCTCCCACCCCTCTGCCCTATCTAGAGTTTGTCTAATCCTCCCATGCTCCTGCTCCCTATCCCACTATGAATCAGCATCCTTATATCAAAGAAAACATTTAGTATTTGTTTTTTGGGGATTGGCTAACTTCACTTATCATTATCCTCTCTAACTCCATTTACCTGCAAATGCCATGATTTTATTCTCTTTTATTGCTGAGTAACATTCCATTATGTATATATGCCACATTTTTTTTTATCCATTCATGTATTGAAGGGCATCTAGGTTGGCTCCACAGTTTATCTATTGTGAATTGTGCTGCTGTAAACATTGATGTGGCTGTGTCCCTGTAGTATGCTGTTTTTAAGTCCTTTGGGTAAAGACCGAGGAGAAGGATAGCTGGGTCTAATGGTGATGGCATTACCAATTTTCCAAGGAATCTCCATACTGCTTTCCATATTGGCTGCACCAATATGGTCCCACCACCAATATGCAGTCCTACCATCAACGTATTAGTGTACCTTTTTCCTCCACATTCTTGTCAACACTTATTGTTGTTTGTTTTCATAATAGCTGTCATTCTTACTGGAGTGAGATGATATCTTAGAGTAGTTTTGATTTGCATTTCTCTAATTGCTAGAGATGATGAACATTTTTTTCATATATTTGTTGATTGATTGTACATCTTCTTCTGAGAAGTATCTGTTCAATTCCTTGGCCCATTTATTGATTGGGTTATTTGTTTTTTTGGTGTTAAGATATTTGAGTTCTTTATATACCCTAGAGATTAGTGCTCTATCTGATGTGTGAGGGTAAAAATTTGCTCCCAGGATATGGGTTCTCTGTTCCCCTCACAGATTGTTCTTTTTGCTGAAAAGAAACTTTTTAGTTTGAGTCCATCCCATTTATTGATTCTTGGCTTTAACTCTTGAGCCACAGGAGTCTTTTTTTAAAATTTTTCCTTCCAGCTACCCTACCCTGCTATTAACCCCCCCTAGTGGAGTTTTCATTTCAGTTATTGTGCTTTTCAACTCCAGGATTCCCATTTGGTTCCTTTTCATAGTATCTGAGTCTAACCGACTTTACGTGTTGGTTCCCCCATCACTCTTCCAGTTTGCTTTACCTCTTGCTCCATGGTTTCCTTCAGCTATTTGAGCATATTCTAGATGATGGTTTAAGTCTTTCTCTACCAAGTCTATGTGTGTACTTTTTCTCAGACAGTTTGTGTGGATTTCTTCTATATATGGGTCATATTTTATTTGAATGCTTTGTTATTTTTGTTGAAATCTGAAATCTGGAGATGTTCTTTGTTTTAGCTTATGGTTTTCCCATTAATTAATATTATAATGTGGCAACTGTGGAAATCAGCCTTTTCTGCTCTTTAGCAATTGTTCTGTGGCTTTGTTCCTTTTTATTGACTTTTCTAAGCTAATTTTTAAAAGTCCATACATTCTTCATGTCTGTTCCTTGAAATCTTTGTCCCCTACCTTGTGTTCAATCAGTGTTTTGACACTGGCTTCCTTGAATGGGGAGGTATCCAGACTCAGAGTGAGAGTGAGCTTCAGGAGGGGGACAGAGAAAGTGAAAAAGAAAAGCTACTGGCACTCCTCTCCACAGCTGCCTCCTGGCCAAGGTAGAGTGTCATGGAGGATGGTGGACACGTGGGGGATGAGGATGGTGACACTCTTCCTGTGGTGGGCCCCTGAAGGCTCCACACTCTGCAGGGCCTCTCTCTTCTTGCTGCACCAAGTGCATTCATCAGCCAGCGAGGAAAGGCCACGGACTCCCAGGTCTTCTCTGAGAACACGGTGCGTGCGATTCTCGGCTTCTCACTTCATGCAGTCCTTTGGATGCTCTCATTTCCCACGGCCCCTCTCCCAGCTCTTCTTTATAGAGTTGCCACTATCATCATCTTTTGCCCCAGCTGGTTTGGTGGTTGCTCTTCCTCTCAGTGGTTCTGAGGAATGCTCACCTATTCTGCCCTGAGTTCTGGATTAGATGAACTGTGTGATCCAAACTTTCAACTAAACTGTAAAGGTGACCTCCACATTATGTTCTCCCATGGCCAACACCACAGTTACTTGCCCAAGAGTTGCTGGACAGTTAATTCAATTTTTATTTCTCCTTAAAATGTTAATGTAAGGAAATATTACAATTGGACGCTTAGATTCTAATCATCGTAGGTTTTGCTTTAATTAAAAATTAACATAAGCAAGAATTCATGCCTGTAGCTTCACATTTCCCTTCCACATAGACAGTCGCTTTAACTCAACATTTGCCTCCCATTCTGTGTCTTCAGACTGGAGCTGAAGAACCTGCTGTGGGTAGGTGAAACCTGCCCCGCCCTCCACCGTCCTCCACGACACTCTACCTTGGGAAAAGTGGCTACTAAGGAAGTTTTCAAGAATAACATTACAGAAAACTTAAGTCTTCTTCAGGATCCTAAAAGTACAGCCCTTGACAAAGACCAGTTACTCGGCAGTGCCTCCACTGGGATTCACAGTGATATTTACCCTGCTGTGGGGTGCCAGCACAATGAGTTTGAATATGGATTTCCACCCACACTTCTTTCACCGTTTGTGTTGTGATTATTTTCAGCCTGGGGCAACTTCGCTACCTGAGTATCACATTGTGATCAGGAACCCTGCCATTGATGTGCCAGCTCTGAATTGTTATCTGTGACTATTTTAATGCATGTCATAAATCACAAAGAACCAATAAAAAAAAGTTTCTATTTTGAAATAAATAGAAACAATCACAAGCATGGGCTTTTAAAGTCTATTTCAGAAAATCTGATGCCTGTAACTCTTCGCTTCATTTAAACCTCAGATTTTAAAACTTGCCTGGAGAGGAAAATCACATCATCAGCATCCACATGGTGACAGACAAGCCACTGTTGTGAATGAAGCCACAGGACTGGAATTCTCAGTAGTAAAGATCCTGTATTTCCTGTGTTTATTCTGCTGCATGAACAAACAGCCATCCATCTGTTCAGTCTATGTAAAGAAAAATTCTCAGGGGACTGGTGCGTCTCCCAGCTCAGATGGTCGCATTGGTCCAGGGACTTGGTGAGCCCCCTAGCACACCACCCCTTCACCTGGACCAGGTTTTGTAGAAGGAAAGTCGTATGCATTATCCCTAATGCTGTCTCCTGTGGTTTATAAGCTGTGTCATAAATGCTGCAAAGTCAGTTTTGGAAAGTTGTATTAAATGGACTAAATTTGTGGCAAAGAAAGAGACAAGGAATTCTCTCACTCATAAACCAGCCTTCCATGTGGAATGACACCTGCAGTGGCCCTGGTGGCTCCTCTGGGCAAATTGTTCTTGGACAGCTTGTATAGCCATTCTCTCTGCTGGTTGAGGGCTCGGCCCCACTTGTCCCTCAAATGCAATTACCATTTTCCTCCCAAGGAGAAAGAAACCGATGACCAGTAGGAAAGATATCTCATGTTTGTTTCCAAGGACTCACTGATTTCAATAAATTAGGCTAAAATGAAATGTCAAATAGCTTCCCACAGTTACCTCATCTCTGAATATAAATGACACAGGATGTATTTTCTTATATCGTTTCCCCCAGTCCTCTCCTTAGATTTTTTTATGGTTCTTTTGGAAACTCATATTAATGCATTTCTTAATTCTGTATAATTTGGGAATAGAATTTATTGCTTTTTCCTCTGCCTCTCTTAATCTCCTTTATTATTAATTTAATTGAAAAAAATGATGGTGATAAATTGATAATTCCAGTTCTTTTCAACAATATCTCAGGGTATTTGAGATTTAGGGATCTTCAAGTTGAGTCATAAAGAGTCAGAGACAGAGAAAGAGGTAGAGATACAGATAGAGACAGAGACAGAGAAAGAGGTAGAAAAATAGAGACAGTGGTAGAGATAGAGGTAAGTAGGGAGGGAGGGAGGGAGAGAGAGAGAGAGAGAGGAGAGAGAGATCCTGGTGAACTAGATCTGGAGTTGAGTTGACTTCCTGGTTGTCAGGTGTCTAGCTAGTGTGGGCGTAGTTAGGATAACCAGTATCCCTAAGACACATACACTTTGCCCAGTAAAGGTACAGACACAGAGAAGGGATGTGTATGAGTCTAATTCTTAAAGAGGTGGATTCTAATGTCATGTTGAGGTAATATGTCATTTCCTGGTGGCAGGAGTTGGAAGAATGTGCATTTCCTAGGGGTGCAGAGTGTTAGGTGGATGGAATTCGGCAGGCCTCATTCGGCAGCTGCTCCTAAGTGTGACTGTGTGGGAAGCTGCTAGACTTTGACTTCTCTTCTCTGATCCTCTTGGGTTCATTCAACACGTTTTCTCCACAAATGAGTGTCACCAAGCTCCTGGGGAACAATGGAGCTGGTTTACCAAGGCCCAGTGACACAGCTCCAAGAAGGAAGCAGCCTCCCAGGCCTGCTGCTAGAAGATTCCGGGCTCCAGTAGAGGGTGGTTTTATAGGTTTTCTTCTGAAATTGCCAACATCCACTCTTGACAATTAAATACATGCTTTTCATCATTTATTAAGATGCTCCTTGCTCCATACCAGATATACAGCATTCTCCAGTTTACAGGCGTTTGATGTGATAATATTCTGAACGTGAGCTTGGTTTTCGCAGTTGAAAGTCAAGTGCTTCTTTTGTCTCAGCTTTTGTACTGCCATTCACTTGGCACCACGTTGTAATTTCCCAGGACGTCACCAAGAGATCTGAAAGTTCCAACTTGCTGTACAGCTTTGATCAGCACACAGGGAGAATGGCTCCTTGTCCCCAGTCCAGATTCCTTCCAGGTATAAATATTTACGCTACAAATATATGATTCAGGTTCATTTGCAGTGGTTAAAGGGGAGCAAATCAAATTAGTATTTTTCTGCAAAAGAGATCAACACTGATGTTCGTACTCTTTGTCTGTTTATCTCACAAGCTCTTTTCCTCCTTGGTCTGATGTCTGCTCCACAACCTTGGAAGCTGAAACTGGGTAAAACAAAGAACAGAATTGAAGTCAAACTGTGAAACCACACTTGAAGAGGAAGGAGAAGCCTTTTATGCCCTCCAAGCTCTAATTAGAAATCAGTCAAATAAAAACACACCGTCAACTGCAGACTGCACCCTCTGTTAACTCAAGGCCACAGACGTGAAAGGACGTCAGCTCCTTTTTGTCAAAGTACTTTGTACAACAAATTCTAATTCTCCATGGAATTTCAATATTATGCATTATTGCTTCAGAAACATTGCAAAACCAAGATAAAATGAGAGGCAGGAGCCAGGGCTTTGATTTCTTGCCCATGGGTTAAGAGCAAGTTAAAGTTGAAAGGCCACAAAAACGGATGTGGAGAGCTAACTGAGGCTCCATTACGGTGGCAGAGCCATAAATGCAGCTTCGGTCCCATTAATAATGTCGTAATTATTTAGTCAGTGTGTCTGGTCTTCCTGAAACATATGCAGACATCACCCTATCTCATCCCTGACCTGAGAAATTTTGACAGCAATCAAATCAAGTCCAAAAAAGGTGTGTATCTGAGAGAAGGACACCTCAGGGAGTTGTACAGTCCACATCTGAGGCTCAGCACATCCATTCATTCAACAAAAATGTTATCACAATCTCAAATGGTTTTTATTAATTAAAGGCACAATTCATATAGTAGTATTCAGCCAAAAAGTTATTTAAAGAATGAACCTATAAATAGAAACACCAACATTGCCTCATTAAAACAAAGAGACCAATGAGTAGGAGGAAATCTTCACAGTATGGCAATTCCTCAGAAAATTTGGATTGGAACCTCCATTTGACCCCATTATCCCACTCCTCAGCATATGCCCAAAGGACTTAAAATCAGCATAATATATTGATGCAACCACATCAGTGTTCATAGCAGCTCAATTCACAATAGCTAAACTACAGAACCAACCTAAGTGCTCTTCAACAGATGAATGGATAAAGAAAATGTAGTACATATACACAATGGAATATTACTCATCCATAAATAAAAATTAAATTATGGCATTTGTTGGTAAATGGATGGAACTGGGACTCTCAAGCTATATGAAATAAGCCAGTCCCCAAAACACAAAGGCCAAATATTTTCTCTGATGTGCAGATGGATATTCAAACAGCAATAAATGCTAGTAAGGATGTGAGGGAAAGGCACCTAGACACATTGTTGGTGGTACTGCCAATTAGTAACTACTCTGGAAAACAGTATGGAGATTCCTCAAAAAACTAGGGAGAGAACCACAATATGAACTAGCTATTCTACTTCTTGGTATTTTTCCTCAAAGATCTAAAATTGATAAGACTACAACAGTGACACAGCTCAATCTTTATAACAACAGGATTCACAACAGCCCAATTATGGAGTCAGCCCAGATGCCCATCAAAATGATAAATGGATTAAGAAATGTGGTATATTTACTGCACAATGGAATTTTTCTCAGTCATAAAAGGAATGATACATCATTGCATGTGTGCATGTATGAATATGTAACAACAGATCCCATCTTTGTGTTCAACTATGACGCACCAATAAAGTGTGGAAAGAGGAAAAAGAAAAAGAATGAAATTGTGGCATTTGCTATTAAATGGAGAACATCATGTCAAGTGAAATAAGCCAGATTCAGCAAATTAAAGATTGAGTATTTTTTCAAATATGTGGAACCTAAATTAAATCAGGGGGAAGAGAGGGGTCGATCTCATAAAGATAGAGGGAAGATGAGTGGAGGACAGGAGGGGATGAAGAGAGAGGGAAGGAGGACCAGAAAGGGGAGGGACGCAGAGGAATTTAACAAAATCATGCCGTGTGTGTGCATAAATAAGCCACGATGATTTCCACCCTTATGTCTATGTATAAAGGAAAAACTTAAAAATAAATAAATGTACAAGAAGATGAACAGAGTAGAAAACAGGAGGAGGGGAAGATAGGGAAGGAACCGGCCACTGAAATGGAGTAAATCAAGTTCCCTGCATGTATGAATTTGTCAAAATGAACCCACTACTATGTGTCACGATAATGCTCTAATAAACAAAATGATTCGCTATTATTTGCTGTTTGATGAGGCTAAAAAGCACTGTTGGCACCCTGCGCTGCCTTCGTCCTCTGGTCTGTGTGGTTTCTGTGGAAGGCTCCTCCCTGCACCTCTTCCCAGCTCTGCTCAGCTCCTGCTCCCGTCGGCTTCCCTGGTATCCAGGCCAGGGGCTCAGGGCGACCTCCCAACGCTGCAGCTTCTCACAACCAGCATGTCTGGGTCCATCAGGCCTGGGCAGGGACTGGAGTTTAAATGCACAAGTCGTGCTGACCTAGGGATCATTACTCTGGAGGACATAAAGGGCGAGACGCAGAACATGGCAGGCGCACACCTGGGCGTGGAGTCTGCGTAGCCATGGGCATCCAGACCCTGGGAACTCCCCACGGTCCAGTGGCCTGCCCCCTCACACAGTGAGGGATGCGGAGCTGAGTGACGCAAGATGAAGCTTCTTCGGTGACCGTCACAGGCTTAATGCTCTGCTTGAGGAAACGGTTTCCCACCTTGTTCCCACACCAGGCCTGGGACTCACTGAGGTTTCCTGGGGCTTCTGTGGCATTAAAGGGGCAGTCCTGCAGAGCACATATTTGTGCAGAGCAGGACTGTGTGTTTGGGGAATGAGAAGGTCCTACTGATCCATAACGATATGTCTCCTTGCTTGGAATCCCCTTAGATGGGAAAGTAATACCTGACCTCCAGTTAAAAGCGTCGGTTCTACCATGTGTGGATGGGGACTCCACCCTGGCAATACTTCAGAACAAGTTGATTTAGATTTAGATTTAGTTTAGATTGGAAGTCTTTGAAGGATTTAGATTGTATGGCAGCTAAATGTCATTTATTTTGGAAACATCAGTGTGAGACTTAGGGACCATGGCTCAGACACTGCTGGTCTCGTGTTAATTCATTAGTCATAGAACCAACTTTGTCTGTCAAAATCCCTAAAGTCATATAATTTGGCCGTTGGAATCTAACATTTCAAGTACCATAGAGGAAGCCAAGGGGCACAGGTCAGGCCCCACACCGGCCAAGACTGCCTCTCAAGGCCTCCCACAGAAAGAACAGTTGTCCAGAAGGACTGGAGGACAAGGCGATAGAATAGAGCTGCGTTAGGGCAAGGTCCCCTTCCTGTTTTACACGAAAAGTTCTCTTACAACTAGAAAAATCCCTAGAAAACTAGTCTTTAGAAATAAATGATAGTAATGATCTTTTGTCATCCTGGCCTCTACCCCCCATTCAGTGTGCTTCATCAGCAATCACTACAATTTGCAAAATGGGCATCATCTTCTTTCACATCTGGGAAAACAGGCTCAGATCCAGGAGGCAAGTTCAAGGCCCAGAGCTCCTGCTGGCAATGAGTCAGTGTGCAATTCTGTTTGCTCCAAAGCCCAGGACTTTTCTGCCCCTGCACTATGCCTGCTGTCCTCCCCATTTGGCTCTTAGGAGTGGGCAGACTTTATTACCACTGATGCAGTAATGTCTCTGCAGGTGGAAATAGACAGCACAGGGGCTAGCCAAAGCTGCTCCCCAGGGTAAAATGGCCAAGCAAGCTGTGTGGTCCTCACACCCACTGGGCTCCAGGTCTGACTCACTGCTGCCTGGTCTCACCCTGGATTCTGAACCCATTCTTCCAAGAGAAGGCAGAGATGGGAGTGAACACAGAAGCTGCATGTTGGAGAAACTGTGGCTTCAAATAAAGCAGGGAATCTTCAAATTTGTCTAAGGAGCTGTTGATGATCAGGTTCCTAAGCAGCTCCGAGATCGAAGCAACTCTGTTTGCAATGAGAATGAGAGCGCCTTGATTCTGACTCCTTGGACTAGAGTGTGTGTGTAATGTTCCTGTTAGGACCATGACTTCCCCGTCCTTACACAGAGTGTGTATGCAGATTTAATCTGTACCAGCAGCCACCCCCACACTGGTGCTCCAATGCCTGCACTGAGTTCTAGACGCTATGCTGGAAATGGGGACATAAGCAGGGCAGGCAGGGCCCTGGCTCTCCAGAAGTCTGCAGAGAAGTTTTGGAACGGGTAAGCCAGGAGTCAACAAATGGAAATGTCTTAACAGAGTGATAAACGTTACAAGAAAATGAAGCACAGTGTGACCTAGTGTGCAGGGATGGAGGTGGGCCCTGATGGAACTTGGAAAGTCAGGAAAGGGACACTTGCCCCAGCCTACCCAGGGAGGGGTCAGATATGGGAAGATCTGGGGGAGGGCATTCTGGGATGTTGACATGTGCACTGGCCCTGAGACAGGGACAGGCTTCATTGCTTTAAGGGAGGAACAAGTCAAGCAGAGCAAACCTGTATGAGGACAGGTGTCAGGAGCTGCGTACCCAGGTTCATCTGCAGGGTAAGGGCCACCTGAAGGGGCTTGTTAACTAGCGGAGGAGGCAACAGGAAGAAGCCAATTTCCTGGCTGTCACTCAGGTCCATGTGCCTCTGACTTCCTTTTTGCTCATGTAATGGCTAATTTGCCACAAGTATTTGGGATTAAAATCCAACAAACTCCCTTAAGGCTCAGCTCCAGCAGCGGAGATTCAGCTGCCCTCTGTCTCCTGAGGAAAAAAGAAAAAACAAAAAAACATGATTTTTTAAAACTTCCTTCATGTTGTTCCTGCAAAATGCCTGAAGACTTTAATTTTGAAACACCTTAATCAAAGTCCTAGGAAGGGCAATTTAAGTCATGGTCGTTCTATAAATTAATTGTTTTCCAAGAAGCAGTCCATGAAACCTAGAAGACAATGCAGAGGTTAATGCGCATTTGATTTGTTTACCCCTTCAAACAGTACTTATCTGATCAGAGAGGCTTCCTCTGCCATTATTGAAATCTGAGGTCTCTGATATTGGAAATTCTGGAGCCACTTAGTCTGTAATTCCTTAGTCATTACAGAAAGAGGCCATTCCTGAGAGTCAGCGGCCAACTGTGTGCTCTCCCTGCAGAGTGGTTTGCAGCTACCTGACCGCCAGTAGGCAATTCTGCTGTTTGCCGCTGGCGCACAGGTGTGCAGTACTACTTGATCACAGGTCAAAACAGGAGACTCCAGAGGTCAAAAGTCTGGCTGAAAGGAAGTAATTAGGTTTTCATCTGACTAGTAATTTCCATAAGAGGTGAAAACCATAAATTAGCATTTTCACAGAATGGATCTAAGAAATGAATGGAGACTGCCACGAAGAGTAATAAATATTTCAGTTGTAAGTTTTTTCCCCTTGAATTATGTGATTTTAAAGATAAGTTACTATGATAATTTGGGATTGCAGGATATATGCCCTAAATGCTGTGTCTGGATGACTGTACCTGAGATTTGCAGTCGGGATGATTCTATAGCTTCACTTGGCTCTGTTACTTGGTGTCAGGCCACACCATTGTAGACAACCACACGTGTCCCTGGTCTTCCCATCCCAACTCTGCCCCTGTGGCCGGATATGCCATTCTTCATGTGATGTTTTTCCTTGCTGGTGGGATCCAGCATGCACACCACTTCCTACAAAGCTTTCTTCACATGCTGAAATCATTTTTGGGGTCACTAGACCAAATTCCATGTCAAAATATCCTAGATGCCCAGCATTTGCTCTCAAAAAGGGGTTTTGCATTAGCAGAGGCAATCTTTTAACGTAATTTATCATTTGCCAGCAAAGCCATGGCAAAACTCTTCCCTACCTCAAAGGCTGTGCAAGAATTAAATGAGATAGCACATTCCAAGTGCTTAGCACATGAGTTTTCAAATAATGTATCTACTACTATCTAAGAATGGGCATTGGCCACACAATTGGAAACAGAACAACACAGCTACAGGTGGAATCCAGGAGGCCTATCTTATGCATACTTCCATTCATCAAGTGCTTATAATGAGTCAGAATGAATCACAGATGAGTCATCCCAGCACATACCCTGTTCTAGGAAATGAAAGGTATGTACTACTACTTAGCATTCAAATCAAAGACTGAGAGCCTTTCTAAACATGTAGAGATCAAACATGGAGAACCTTCAGAGCAGAGGTTGGTGCATCTATGACACGGGCACAATGCTGCTTTCTCTGCTGCGTGTTTTCAAGACTGACTTTCAAAGTAGGGAATTGTTCCAGGACAGCGAACCCCCGCTCCATGGGGTTGTGTTCTCAGGGGTCTAAGATGGCTTTGCATCTAACTGTTTTCAGGTGTTGACCCACCAGGGCCAGGGATTGTGCCCAGGAAGTGGCCTGCTTGTCCTCCTCAGGAGAAAGCACATGTAGCCCCCAGGCAGAGTAGGTCAGTTTGAAGCAAGACCCACCCACCCCCAGCTCCAGTTCTCCCAGGCTTTACTGCTTAGTTGATAGCAGTGGCAAATCCTCCGAGATTAAACTGTTCCTGTGTACAGTAGGCTCAGAAAGATGACAGCAGGAACTATCTTTGGTCCTAGGATTTCAGTGACTTCAGTTTGTAAATGCTGCTTTATGGAATACCCTTCATCTATGTCCATGGGGCCAGATGACTTCACCCAACCATGGACTTCACCCAGCCACGGATATAAAGCATTTGGGGGAAGCTTGCATCTGTACTCAACATATACTGACTTTTTTTCTATAGTCCTTGAAGAGTATAGTAAAACAACAATTTATGTAGCATTTGCAATGTGTTAGGAATTAGAAGTAGACAGGATGGAGCGAATACAGGATGATGTGCATATGTTCTATGCGAATACTATGGTAATTTACAGAAGGGACTTCAGCATTCATGGATTTGGGTGCCCTTGAAAGTCCTTGAACTGATCCTCCTTACATACTGCAGTTTTTATATTCCTGCAACGGAACTTTAAAGAAGGACTGACATTAGAGTACCAACCACATACCATCACAGATGAATGTCTGTGCATGTCCGCTGGTTTGGTTTGAGGTTCAAGCTGCTTGTTATTCTGTGCATTCAGGATTTGGAAAGCACACTTGACCTATGTAATGCATGGCACTTCCTGAGGTGACCACCCTCAGTGACACAGCTGTGCTTTGGTGTCAGAAGACCCTGCGTCTTCTCTGGGAGACTTTGGGCAGCTCACTTCGTGTCCACCTGCATTTCTATATTCATGCAATCATGGTGTGGGGTAGCTACAATGCCCAGCTGAGACGAGGTGTGAAGGAGCATAAGGGGAATCAAGATGGCTGCAAGTAATGCCATGTGCTTAAACTGTGGCCCTGAGGACCTCCGTGTGGGTAGAAATCAACATAAACTATGCCGCAGAGCCCTCTGTGCCTAACCATTCGTCAATCTTTTAAGAACCAGGTATTTCATGGTTTAATTTAATTACAGCATGGTTTACATACCAGGTTCTTAAAATCATGGCATGTATTCAAATTTTTTAATTAGAGCAGCAAAATCTTATCTGTACAATTATTCTGTGTATATTTCTGTGTTATATGATTTTCAGTGTACATGCAATTGGGTGTTTATGTGTGTGTGTATATATATATGAAATCAAACGTCAGTATCAATGGGAGAAAATAAGTACACGTGCGTATGCATTAATACTCACACATGATTTCTTCTTCTTCTTTTCACATTGGTATTAGTGTTTGATATCAAGATAATTTCCAGCATTGGTACAGACAGAAAGAAGGCCATTTTACATTTTTTAGTAATAATTCAATATTTCATCATGTAAAATAAACCAACAAAAATTTTAATTTATTTTTTAAATAAATGACAGTGGACACATTACAATTCTTACTAAATATATAGAGCACAATTTTTCATATCTCTGGTTGTACACAAAGTATAATCACACCAACTTGTGTCTTCATACATGTACTTAGGGTAATGATGTCCATCTCATTTCACCATCTTTCCTATCCCCATGCCCCCTCCTTTCCTCCCCCACCCTTCTGCCCTATCTAGAGTTTATGTATTTCTCTCATGCTCCTTCTCCCTACCTGCTTATGCGTCAGTCACCTTATAACACAGAAAACATTCAGCATTTGTTTTTTTTGGGGGGGCGGGATTGGCTAATTTCACTTAGAATTATCTTCCTCAACGCCATCCATTTACCTGCCAATGCCATGATTTTATTCTCTTTAATTGCTGAGTAATATTCCATTGTGTATATATACCACAGTTTCTTTATCATTCATCTAGGTTGGTCCCACATTTAGCTATTATGAATTGTGCTGCTATAAACAGTGATGTGGCTGTGTCTCTGTAGTATGCTGTTTTTAAGTCCTTTAGGTATAGTCCAAGGAGAGGAATAGCTGGGTCAAATGGTGGTTCCATTCCCGGTTTTCCAAGGAATCTCCATACTGCTTTTCATATTGGCTGCAACAATTTGCAGTCCCACCAGCAGTGTATGAGTGTACCTTTTCCCCACATCCTCGCCAACACTTATTGTTGTTTGTCTTCATGATAATAGCTGCCATTCTGACTGCAGTGAGGCAAAATCTTAGAGTAGTTTTGATTGCATTTCTCTAATTGCTAGAGATGAACATTTTTTCATATATTTGTTGATTGATTGTAGATCCTCTTCTGAGAAGTGTCTGTTCAGATTCTTGGCCCATTTATTGTTTGGGTTATTTGGGAGTTTTTTGCCAGAATTTTATTGAGAATCCTTGCATTTTTGTTCATTAGAGATATTGGTCTGAAGTTTTCTTTCTTTGACGTGCCTTTACCTGGTTTTGGAATCAGGGTGATATCGGCCTCATAGAATGAGTTTGGAAGTGCTGCCTCTTTTTTTAGTTCCTGAAATAAATTGAAGAGTATTGGTATTAGTTCTTCTTTAAAGGTCTCATAGAACTTGGCTTTTGTAGGCATCTTCTATTTCATCACTTGATATTAGTCTGTTTAATTATATATCATCCTGGCTTAACTGATATATATAGAATATTTCAACCTGCATTAAGCGGATACACTTTTTTCTCAGCAGCACATGGATCCTTTTTGAAAATAGATCATTTATTTCCAATTTCTTTTTTTTATGTTTTATATAATTTATCTCATAGTTTTTTTTAAAATTTTTATTTGTTTTAATTAGTTATACATGACAGTAGAATGCACTTATATACTTTGATATATCATGCATAGATGGGATGTAATTTCTCACTTTTCTGAGTATACATATTGTAGAATCACATTGGTCATGCAGTCACATACATACATACAGTAATAATGTCTGTGTCATTCTACTATCTTTCTTATCCCCACGTCCTCTGCCTTCCTATCCTTTCACTTCCCTATATCTAATCTAAGGTAACACTATTCTTTTTTTTTCCTTTATAAATGTAGGGTTTTTTTTTTTTTGCATTACAATTCTTGATACACATATATACCACAATTTTTGTATCTCTGTATACAAAGTATATTAACACCCAATTCGAGTCGTCATACATGTACTTTGTTTATGATGTCCATCACATTCCACCATCATTCCCTTCTTATCTGATAAAATACATGGTAGTATGTCTACTTTTTTGTATTTGCTGAGAGTTGCTTTGTGGCATATTATATGGTCTATTTTAGAGAAGGATCCATGTTCTGCTTAGAAGAAAGTGTACCTGCTTGATGCAGGTTGAAATATTCTGTATGTCAGTTAAGCCAAAATTATTAATTGTATTATTGAGATTTATAGTTCCTTTATTCAACTTTTGTTTGGAAGATCTATCCACTGGTGAGAAAGTTGTGTTAAAGGTTAAAGTCACTCAAGATTATTGTGTTGTGGACTATTTGACTCTTGGACTTGAGAAGAGTTTGTTTGAAGAACATAGCTGCACCATTGTTTGGGTCATATATATTTATGATTGTTATTTCTTGTTGGTGTATGGTTCCCTTGAGCAGTATGTAGTGTCCATCTTTATCCCTTTTGATTAACTTTGGCTTGGAGTCTACTTTATTTGATATGAAGGTAGAAACCCCTGCTTGCTTCTGCAGTCCATATGAGTGGTATGATTTTTCCCAACCTTTCACCTTCAGTCTGTGATGTCTTTTCCTATCAGATGAGTCTCCTGGAGGCAGCATATTGTTGGGTCTTTTTTAAATCCAATCTGCTAGTTGATGTCTTTTGATTGGTGAGTTTAAGCCATTAACATTCAGAGTTTTTATTGAGACATGGTTTGTATTCCCAGCCTTATTTGTTTATTTTTGTTATTTAACTTGACTTGATTTTCTTCTTTGATTAGTTTTTTCCTTTAGGGTACTACCTCCCTCTGCTGATTTTCCTTGTTGATTTTTTGTTTCCTCTTCTTGGAATATTTTTTTCAAGGATTTTTTGTAGTGCCAGTTTTCTAGCTATAAATTCTTTTAACTTTTGTTTATCATGGGAGGTTTTTACTTCATCATCAAATCTTAAGCTTAATTTTAATGGATACAAGATTCCTGGTTGGCATCCGTTTTCTTCCAGAGCTTGATATATGTTGTTCCAGGATCTTCTAGCTTTCAGGGTCTGTGTTGAAACATCTGCCTTTCCCCTATATGTAATATGATACCTTTTACTCATGGCTTTTAAAATTCTCTCCTTATTCTGTATGTTGGGCATTTTTATTATAATGTGCCTTGGTGTGGCTCTGTTGTATATTCAGAATCTTGTATGCTTCTTGAATTTGGATTTCCAATTCATTCTTCATGTTTGGAAAGTTTTCTGATATTATTTCATTGAATAGATTGTTCATTCCTTTGGTTTGGACCTCTGTGCCTTCCTCTATCCCAATAACTATTAAATTTGGTCTTTTAATGTTACCCCATATTTCTTGATTGTTCTGCTCGTGGTTTCTTACCATTATTATTGTGTGGTCTATGTTCTTTTCAAGATTATATATTTTGTCTTCATTATCTGATGTCCTATCTTTCAAGTGATGCTTTCATTTGAACTTTTAATTTGGTTTATTGTTTCTTTCATTTCAAGGATTTCTGGGGGATTTTTCTTTCTTTTTTCTTTTTCTTTTCTTTTCTTTCTTTCTTTTTTTTTCTTTTCTTTTTTTTTAGCACCTCTATCTCCCAGTTGAAGTGATTTTTGCTTCCTGTATTTGTTTATGGAGATCCTTGTGGAAGTGATCTTTCACAGTCTATATTTGTTCTCCTATATCTTCCTTGAATTCACAGAACATTTAACCACATACATCCTGAACTCCTTCTCTGTCATTCCTCCTGCTGTGGCTGCCAATGATCCTAATGATGTGGTGTCTGGATTTGTTTGGGGCACTTTCTTCCTTTGTCTTTTCATATTGCTTGTGTGTCTTCCTTTCCAGCTCTGTGGGTCCAGGGTGGTATTATTTTTACCCTATAGTTTTGTAATGCTTTTTTTGGGTTCCAAGATCCCTTCTTTGTGGGGAAGGACAATGTTAACAGATCCCACATCAACAATATACCACCTATGAACAATTTGTTGTTGTTAAGATGTTTACAGTTTAGTCTCAATGTTCAGAAATGTTGGATCCAATTATTATCTAAAATATAATCAGTAGTTTTGTAGAAGGGTTTAGAGTTTCTCACCGTGGACAATGAACTGGGGGTGGGGCATAGGACGATATGCTGAGGATGTAGGACGTGAGGATCCAGAGTTAATACATCTTAGGAAGTGTAAAAGAGAAATCTAATGAAGAGGGTTAGTAGCAAGAAAATAGACAGGATGTAATTTAGGGTAGACAAGTACATGGGAAGACAGTAGAGTACATAAAACAAACACACTTATGTATTTAGAAAAATGCAGGATGTTAAAATAGTAAAATTATCTAGGGGAAAAAAATAAAGAAGAAAAAAGAGAAGAAAAAATAAAGGGCCTATACAACACCTCACCATTATATTTTTCAGATGACCCAGTCCTCAAAGTCCTATTTCTTGCAAAGTTCCTGGTTTCACATATGTTGGGGATGTGAGGGTTGGAGGATGGAGGGGTAGAAGAGAAAGAGAAAAAAAGATACTTGAAGGAAGAAACCAAGGTGTTGCTAGTTGTAGAGATCCATATCTTTCCTGCTTCTCTTCTCATCCGATAGGTGGGGTTTTCTGTTGAAAGCTGGGTCTCTGCCCTCAGGTGGTGGAGGTAACCAGGGAGAGTAGGCTGCTCCTGGTGCAGGGTGCTTGGAAGCAGGGAGTGGCACCTGCCCCTCCCTGCAGGGAGGCTGCACCTCATGGGTCTCTTTTTGGTACCACTCATATGACTTCAGTGTCCAGTAAGGTACTATCTCCCTCTCTTGCCTGGAGATTCCGGGTTCCTGGTCTCTCTGTTAGGATCCAAACTTTAGCCCCGTGTCCCTCTCCCTTAGCGGTTCCCCACTGAGGGGTTGCTCACACTGGTGCTCCCTTGGGCGGCACACTGGTCACACTGCACACCTGTCCATCTGAGGGCCTTTTTGTGTTGGGCAGCTATTGTGGTGTTAGGTTACCGCCACTGGGAAGACAGGGAGTTGGAAATCTTACCAGCTGGAGATCTGATCTGGGAGCTGCCCCCACCAAATATGGTGAGGGAGGTGAGCCAAAATCGAGGCGCTCTGCTTCCAGCACCAGGGTGTCTGGTGAGGTCGGGGAGGCTGGTTGATGGTGTTGTTCTGTGGGTAGGTTGCAGCTGAGTGACCTGTGTGTGAGAAGATGGAAGTCTGGGAGTTCTCCAGAGGTGCTGATAGGCACTGACAGGTGATTATGATAAGGAGGAGCTTGTGAGGCCTGCGTTGGCTGGAACTTCCGCCCTTCGGTGTCGGGAGCTGGGAGTCTGGAGTCCCTGCCCAGGCTCGGAGCCCTGCGCGGGTCACAGTGCTGGTAATTTCTGCAGAAAGCAGCTGTTAGGGGTCCTCTAAGACTCTCCACGGTGCAGTATTCCGACTAGGTGAGATCTGGATCACGGAGCGACTCAGAATGCTGCCTCCCTCTGGCCCGCCATCTTCCTGGAGATCAATAAATCAATTTTAACTAAAATATTAAAAATATCCCTGAAACACCACAGCATATTTTGTTGCCTGAGGAAATATACCTTCCACAAAGGTACTTACAAGAGATTCACGTGGAGCAACATATGAAAATAGTATTATGTTTGTAGTATTTAAGTTTGTAGTTGAAATCATCTGCTTGCTTTTTTAAAAAAAATATTTCAGGCTAATATCTCATTTTTTAAAAAATGAGAGCATTATATTTATATATGGTATTTGGGTTCCTTTTGACATAATTATACATACAAGGAATTTTATTTCAGTCCCCATTCCCCTCCCCTGTCTCTTCTCCTCCCTCTTCCTTTTCTCTCTTCTCTACCAAACTTCCTTCCACCCCTTTGTTTTTTTGATGGATGCTTTCTCCCTACCCAGAGGAGACATCCCTTTGCTGCACTTCTGTACGTATGTGATTCCATTCTGTCAGATCATCCCATGTCTTGCCCTTTCTTTCCCTCTTCCCTCTTCTCATTCCCCTACTTTTACTCCCCTAATCTTCCCCAGAGCTTTGTGATATCTGACTCCCTCCCCCTGCTGACTTTCCCTTATTTGGCTTTAATTTCCACCCATGAGAGAAAACATTTGACCCTTGATTTTCTGAGAGTGGCTAATTTCACTCACATGATTTCATCCATTTTTGTCCATTTGCTGCAAATGCCATTATTTCATTCTTCTGGGTGGCTGAGTAAAACCCACTCTGTATATGTACGTTTTCTGATCCATTTATCTATTGACAGGCATCTAGGTTGATTCCATAATCAGGCTAGTGTGAATTGTGCTGTTATAAATATTGTAATGGCTGTACCTCTACAATACACCTAATTTAGTTCATTTAGATAAATATTGAGGAGAGGGATAGCTGGGCCATATGGTGGGCACATTCCTAATGTTTTGAGTAATCTCCACACTGCCTTCCAAAGTGGTTGCACTAATGTGCAGAACCACCAACAATGTATCAGTGTACCTTTTCCCCCACATCCTAGCCATCATTTATTATTATTTGTATTCTTGAAAACTGCCATTCTGAATACAGTGAGATAGAATCTTAGTGTAGTTTGGATTAGCATTTCCTTTTTCAATATATATATATATATATATATATATATATATATATATATATACACACACACACACACACACACACACACACTTGTGGTTCTTCTTTTTTAGTTCTTTTGTCCATTTATTGATTGGGTGTTTTTTGTTTGTTTGTTTTTGGCATTGAGACTTCTGAGTTCTTCATATATTCTGGACACTAACTCTCTGCCAGATGAGTAGCTGGCAAAGATTTTCCCCCACTCTGTAGGTTCTCTCTTCGTGCTCTTAATTGCTTCCTTTGCTGTGCAGAAGATTTTTAATTTAATTTTTTTCACACTTACTGGTTCTGGTTTTATTTCTTGGACTGTAGGGGTTGAGGAACTTGGTGCCAGCACCTTCATGATGGAGTGTTGACCCTGTGGTTTCTTCTAGCAGTTGTAAAGTTTTATGTCTGATTCCTAAGTTTTGATCCACTTTGATTGATTGGACTTTTGTTCAGGGAAAGGGAGAGGGATCTAGTTTCATTCTTCTATATGTAGACATCATTTTTCCAAGCAACATTTGTTAAAAGGCTGTCTTTTCTCAAACACATATTTTTGGCACCTTTATTAAGTATCTGATAGTTGTAACTATGCAGATTTTAGCTGCATCTTCCATTCTATCCCACTTGTCTTCATGTCCTACTTAGATGATGACACCATGCTGTCTTTGTCACTATAGCTCTGTCCTATAATTAGAGATGAACTATGTGTTACCTCCTCCATCACCTTTCTTATTCAGAATGCTTTGATTATTTGGGGTCTCTTAATTTTACAACTGAATTTAAGAATTTTTTTTCTAGTTTTGTGAAGAATGCCACTGGTGTTTTGATGGGGATTGCATTTAATCTGTAGAGCACTTTAGGTAGTATGACCATTTTGGCAAAATTAATTCTGCCTACCTAGGAGAATGGGGCATCTTTCCAACTTCTAAGGTCTTCTTCAATTTATTTTTTTAATGTTCTATAGTTTTTATTCTAAAGATCTTTCACTTCTTTGGTTAGATTAGTTCCCAGGCAATTTTTTGTTGTTGTTATTGTTGGAGGATATTATGAAGGGGATGTTTTTTTCTTTGTCAGCTGAACAGCTATTGGAGTATTGAAAAACTATTGATTTATGAGTGTTGACCCTTGTATCATAATACTTTGCTAAATTCATTTATCTGTTCTCTGACTCTTCTGGTGGAATTTTGGGGTCTTCTATATGTAGGATCATGTCATCAGCAAACATGATAATTCTTTTTTATTAATTAATTTATTTTAATTAGATATATATGACAGCATTTCGATTCATTGTACACAATTGCAGCATAACTTCAAATTTCTCTGGGTGTACATGATGTAACGTCACCCCAACATGTGCAGTCAAACATGTACCTAGGGAAATGATGTCCATCTCATTCCACCATCTTTCCTTCCACCATCTTTCCTGCCCCCATGCGCCCTCCCTACCCTCACTCCCCATTTTCCCAGTCAAAGTTCCTCCAGTTTTCCCTTGCCTCCCCACTCCCTGTTGTGGATCGTCATCCAATTATCAGACAGAACATTTGGTCTTTGGTTTTGGGGGATTAGCTTACTTTGCTTAGCACGATATTCTCCAACTCCATCCATTTAACTCAATGCCATAATTTTATTCTCTTTTAATGCTGAGTAATATTCAATTGAATATTACCATAGTTTCTTTATTCACTCATCTATTAAAGGGCATCTAGGTTGGTTCCACAGTTTAACTATTGTGAGTTGAGCTGCTATGAACATTGATGTGGCTGCATTACTGTGTTGATTTTAAGTACTTTGGGCATAGACCGAGGATGGGGATATCAGGGTCAAATGGTGGTTCCATTCCAAGTTTTCTAAGGAATCTCCATATTACTTTCCAGATTGGTTGCACCAATTTGCAGTCCCACCAGCAATGTATGACTGTGCCTTTTCCCCACATCCTCGCCAGTATTTATTGTTGTTTGTATTCTTAATAGCTGCCATTGTGACTGGAGTGAGATGAAATCTTAGAGTAGTTTTGATTTCCCTTTCTCTAATTGCTAGAGAAATGTCTATTGTATATTTTTTTTCATATATTTATTGACTGGTTGTATATCTTATTCTGAGAGGTGTCTCTTCAGCTCCTTAGCCCATTTATCGATTGGGTTATTTGTTTTTCTGGAGTTAAGTTTTTTGAGTTCTTTATATGTTCTGGAGATTGGTGCTCTACCTGACATATGCATGGCAAAAATTTGCTCTCAAAGTGTAGGCTCCCTGCTCTCCTCATTGACTGTTTCTTTTGCTGAGAAGAATCTTTTTACTTTAAGTCCATCCCATTTATTAATTCTTGATTTTATTTCTTGTGCTTTAGGAGTCTTGTTAAAGCAGTCCAGGCCTAATCTGACATGATGACGGTTTGGGCCTACTTTTTCCTCTATTAGGTACAGGATCTCTGGACAAATCCCTAGGTCCTTGATCCACTTTGAGTTTTGTGCATGGGAGAGATAGGGGTTGATTTTCATTTTGCTACATAAGGATTTCCAGTTCTCCCAGCACCATTTGTTGATGAGGCGATCTTTTGTCCACTGTATGCTTTTGGTGCCTTTATCTAGTATGAGATAACTGTATTTATGTGGGTTTGTCTCTGTGTTTTCTATTCTGTACCATTTCTATTCTGTACCATGGTGCAAATACCATGCCATTTTTGTTACTATAACTCTGTATATAGTTTAAGGTCTGGTATTGTGATGCTCCCTGCTCCACTCTTCTTGCTAAGGATTGCTTTAGCTATTCTGTGTCTCTTATTTTTCCAAATAAATTTCATGATTGCCTTTTCTATTTCTATAAGAAATGACATTGGAATTTTAATTGGAATCACATTGAATCTGTATAGCACTTTGGGTAGTTTGGCCATTTTGACAATATTAATTTTGACTATCCAAAGCATGGGAGATCATTCCATCTTTAGAAGATCTTCAATTTCTTTCTTTTGTGTTCTGTAGTTTTTATTGTAGAAGTCTTTCTACAATAGAAGAAGATGATTCCCAAGTATTTTAATTTTTTGAGGCTATTGTGAATGGGATAGTTTCTAATTTCTCTTTCAGAGGATTCATCACTGATGTAAAGAAGTGCATTTGATTTATGAGTATTGATTTTATATTTTGGTAATTTATTAATTAATTCTAGAAGTTTTCTGGTAGAGTTTTTGGATTCTCTAAGTGTAGAATCAAGTCATTGGCAAATAGTGATAGTTTGAGTTCTTGTTTTCCTATTCATATCCCTTCAACTTTTTTTGTCTGTCTAATTGCTCTGGCTAGAATTTCAAGGACTATGTTGAATAGAAGTGGTGAAAAAGGTCATCCTTGTCTTGTTCCAGTTTTTAGAGGGAATGCTTCCATTTTTTCTCCATTTAAAATGATGTTGGCCTTTGGTTTTAGCGTAGATAGCTTTACAATGTTGAGGTACGTTCCTACTATCCCTAATTTTTCTAGTGTTTTGAGCAAATATGGGTGCTGTATTTTGTCAAATGCTTTCTCTGCATCAGTTGATATAATCATATGATTCTTATCTTTAAGTCTATTGATGTGATGAACTATATTTATTGATTTATTTATGTTGAACCAAACTTGCATGCCTGGAATGAACCCACTTGATCATGGTCTACTTTTTTTTCAAATGTTTTTGAATGCAATTTGCCAGAATTTTATTGAGAATTTTTGCATCAATGCAACAGGGATATTGGTATGAGATTTTCTTTCCTTGATATGTCTCTGCCTGATTTTGGTATCAGGATGACACTAGCTTTGTAGAATGAGTTAGGAAGGGTTCCTTCCTTTTCTGTTTCACAGAATAATTTGAGGAGTATTGGTATGAATTCTTCTTTGTAGGTCTAGTAGAACTCAGCTGTGAATCTGTCGGTCCCAGGCTTTTCTTGGTTGTAGGCTTTTGATGGTGTCTTCTATTTCCTTGCTTGAAATTGATCTGTTTAAATTGTGTATGTCCTCTTGATTCAGTGTGGGTTGATCCTATGCCTCTAGGAATTTGTCAGTGTCTTTGAGCTTTTCTATTTTACTGGAGTATACATTTTCAAAATAGTTTCTAATTGTGTTCTGTATTTCAATAATGTCTGTCATGATATTTCCTTTTTCATCACAAATTTTATTAATTGGAGTTTTCTCCCTTCTCTTTTTTGCTAGAGTGGCTAAAGGTTTGCCAATTTTACTTATTTTTTCAAAGAATCAGCTTTTTGTTTTGTCAGTTTTTTGATTATTTCTTTAGTTTCAATTTCATTGATTTCTGCCCTGATTTTAATTATTTTCTGTCTTCTACTACTTTTGATGTTCATTTGTTTTCTTTTTCATCTTTTCATGAATAAACTCCATAAAATGAACTTTCCTCTGAGCACTGTCTTCATTATGTTCCAGAGATTTTTATAAGTTGTATCAGAGTTCTTATTGACCTTTAATAATTTTTTTTATTTCCTCCCTGATGTCTTCTGTTATTCATGTGTCATTCAGTAACATATTGTTTAGTCTCTAGGTGTTGGAATAGCTGATTTCTAATTTCATTCCATTATGGTCAGATAGAATGCAGGATAGTATCTCTATTTTTTGGGGGGGGGGATTTGCTAAGACTTGCTCTGAGATACAACATATGATCTATATTGGAGAAGGATCCATGTGCTGCTGAGAGGAAAGTGAATTTGCTCTTGGATGGATGGAATATTCTATATATGTTGATAAGTCCAACTTATTGATTGTATTATTGAGTTCTATAGTTTCTTTGTTTAGTTTTTCTTAGGAGATTTATATAGTGGTGAGAAAGGTGTATTAAAGTCACCCAGTATTATTGCATTGTGGTGTATTTGGTTCTTGTATTTGAGAAGAGTTTGTTTGACATACATAGATGCCCCATTGTTTGGGGAATAGATATTTATGATTGTTAGGTCTTGTGGATGTGTGAATCTCTTAAGAAGTATGAAATATCCTTCTTTATCCTTTTTCACTAGCTTTGGTTTGAAGTCCAATTTACCTGATATGAGATGGAAACCCGTACTTGTTTACATGGCCAATGTGAGTGGTGTATTTTTTGCACCCTTTCTCCTTCAGTCTGTGGATGTCTTTTCCTGTGAGACGAGTCTCTTAAAAGCAGTATGTTGTTGGATCTTTTTTTTTTTTTAATCCAGTCTGTTAGTGTGTGTCTTTTAATTGATGAGTTTAGGGCATTCACATTCTGGGTTATTATTGAAATATGATTTGTATTCCCAGATAGTTTGGTTTATTTTTGTTTTCTAACATAACTTGCTTTTTCCTTTGAAAAAGTCTGGATGTCTTATTTTGATTGGCCTTTCCTTTAGTGTAGTTCCTTCCTTTGTTGATTTTCCTTGTTGTTTTTCAATTCCTCCTCCTGGAATATTTTGCTGAGGATGCTCTGTAGTGCTGGCTTTCTTACTGGAAATTCTTTTAACTTTTGTTTATCATAAAGGATTTTTATTTTGTCATCAACTCTGAAGCTTAATTTTGCTGGACATAAGATTCTTGGTTGGCACTCATTTTCTTTCAGAGCTTGGTAGATGTCATTCCAGTATCTCCTGGCTTTGAGGATCTGGGTTGAAAAATCTGCTGAGATATGAAGACTCTATCTTTATTCTGGGCTAGGCATTTTTATTATAATGTGCCTTGGTGTAGATCTGTTGTAATTTTGTACATTTGGTGTCCTATAAGCCTCTTGTATTTGATTCTCCAATTCATTTTTTCTTGTTTGGGAAATTTTCTGTAATTATCCCATTGAAGAAATTGTGTGTTCCTTTGGTTTGAAACTCTGTGCCTTCCTCTATCCCAATAACTCTTAGATTTGGTCTTTTGATGCTGTCCCATAATTCTTGGATGTTCTGTCCATCATTTCTTACCATCCTCACTGTGCGGTCAACTTTATTTTCCAGATTGTGTACTTTGTTCATTACTTGACATTCTGTCTTCCACGTGATCTAGTCTGTTGGTGATGCTTTTAATTGAGTTTTTTATTTGGTTTATTGTTTCCTTCATTTCAAGGATTTCTGATTTTTTTGTTTTTTAGACTCTCTATCTCTTTCTTTTTTAAAATATTTATTTTTTAAGTGTAGATGGACACAACACAAGGCCTTTATTTTTATGTGGTGCTGAGGATCGAACCCGGGGCCCACCCGTGCTAGGCAAGTGCTCTACCACTGAGCCACAATCCCAGCCCTCTATCTCTTTCTTGAAGTAAACTTTTGCTACCTATATTTGCTCCCTTATCTCTTTGTTGGAATGATCAGTTTTTGCCTGCATTTGCTCATTTAGGTCATTCTTTAATTCACAGATCATTGTAATTATGAACATTCTGATCTCCTTCTCTGACATTTCATCAAGTGCGCTGTCCATGAGTTCTGCTATTATAGTATTCTGGTTTGTTTGGGGTACTTTTTTCCCTTGTTTTTTTTTTTCATGTTGTCTACGTGTCTTCCTTTCTTGCAATATTACAGTTTCTACCCTTTAATCTTGTAGTATCTGTGCAGATCGTCTGTACTTCACCTTGGTGTTGGGCTTTCAGACCCTGCCGGTGATTTGTGATGGACGCTACTGCAACTATAGGTGGTGGCAACAGTGGAGGTGATTCAAGTTAGCAGTGGGGGTGTTCCAAAAAGGATCCAACCTATTTCAGAGATGGGGCTGAAAGGGTAGGCCTTACAATGGCTTTGGGGTGCCTGTTCCAAGATGCAGCTGCTTATAGACCCTGTGTGTGGGTGCACGGTGGAGGTTACTCCATGGGGAGGGCGATGGCTATGGTTGCAGAGTCTCAGGATGGAAGTGGGTGAGGCCTGTGATCCCAGGTGGGTGGGGGATGGGTGAGGACCTGGACCTACCCTGGGCCTGGGCTTCAGGGAGGTTGGCAGAGGTGGTCCTGGGCCAGGGACCTGAGATCAGGCATGGGTCTGCAGGTCAACAGGGGGCGTCCTGGGCCCAGGCTTGGGGTCTGGTGTGGATCTGACTTCTTCTTTTTATATTTGTTTCTCTTTACATTTATTCTCATTCCTGATTGCTCTGGCCAGAGCTTCAGGAACTATATTGAGTAGAATTGGTGAGAGTGCACTTCTCTGTCTTGTTCCTGATGTTAGTGGAAATGCTTTTATGCTTTCAGTTTATCTGCATTCTCTACAATGTTGGCCTTGGGTTTGTCATGTACAGCCTTATTAATGTGAAGATAAATTCCTTCTATCCCTAGTTTCTCCAGCATTTTTAATAAGAATGGGTGCTGTATTTTATCAAAGGCCTTTTCTGCATCTATTGAAATTATCATGTGATTCTTGTTCTTAATTATATTTTAGTGGTAAATTACATGTATTAATTTGTGTATGTTGAGTGAACCTTGCCTCCCTGTGATGAAACCCACTTGATTGTGGTTTATTATCTTCTTGCTGTGTTTTTGAATGCAGTTAGCTAATATCTCATTAAGATTTTTTTTTTTTTTATATTCATCAGGTGGACTGGTCTGTAGTTTTCTTTCCCATAGGTTTTGTCTGTTTTTTGTATCAGGGATCCACTGGTTTCATAGAATGTATTTGGTAGTGTTCCTTCCCTATCAATTTCATGAAATAATTGAATAAAGACTGGTGTTAGCTCTTCTTTACATGTCTGGTAGTAATTCAGTTGAGAATCCATCTGATCCTGAGATTTTCTTTCTTGGATTTTTTTTTTAATTTAAACTTGTTTTAATTAGTTTTACATGACAGTAGAATGCATTAATGCACTTTGACATATCATACAAAAATGGGGTAAACTTTCTTTTGTTTCTGACTGTATGTAACATGTAGAATCACATTGTTCACACACTCATATATGTACATAAGGTAATAATTTGTTTCCTTCTACTGTCCTTTGTACCCCCATATCCCCTCCACCCTTTGCTGCGCTCTACCTAATCTAAAGTAACCTAGTGCTACCCCCTTATTATAAATTAGCATCCACATATCAGAAAAAAATAATCAGGCTTTGATTTGGGGGGATTGGCTTATTTTGCTTAGCATGCTATTCTCCAACTCCATCCATTTACCAGCAAATGCCATAATCTCATTCTTTAAAGATGAATAATATTCCATTGAATTTCTATACAATATTTTCTTTATTTTAATTGCTGTTTCAATTTCATTACTTGATATTGATCTGTTTAGACTTTCTATATCTTCATGGTTCAGTTTGGGCATGTTGCATGTGTCTAGAAGTTTGTCAATGTCTTCTAGATTTTGTAGATAAATTTTCAGAATAATGTCCTATGATACTCTGAATTTCAGAGGTGTCTGATGATTTCTCCTTTTTCATCTCTAACTTTGTTAACTTAAGTCCTTCCTCTCTTTCTTTTGGTTCGTTTGATTAGGGATTTAATTATCTTCTGTATCTTTTTCAAACTACTAACTCTTTGTTGCATTGATCCCGTGTATTGCTTTTTTTTATTCTCAATTTCATTGATTTTAGCTCTGATTTTTACTTTTTGTCTGTCTTCTACTGATTTGGGGTTTAGTTTGTACTTCTTTTTCTAGGGCCTTGAGGTGGAGCATAAGCTTATTTATTTGATATCTCTCCAGTTTTTAATGTAGGTTCTTAATGCAATAAATTTTGCTCATAGAACTGATTTCATACAGTCCCAGAGATTTCAACATGTTGTATAATTGTTTTCATTTGTTTCCAAGAATTTCTTATGTTATTCCTTTTCTGACCCACTCTTCATTTAAAAGAGTGTTATTTAATCTTCACGTGCTTATGTGCTTTCTATTATTTTTCTTGCTTTCTAGTTACTTTTCATTATGATCTGATAGGATGTGTGGAATTATATTTAATATATATATATATATATATATATATATATATATATATATATTTTAATTTTCTAAGTTGTACATGGTGACCTAGAATATGGTCTACTTTGGAAGGTAGACCATGAACAGATGAGAAAAATGTAAATCCAGGTTTTTTGTGATGAAATATTCTGTAGATGTCTATTAAGTTCATTTGATTTATACAATTATTTACATTGGACATATCTGTATTGATTTTATGCTTTGGTAACCTGTCTGTTGGTCATGTTGGTCATAGGAGTGTGTTAAAGTCACCCAGTATTATTATATTGGGACTATCTGGGATTTAATGTCAAGAAGTATTTTTTAATGTAATTGAGCGTGCTGAATTGGGGGCATATATGAAATCAACTTTGTAGAACATGAGAATAGCTTATTCAGGTGGTTTATGAATTCCATTTCCATGGAATACCTTTTCCATTATTTTACCTTCAGTCTGTCAGTGTCTTTGTCTATGAGTCTCTTGAAGACAGCAGCATAGAGTTCTATCTTTTTTTTTTTTTTGACCCACTCTGCTAATCTATTACTTTTAATTGGGGAGTTACATGCAGAGTTATTATGGATAAGTGTTCATGGTTTAGTGCCATTTTGACTTTATGTTGTATTTAACTCTGTCTTGATCTTTATATAGATGATTAGTCTTCTATTGATCTTCATCTATTTGGCAGTTCTGGGGTGTGTTTTTGGATTTCTCTGTGCAGTTCATCTTTGAGAATTTATTGTATTGCTGTCTTGGTTGACACAGATTCTTTTAATTTAACCTTGTCATGGAAAGATTTTATTTCCCCATAGAATATGAAGGAGAGTTTTGCTGGGGATAGTAATGCTGGATGATAATTGTTTTCTTGTATATCTTGAATATCTCATTGAATATCTCATTCCAGATCTTCCTTGATTTTCAGGTCTGAGTTGAGAAGTAAGAACCAAACCTCATTCGTTTGCTTCATTAGTTTGTAGCTTTTAATACTCTTTCCTTATTTTCTATGTTAGACAATTTGATTGTGATGTGTCTTAGAGAACTTCTCTTCTAGAAAGATCTGTGTGGGGTCCTTTATTCCCCCTGTATATGAATGCCTCTCATTTCTGATACCGGAAAAGTTTTCTGTAACTATCTCATTGAAAAATGTTCATAACACCTTTAGCTTATATCTCTATGTTCTCTTCTCTCTCAGTGATTCTCAGAATTGGTCTCTTGATGCTGTCCCAAAGTTTCAGATTTCTTGTATATTCTGATCATGTTCTATTCTTATATTGTATTCAGTGTACTCAAATTCATGTACCCTGTCTTCAAGGCCTGAGATTCTGTCTTCAAGTACTGAAGTTCTATTTTCTACCCAATGTTCACTACTGGCCATGCTTTCAAATGATTTTAAAAACTTTCTGTGTGTCTTTCACTTTCAGGAGTTCTGATTGATTTCTTTTTGAGAGTTCTATTTCTTTATCAAAATTATATTTCATAGTTTATATTTGCTCTCTTAACTTCTTTTAGTTCAGAGAATATTTTAATGATCAGTTTCTTGTAATTTCCTCTGGACTTTCACCCACTTCCCTATCGGTGAGGTTCTTTGTGGGGGAGTGTGAATTTGGGGAGGTGATTTGTTTGCCTGCTTCCTTATGTTTTCAGAAGTACTCTTCTAGCACATCAATTGAGATGGATTCTCCTCCCTATCACACACCTGTCCTTTCATGTATAGTTACTTTTTATTCTAGCTTTTCTCTCTGTTGAGGGGTGGGTCCTGAAGTTGTGGTTGTTCCTCCTTGGGCCTGATTTTTGGTTTGGATTCTTTGTCTCCCCCTGGTATGAGTTGAAGTAATATTTAGGCTCAGGTGAGGCTAGGTCATGCTTAGGGTGAAATTCACTGTTGCTTGGATTGAATTGTATTTTTTGGTAGTAGGATCTCTATTCTGTGATCTTGAAGTGTCCCAGTCACTTCTAGCCCTTCTTCAGGGACAGGTGGAGCCAGGAGTGGCACCAATATCTGCTGCCATCATCTCACATCAGTAGCAGCAGTACAGAACTGTGGGCTAGTCCAGGCACTCAACCTCAGACATCTACCCTGCCACCGCTGGGTTAATGACCACAGCACAAACAGGGTATGCATTACAGAAATCTGTTTGGTGGGGTCACAGTTTCTTAATCACAGAGTAAGTAGGGTGGGAAAGTGAAAATTCGAACTATTTGTTTTAAATGATCAAATGATAGCTAGTTAGCAGCTGTCAGCTGAGGAGAAGAGGAATGACAGGTCTACAGGAAGCAACAGGGGATGTGGGAACAGGGTATTCTGGTTGTTAGTAGAGAAAGTGTGTGATACAGGGGAGATAAAAGGCTGAGAACAGAGGCATGGAGAATCCAGCCGCTGTCAGATCTAAATAGCATGCACCCACATAGGATTTAGACCCACCTCAGACAGATCAAGGCTAAAAAATAAGCAGGTGCAGAAGGAATAAATGTGAAAGTAAAATAATACACACAGATATTTTTTTCCATCTCTCCACATGTGAGTACAAACACACCCACAGACTCACACTCACTACGTGCACATGAAATCATACATAATGGAAAAGAGGTAAAAAGTAATACAATACAATGAAATGTTTGAGCCAGATGTGGTGGTGCACATCTCTCATCCCTGGGGCTCAGGAGGCTGAGACAGGAGGATCATGAATTCAAAGCCAGCCTCAGCAACCGGGAGGCCCTATGCAACTTAGTGAGCCCCTGTCTGTAAATAAAATATAAAATAGGGCTAGGGATGTGGCTTAGTGGTTCAGTGCCCCTGAGTTCAATGCCTGGTACATAAAAAAAATAAATAAATTTTTTTTAAGTTAAAATTTTTAAAAACAATGAAAAAAAAGTAGATTCAAATATATGAAGAAAAAAGTTAAGAAAAGAATAAAAATAGAATGAAACATAAAACATGTAAAATCTTAGTGAGAAATAAAGGGCTAATTTCTGCCGAGGTGTTGGACACTGTTTGCAGGATGGATGTTCATCCCTGGTAGTTGTTTCGGGATTCCTAACCTTGGGTCCAGGGCTGGGTGTATTAAGTCCTCACCCTTGTGCTCCTCTCTCAGCTGTCGGCTGGTTGCAATAGAGCCCTTCCAGTCTCCTGGTGCCCTGGGGTGGCCCAGCGTGGGTGGTGACCAACTGTGCTTCTGTGTGTGTGTGTGTGTGTGGGGGGGGGGTTGCAGGGCTCTAAATTGGGGACTCCAGCAACTGGGGGTTAGTCTAGGTCCACTTGGGAGTCTGCGGTGGGTGTCCCAGGATTGCTCTGCTCTTCCTATTGGTGGGGGATGCTGAGACCGGTTTTCCGCAGCAGCTCTCTAGTCCCTCGTGCAATCCTCCTCTAGAGCTAGGGAGCAAACCTAGCTCACTAGGTTTGCTAGTCTCCCCCTCACCACCAGGAGTGGAAACCCTGGGTGTCTGCTCCAGGGAGCAGTCAATCCTCTCGGATCCTGAGCCTGTTGGGTCTGGCTAACCTTTCTGGGTACCAGTTTCCCTGGTTCAGGGTCCTGCAGAGGCTCCAGTTCCAGCTGCAGGAGCTGGGTGTGGGCCTGGTCTTAGCAGGAGCTGGGTGTGGGCGGGTTCTACCAGACCTCAAGACCACCTGCCGTGCTGGAAGGAGGGAGCGGTGGGCGGTGGCTTCCTACAGCAGCTCCTGCCCAAGCTCTTCTCAGGGAGCTGGGCTCCAGAGGGGGGTCCTTCTCTGGCTCCTTTGGTAGCCAGCTGGACAGCAGGGCGGTGCCCAACCCCTCAGCGCCCCACCCCTCCTCTCCCCTCCACTCCTTTCCACTCAGGGGCACCTGCTTCCCCTCCCCTGCCCTCCCCTCTATTCCCCTCAGGGTGCCTACTCTGCCCCCCCTCCTCCCCTCCCCTCAGGGGCCCCTGCTTTCCCTTCCCTCCCCTCCCCTCCCCTCCCTTCCCTTCTGGTCCACCTCCCCTCCCCCACAGGGTTCCCCTCAGGGTGCCTACTCTGCCCTCCCCTCCTCCCCTCCCCTCAGGGCCACCTGCTTTCCCTCCACTCCCCTCCCTTCTGGGCTACCTCCCCTCCCCTCCTCTCTCTGCCACCTGTCCTCCCCTCTCTCCCCCTCAGGGTGGCTACTCTGCCCTCCCCTCCCCTCCCCTCCCCTCTAGGCCACCTTCTCTCCCCTCCCCTCCCCTCTGTTCCCCTCAGGGTGCCTACTCTGCCCCCTCCCCTCCCCTCCCCTCCCCTCTGTCCCCCTACCTTCCTCTACCCTCCCCTCTGTCCCCCTCAATGTGCCTACTCTGCCCTTCCCTCCCCTGCCCTCCCCTCTGCCCCCCTCCCCTCCCCTGCCCTCCCCTCTGCCCCCCTCCCCTCCCCTCCCCTCTGCCCCCCTCAAGGTGCCTACTCTGCCCTCCCCTCTCCTCCCTCCCGTCTCCTCAGGGACGCCTGGAGCTCTCTCCTGCCAGGAGCTGCTGCCCTCCTGCAGGAGCCCTTGCTGTCCCTGACTCGCTTGCCCGGGACTTGTCTGTTCCCCTGGCCGCTGGTCATCTTCTGTGTTCCCCTCTCCCTGCCCCGGGGTCTGCGGCCCTCCTGCAGCCCACTGGGACTGCTCCAGGGGCGGTGTCCCACGTTTCCTTTCCTGCCACTGCGGACTGTTCATGGTGAGGGCCAAGTTTCAGGGAGATGCCCGGCCCACCGCGCTGGCCCGGCCCGGCCCTGAGCTGACCGCGCCTTAGGACTGAACCTGGGCAAGGTGGGCATCGCGCAGGCACGCACCACGAGGACGAAGCCCTGCAGAACGTTCAAGCGCCCTCTGTGGCAGGCGCGTGCCACAGCACAGGGGGACACGGGGTCACGTGAGAGGCAGTAGACACCTCCACTCCCAACTTTTGGGGAAAGCCCAACATTGGCTTTGCCCGTGGTGGGTCTGTGGGTAGATCCCATGACAGCATTTATTTAAAATTGCATATGAACTGGGAGGTTACTCAGATGTCACATGTAGTCCAAACACACTCAGGGCTTTGTTATGTTCATTTATAATACTTGATTCCACTGAAGAAATCTTTATTTAGAATATATGTTAGCATAATACCTGAGTTAATTGTGTTATCAGTGAAGAAAATAAACCAATGTGTGCTCATTCGTTATTGTTACTTTTCATCTTGGAATTATCAGTTTGGAGACTCATTTAATTCAAAACGTTATTGGCCATTATGTTTATGAGTGCATTAGGAATCATGGACATTATGTAGATAATATTGGTGCTTGACCCACAATTTCAAAGCAATTATTATTAAGGAGGATTTCTTCAGTTCCATGTTAGCTTGGGTTCTGCACTAATGCCACTTACCCTGAGTGCCTTTAGTTAATACTATTATAGTAATGTTGTTTAGACAAATCATTACTTTAATGTAGTTCCTGTCATTCATTGTTATTCTAATAAAAATTGTGATGCTTTACATAGACCATGTACTGACTAACTTGATTGCAAATCGTTGCTTCTCAGAGGAACAAAATCTGCTTGGAGTAAAGCAGGATAGGACTGTTTGCTTCCATTCAGAAAGGTCAAGGAGATTGCTAATTTTTACATTTTGCAGAAAACTCTGTTTCTTCATACTTTCAGAATGGGTCCTTAGGCAGGAGGAACTGACCCTGGCAGAGCACATCTCAAGAGGTTCTGCTTCAGGAGCAGGTCTCTTTCCAACATGAGAAACATCCCTCTCTGTTTGGCATCTCTAACTAGCTGTGCGTTTCTCTATGGGGTTGCCTTCTTCTTACTAAAGTATGAGGCTGATTCATTGCTTTGTATATATGGCATCTTCAAATGTGTGTATTGCCAACACGTTCTCTTTTCTTGGATTTCCTGCTAAATCATTGCTCTTTGATCATGACTTTATGTGCTCAATTTAAAAAAAAAATGTTTGCATGAAGCTGTGAAAAAAAATTTTATATTGCTGTTATTCGTTATATTGTTTTACATTGAGGTATACAGTCAATTTTGGATTGGTCTTTGAATATATTGTGAGATGAGAATCAGAGTTCATTTTTCCCATTTGGAAGTCTGGTTGTCTCAGGACCATGGGTTGAGAAGCCCCTTCTTTTTCCGGGCAGTGGGTAGCTTTGTCATAAATCTGGCATCTGAGGCGGGGTGGGTTTGGGACTTTCTCTTTGGTTCCATTGACAATTCATCTTGGCTGGCACCATTCAAACCCTGCCTTAGCTACTGTAGCATTACAATCAGAGACAGCAATAAGTAGAAGAAGAGCTCCTATTCTGTTCTTTTTCAAGATTATCTTGGTTGAGATCAAATGAATCAGAAACTATTTTAGGCATAGAAACTTTAAGAACTTCTTTGTTGATGAGAAAGTGTGGCCAAGGCTGAGAGTCACCCTGCTAGGAACTTTTGAACAGCTCCTGAAGTTCCTAACAGGGCCCCTGGGAAAGTCTGTCCTGATCAAATGTGACTCGTTCTGCAAACTGCACTGTGTTGACTGGCACCTTAAATGTAGCCTAATGTTATTCCTTGGAGAAATCTTAATTTCTGATAATCTGGCTCAAAATGATGAATCTATAATAGCAACTCCTTTCCAGCTGACTTTTTTCTGTTGAATTTTTCTTTTTTTCCAATTTATAATCAAGTCTTCACTTTTTTTTTTTAATTTACTGTGAAGTAAGAATTGCTAGATAAACCAGAAAAGCTATATTCTTTAAAGACCTTTCAAAACCCCACAGCTTTAATATCTACTTGTTACAGTGTTATTGTTAGATTTAAATTTAGTGGAAAATGGGCTTCTTATTAGTTCTTTGGTTTTAAACTCATAAATCCCTTTCATTAAATCTTTTTTTATTAAGATTTAGCAAACTCCCCCAAGCATTTGATAATATTACTGTGAACGACTTGAGCTCACTGAGTCCTACTATTGCAAAGCATTTTTCTAAGTGCAAAATGCATTTGAAAATAATTTTTCTGTTTGCAGTTCAACAGTGAAAGCTGGGATAATACTTGTGTTCAAGGACCTGCACTGCATGAAATAATCTGAGTATGTCCAGGTCCCTTGCAAATGTTCTTAACATTTTTTTTTAGTGTCAAAATATTTAAATTTGTTTAAAACACATTGATGGGAAGTGGCCAGATTGAGAAGAAAGGAGAGACCCCAAACAGTTTCCAAGAGCCACTTAGTAGCTCACATCAAACCTATTAGATATAGTGATGATCTGAGAGGAGTGAATCTGTTTTCACATGATGGTGATATTTACAATAGAAAGAAAGTGTCACCAGGGCAATTTGAACAATCTGTGTCCTGATCTCAGTGCCTGCTCTTTGTCACTGAGGTGCCTCAACTGCTGTGCAGAGTGACCACCAGCTGACTGACTGTTGGAAGAAACTGAAGAGTAAAGTTGAGCACACAGGGATGCAGCTAGCTAGCACTGGGGGCTCCTCTAGGCAGTGGTCACCTGAAAGGAGAGGCAGATGGACATGTAAGCCCAGTATCATTGAGCAAAGGCAGTAGATAAAGGATGGGGTGACAGGGAGAAATGAATGGCTGTGTCTAGGAGGGATGGGGTTTTGGTTTGTCCAGAGTTGGCATGAGATTGGAAGGTTGTGTGTGGCTGATCAGGTCTCCCCTGACCTGTTCTTCCAGCTGAACATCCTGGTTGGAAGCCTGAGCCTATAACTCACTCAAGGACCTATTTTATAAAGAACTACTCCTGAGGTCTGATTATCCTCAGTGGAGCTGCATCCTAGAGTTGCTAACACAGTCTTAGCAAGCAGAGGCTGAGGGGAGACAGTTCCTCAGTTTCCCAAGCTCAGTCCACACCCCCAGTTTCTCCTCACTCTCCCGAATCACTAGAACCTTACACACCAGAGTATCCTCATTTTCCCCAGAGGCATATGAATGGGCGGTCTCCCAGAGTGTGGGTGCTTATCATTTGATAATTTTGCATGAGAATCATGCAGTCAGTCAGTATAAAATTGACGAAAAATGGTTGGAGAATTGTAAAATCAGATTAAAGATGGCCAAACTAATAAGCCTTTTTTTGTGCTTTTTTCCCAGGTCAGAACTGTGGAGGGTTAGTCCAGGGACCCAATGGTACCATTGAGAGCCCTGGCTTCCCGCATGGCTATCCCAACTATGCCAACTGCACCTGGATCATTATCACAGGGGAGCGAAACAGGATACAGCTGTCCTTCCACACCTTTGCCCTTGAAGAGGATTTTGACATTCTCTCCGTTTATGATGGACAGCCCCAGCAGGGAAATCTGAAAGTCAGGTAAAGTGCCTGCTCTTCATCCTATAGGCGAGTAGAAATGGATAAATGCCTGGGTTCTGAAATACAATTGGAATTCATGTTTGAATCTCATCATCAGAAAAAAAAATCAAGCAACAATAAAGAAAAATTAAAGGCTGTAGGTCTCTGTCAAATTGTCACCTTCCCCCATACTTCAACTTCTTACTGAAAGCAATCCTTGACTCCTTTATAGATCTCTCCCTGCTCTAGCTCTGCAGAACAGTGTTGTCAAGGTAATTTAAGTGAAGTTATGATACACCATTGTTTTGAAGCAACTGTGGATTTGAGGAAAAAGTCAAAAAGATAAAACAAGGGAGTACAATTCAGATAACAACAAAAGGAACCTTTATATTGTCAGAGAATACAGTCAGTAGGGAGACTTAGGAGGTGGGTGGAGTGAGAAGTCTTTAGAGGCTTTTGGGTTTGACAATCATAGTATATTCTGTTCATTATTGGTCTTCTCCTTTGATCTATGATTTTTGTCATGAAGAATGAAGAATATTTCCCAGAAATAAACAAAAAAATGTACCTGTACAACCAGATTTTTTAGAATTTGGCAATGGAAAGAGGAATATCCCTTTCAAAGAAATAAGGTTTTCTAAACTAAATTGATGAACGTATTTAAATGTATATACTTATGGCAAACCAAATCTTTATCTTCTATTTTGAAATTTCTGCATTAATTAGAGATTATGTTTAGTAGCTGTTAGTTTGCAGAAGAAAAATTGACAGAAGGCAGCAGAAATTGCTTTGCTTAAATGAATAAAGTAGAATCCACACTAATGCCAACAGGAACACACACACACACACAAAAAAAAAACATGCATTCTATTCATGATTTTGTGAAGTGAAAAAAAACAAATCTAACTTCAAAAACATGCTTTTATTTGTATATTTAGTTAATACATTTATATGACTATACAATATATAACTAATATATTAAACATGAAACATATCATTAATATATTTAAAATATATTTTATTTGCATTTTCATTATGCATTTTTAAATAAAAATATCTTCTATTTTTTTTTCTGGGGCATCGACCCTACATTTTTCTTTCAATATGATTATTTCTATTTCTGTTGCATATTGTGCAATAGCTGACTCTTTTCTGAACCAGGTAGGTAAATTTTCTTTCTTCTTTTAATAGCATCTATGGTCCTGATGTTGGATATTTGAACAAAGTATCTACTGTATGATGATTGCTCATTTAATGGAAGAGTTCCTTTCAACACTCTTGGTCTTCCAAATATTGTTTTTTTACTTGGTTTTAGTTACAAGTGTTGGTACTCCCAGGGAATAGCAATGTTTTTTAGTGGCAAAAACAATCATAACAAAGACTGCAGTGGTGACAAAGCAAAACAATGACAATAGTAAAAAGATGTAGGAAATCCAGTTTATTCAAATACCAGACATATGATTATGTTGAAACTAGTTCCTTCTCTTTCATAATCATGTATTCAATAATACTTGCATTTTCTTTCTCTTAATATTTCCTTTTCCTATAATTCAAGTATGAATGCCTCTCTTATGTGTCAATTTGATTGACTACTTGTCAATTTTTAAAAATCTGTTACGCTTTTATGTTCTTAATGCAATGGTGTGATCATTTATGTTAATGAGCATAAATCTTAGAACATATTTCAGCTTATCCTCTATTTTAACAGGATCGACACTGGAAATATTAAGGTCTTCACTTGTGGAATTTTATTTTGAGGCTGATATACAAGTTGATGTCCATGTCTGGGGGTTCTGAGAGTTGCTGTGGAGGCAGATGTAGGGCACTATGGTCCTTCTACACTCTTAGATAGTTTTAGTAGGAAAAAGAGAAGCCACATGGAAGAGACCCGGGGTTATTGGAACCACTCAGGGACAGAGACCTGTATGGCATATTTCTGTGTGGTTCTTGAAGTGAGGAGTCGGCTTTCTATCTGACACTGAATTACTGTCCCGCCTGTCTCCACCTTGGCATGATGTGGGAGCTCCATTGTACAAGTATGCATAAGTCTTCAGGGACTCTTCTAGGTATTATATGACAGGCAAACTATATCAAAAGCCATAATCCCCCAATGGCAGCTAAGTGAGATGGGTCTTTAGTGCTGTGGAAATTTGAATGAATAACAAGGAGAAATAGGAATGTTAATATCATCAGGGAAATCACAGAAAAAAGTAGTTTCTCCTTCAATATTCAGCATTGGGGTTGATGGGCAGAGTGGCTATGAATAGCATCAAATCCTAATTAATCAGAGAGGGAAGTACTTTGATGTTATTTGTCTCCCCATTATATCTGGAGTAGTTGTTTGTTTCTCAGACATAATTAACTGACAATACTTAAAGCAGCTCTGGAATTCAAAGAAGGGCATGTCTGTGAGGGGGCAATGGATCTGTGGACTCAGGGCTGTTGCAGAAGCTGTTACATGGTGCTGTCAAGGACTGTCATTTCACATGGCTATTGCTGGTACCTCAGAACCTGCTCTGACTAAAAAATGATTGTCTCCTTGTATAACAAGCATCTTTTTTTTTTTACTTTTTAAAAATAAATTTGTTAATTTTTATTTATTTATTTATTTAGTTAGTTTTTTATTAGTTGCTCAAGACAATACAATGATCTTGACACATCATACCTTTGATTCAAATGGGGCATGAATTCTCATTTTTCCACGTGTACAGATTGCAGGATCACATTGGTTATACAGCCATGTTTATCCATACTAGTGTCTGTTGTATTCTGCTGCCCTTCCTATCCCCCCCTCCCTCCGATCACCTCTCTCTACCCAATCTACTGTAACTCATTTCTCTCTCTTTTTTCTTCCCCCTCACACCATCATATATATGAGGGTCTCCTTCCATCTTCCATGTAATTTCTCTTCTCCCTCCCATTCCCTCCCACCTCTCTTCCCTGTTTAGTGATAATCTTCTTCTCATGCTCTTCCTCCTTACTCTATTTTGCGTCACCCCCCTTATATCAAAGAAGACATTCGGCATTTGTTTTTAGGGATTGGCTAACTTCACTTAGCATAATCTTCTCTAATGCCATCCATTTCCCTGCAAATGCCATGATTTTGTTATTTTTTTGGTGCTGAGTAATATTCCATTGTGTATAAATGCCATATTTTTTTTTATCCATTCATCTATTGAAGGGCATCTAGGTTGGTTCCACAGTCTAGCTACTGTGAATTGTTCTGCTATGAACATTGATGTAGCTGTGTCCCTGTAGTATTCTCTTTTTAGGTCTTCTGGGTATTGTCCGAGAAGGGGAATAGCTGCGTCAAATGGTGATTCCATTCCCAGCTTTCCAAGTAATCTCCATACTGCTTTCCAAATTGGCTGCACCAATTTGCAGTCCCACCAGCAAAGTACAAGTGTACCTTTTTCCCCCACATCCTTGCCAGCACTTGTTATTGTTTGACTTCATAATGGCTGCCATTCTTACTGGAGTGAGATGAAATCTTATTATGAACATCTTCTTATGAAGACACTTGTTTATCCACAATAAGAATTTTTTCTGAATAAAAATAAGATGTGAATTTAATTCCCAACCAACAAAACATAGAATTTGTAGTTGAGAATTATTATTATTATTTTTTGGGGGGGTGGGTTACCAGGAATTGAAGCTCAGGGGCACTCACCCACTGAGCCACATCCCCAGTCCTGTTTTGTAGTTATTTTTAGAGATAGGGTCTCACTGAATTGCTTAGTGCCTCACTTTTGCTGAGGCTGGCTTTGAACTTGTGATTCTCCTGCCTCAGCATCCCAAATCATTGGGATTACAGGCTCGATGCTCCCAGCTATAGTTGAGAATTATTTATGATTATATTGTAATTTGGACTTTAGTCAGGAATATATCATTTATGTAGCAAATATCTTTAAGATTAAAAAAAATGACATGTACAATTATGATATTATCTTGGATTATGTCTTTAATACAAATGTAACCACAAAGCAGAATAACTTGTGCCTTATCAGTAAATACGTAGATAACATGTAGACAATTTAGATTGTAGATATGTAGATATTTTAATATGTAGATATGGAGAGCTGAAATAAACCTTACCTTGTTGAGAACAAGAGAAAAAATGTGATCAACATTAGAAGTCTAACTCCGATCCCTGAGTCCTCTAGATGAAAAACTCAGTGGCCCACTGTGTTTTCGAGCTGTCTGGGTGTTGGGGTTGGGGAGATGGCTGACATTCCTGAGGCAGCACATCTCAGTCTCCACAGTGATTCACATGGTCACCAAGTCCTCATGTTTTTATTGTGTGACATCTTTAGGAACCATGGCCTATTTTGAACCTCTCACTGGTGGACAGGTGCTCAGGGTCAGAGACTGCGCAGGGCAGCAACAGTCCTGCCCCAGCATCACCCCTATGACCCCCCAGCACTGGCTGCTTCCTACCCGGGTCTGCATTGCCCGAAACACAGCTCTCCTGGTAAACATGGCCGACAGTCCAGGAGCTTGGCACTGTGACTGCAGACATTCTGGCCTGTGCTCCCTGAGGTTCCCTGGGCAAGTGTTTTGTTTGGTTGATGGATCTATGGGCTTCTCCTTGATCTGAACTTGTGAGATAACAGGACTCTTATCTCTGCTGCTGGACCCCTCCCGCTGCCCATCTAGAGGACATTCATTTTTCCAAACCCAGTTCACAGTGTATTTATCTCAGGAAGTCTTCCCTGGGTACCCAAGTGGAAAACCAAAGCTATCACCAAAACCCCTTCCTTTTCTCTGAACTCTCTGGGAGTTCCCTGAGGCCAGCCTATGTTTTTTTGAACTGGTACCTGCCTCTCTGTGGGGCCTGTGCCCCTCTGTGTTCCACGATGTCAAGTAGAACATATATCCCTGAGGCTTGGAAAGGGACCCTGGGTGAGTCTTCTCCTGTAGTGAAAGGTGCGGCAACGTTGGGGTAGGCAATAAAGCTTTGTGAAGAGATTCTGACTTACCGTGCTAGAGCCGTGCGCCTCACAGCTGCCTCTGTGCATGAGTGCAGCCGTGCACTGTGCAGACCTCTCCCGGGGAGCCCTCGTAACTGTACCATGAGTGACTGATACCCAGCTCATGTTTTCTGAATTCAAAGTGGTAGTTATTTACCCCAAATCAGAGAATAATTGAAGTTGACATCGATTTCCAACTGTGATAACTTTATAACAATGAAGGTTGAAAATAAAACCCATTAGGAGCTCAAAAAGTGAATAAGAGTGAACCCATGAAGGGAAATTATATGAGGCAAATGTGGAAAATCAACACGTATTATTTCATGATTGTACTGGAATACTGGGCCTAGGACAAGAGTGTGAGCACTCCTCTCAGATTTCTCATCCTCTCTTTTACAAGATCACCCCTAATTTTCTGCAGTGGTGATAATGAAGAGGTTAGAGAAGAAAGGGATAGGAGTATTAAAATCAGGAAATCATGGATACCTGTTGTTTAAATGTCCCAGGTTTTTTCCCCCAGTTTTCCAAAACTGCAATAATGTGTTTGAAAGCCTTAAGCATTTATTAAGAAACCTGCAGAATAGTGACTATATCTAGTGATGCTGTGAACTGATGGAATTTTAAGGGCTGGGAAATGGTTTCAGCTGCATAATAATCATATTAGACAAGAGACCCAGCATTGCCGACGTCCTTCCTTCCTGTCTTCATTGACGCCATGAGGTCCTGACCATGTGTGGACCAGTGGTCACATATAAACCAAAGTACCAAACTCTTTTAACAGTGACTAATGCTCCAGTTAAGGCTGAGGAACTTGTGGGGTGGAGCTTGTATAAAAGCAGGCCTCTGGCTTGTCTGGCTCATGCAGGACTAGGGAGGTCCACAGGATGAGGGGCCTGGGGGCAGGTGAGGGAGGGAGCAGAGGCTGAGCTCACTGCCTGGTGAGGAGGCCTTAGCACCAGGCACTCAGCCATCAGAGCCCTGAAGCCCAGTCAGTTCTCAGAAACCTGATTAAGCAGGTTATTGCAGCTCAGTGAGGATCCCAGGGGAACAGTGGAGGGGCTGGTTTTATCATATAGATGTAGAACATTCCCATACTTATGATTTGCTCATTCTTCTACGTATTTTGGGATGATTAGAAAAAAAATTGTCTTCCTTATGTCTTCCAAATTTATTTGGTTAGCATATCCTTTAAATTATTAATTCACAGAGAAGCCCAGTGACTTGGTTCAGTTTTGCTTTGCTTTCCATTTGGCTGTTTGCAGTTGGTAATGAGGACCAGACCAATTGAATTAGAAATCTCAGCCTGAACTTGGGGCCTAGACGTGGGGTACATAATTCTCCCTCCTCCTCGGTGATTTTAAAATGCAGCCTTAGTTGTTCTCAACATTTGTGTCTGTGTTTGCAAAATTCCTATTTATTAAGAAAGAAGATTAAACTGCTAGTGACTGGGAAAGTCCTGGAGGCAAATAATAGAGGGAGACCATAAGAATGGAGTCTGCATGGCCATGAACAGCTTCAGCATGCTTGAGGTTGGGCTGTGGTGGCTCTGCTGTAGCCAGAGGTCTGTGACTCATTCCAGATCTGAGGCATTGTGAAGGAGCAAAACCATATCAAGAGTAACCACGCAGCCCCTTGGGCATTCCTAAATAGACACATGGGGGAACTGTTCAAATCGGTACACCACCAAGAGATTTCTCCTATAAAAATACAGACCTTGGGAAAAGTATTTAGATTTTTTTTTTTTTAAACAGCAGAAAAAGAAAAGGTGGTCAAAGAGTTTGTAGTCTATCTCAGATTTTAGCAGAAAAAGGTCATTTATGGAGTTGGTCATAGAAGTTGGAGGAAGACACAGTTTTATAAAATCCTAAGTCTTTCGTTTCCTATGTAGAGCAGAGCAAATGTTACATCACCAATTAAAACATTAATATGAGAGTAAAAAGTATGAAAAACAGATATGTGCATATTTTTAGGTAAGATAATTTTGAAATCATAAAGTGAATTAAAATTTTTCCCTCCTCAAATTTAAATTCTAATAGACAAGTGGTGTATTGATAAAAATGTACTTATAATAGATATGAATGACAAAGAGCTGTTATCCTTGATTTAAATGAAGAAAACTGTTAATTTAAAAAGTAGGTGAAAATATGAATAAGGAGTTCAAAGAGAAGAAATTCATGGCAATTAGTATACAATAGGCAAAAGGAAACAAGAGAGCGCAATTTAGTGGCTCACCATTCTGATTGACAAATTTTGATAATTCAGAGTTTTTGAGGATAATGGCAAATCCACTTATAACCCTTTGGGTAGAATATCAAATGCTGTTATTTTAATAGACATTTTTTAAATAGTTCTCAAATTTAAAAAAATCCAGTACATATTTTTGTTTATGTTTTCATATATATATATATATATATATATATATATATAGAGAGAGAGAGAGAGAGAGAGAGAGAGAGAGAGAGAGAGAGAGATTATTTAGGATACCCATGTAAATCTATATACCTTTAAAATAATGAATGAAATATTCATTTGCTGATGTTAAAAGATGCTTGTGGTATATTTTGCACTTGAGAGTAAGCACAGTGTCAAGTCCAAGTCCTCACAGGTTTTATTCTTCATAAATAAATGTTGGGTAATGATTTACAATAGAACACCATCCACAGGGTCCTAGGAGCTGGTGGGAGATGGGATTGCTGACCTGCAGGGAACCCCAACACTGTAGCAACTTCATCAGGATGGTGGGCAGCTCAGAAAAAGCACTACCCAGCCCCTGAGTTCAGAGGGCCTGTGCCAGCCAAGGCAGTTCTTTAAAAGCACAGTATTTCCTTAATCTAGAGAGTGTGGGCTGTTTGGGTATTCCTTGCAGGTCAAAGATGAGATAAGGGAGGAATTTTATTTTTGGTGTATGTTTTCTGCCTTTGAAATTCTTGTAGTCAGTTCTCTTTATCTGTTTATAAGTCTCCCTCTCTCCTGTTTATCTATACTTAAATCAATCCACTGGGGTTGATTCCATTTCTCAGGGGCGGTATGGTAATACCTAAAATATTTCTGGTTGTCACAACTTGGTGAGAGGCACTCCTGGAATCCAGGGGGTATGATCCACAGATGCTGATAAATATCCTACAATGCACAGGACAGCCCCGAAGGACAAAGTATGATCCTTCGTAAGATGCCAGAATGTCTAGGCAGAAACCGCTGCTGTGTAGTGCTATGATTACTCATGCCCTTCCCATTCCTGTGGCTAGCTTCACTGCTCCCCATTCAAGAACCTGAGCTGGTGCAGGTAGGCTGGAATCAGCTGAGCCCGGGCAGAGGAGCAGGCAGGTCTGAGGATGCTGGGCTAATGGAGGTACCTGGGGTGAGAGGCAGAGTCAGGTCCTGGGAGCCTGGAAGTGGGAGTTCCATCCACAATGGTAGACATGGCCACATCCCTTCAAGAATCATTTGTACACTCTCTCTGAAGGAAATAAAATCTTCTTCTCTATCATTATTTCAGTCCTTGGTTTCTGGGGAAAGGAACATAAAACGTCAAAAATACAGTAATGCTTATTCTTCATGGTGGTGGATGCGAGAAAACTGTTAAGATAGTTTATTTTTGGGAGCTATCCATATTAATAAAAAGTAGTTGTAAATAGACATGTTTCTAGAATTTACAAGATTTTCTTAGAATTTCCTAGGTTTTATGTGGAAACCAAATTTGTAGTTGAAGGGTTGGCTTTTAGGTTTAAGACTTACTCTTTTTCCTTCCTCTGTTTTTAATGTTTAGATGGCAAAGCAAATTGCAGATTCATCTTTTCTTTTATCTCCTACAGTAGCTAAGCATTGAGAATACAGTAATAAATGAATTTTAATTAAATAAATATATTAGATGTTTTACAAAATATTTCTAAAGGGGTGAATGCCTTTACAAAATGTTAATTATCTACTTTTAATTCACAAAATGAAAAACAGATGTGCTATTATTTAGCATATGAAACAATTTACTTTTCTCTAATAAATACACCTAACCTTTCCTTTGCATAGAAATAGGATACACTTTGCATCTAAATATGCTGAAAATCATAAAAATGGCAATATGTAGCTTGGGTTTCTTCAGGATTCCATTTCTCCGGGCTTAACTCTTAGTACCTAAAGTCCTAACTAAAGCAGGATTCAGACATCTGCTAGCAGTACTGGGTGGAAGGCATCAATGAAAAAAATCTGAAGTCATGCAGCACTGACCTGAAGAGTGCTCAGGTAGGGAGGGCTTTCCGGGGATGCTGGGGTATGGACCCTCAGCACTGAGCTGCATCCCTCCACTTCCCGCCCTCCTGGTGGATTCCCAGGTCCATGCCTGAGTCACATTAGCCTCCTTCTTACAGCCACCTGGGATCAGACGATTTTCTCTCTGGACCTTATTTTCAGCCCAAATTCCCAGCTCAAAGACTGCATTGATCTCACACTGAACTCTCAAATGGAAGATATAGGGTTACGACTATGTTTGACTACTACTTACCTCCACGTAGTTACAGCCAGCATCTGTTCCCTTTTCCTTTAGAAATCACTAGTATTAAAAAAAAATTGTGTGACTGACTGCAAGGAAACTGTTCCCCCTTGAATAAGGTGTTTGTTCCATTTGAGAGGGAGAATCAGAGAGTAAGCAGAAATAATAAAGTGAAATGTTTCATATGGCCTGTGACCTTTCAGCCAAAAGAAGAAAATTGAGCTAAAGAAAACCTTGGCCTCCTGAAACCTTCTAAAAATGCCTCTCTGAAGGAGATGGCTTCTCAGTTTCTCGCAGTGTGTATGTGGATCTTCCATGGTATTTTTCTTTGTAGTAGCAGTTCTTACAGGTCCACAATCATTCCATCAAAAGGTAGTTTTAGTTAGCTTTGCATCACTGTGACCAAAATAACTTAACAGGAACAACTTAGAGGAGGGAAAGTTTATTTGGAGTTCATGGCTTTGGAGATCTCAGTCTGTAGATTGAGGGCCAAGATGAGGCAGAACATCTTGGCAGAGGAATGCCTCTGGGAACATGGTACCAGGAAGCAGAAAGAGAGAGCGGAAGGGGCCGAAGGGAAAATGCACCATTCCAGGGCAGTCCCCAGTGAACCACCTCCTGAAGCCGTGCCACCACCTGTCTGCAGTTCACAGTCAATTCAAACCAGGATGAATTGACTGATCACAGCCCAATTCATGTCACCTCTGAATATGTTCAATTAACAGGAGCTTTGGCGGACACCTCACATCTGCCATAGTAGTTACTGAGCCTGTCCCAAGTAATACTTGTGCTAGTCGTCACTATGTCTTCAAGCTGAGGTTAAATGACACCTACCCTTTAGGTGCCCAGGCAACAAGAAAGTTTTATTAAATACATGTTTCCTTTATATTTGTAACATTTTAGTTGCTGTTTCTTTATTTTTTATACAATGGAGTTTGGCCAAACCTACCTTTGACTAGTGAGGGTACCGGTGGGAAGGAAGTACAGTGGTAGAGTAGCTGAAAGTATTTCCTATTATTGCACTAATACGTTTATGCTCATTAAAATCAAAGACACCAGCAAAGAACTGAGAGCTTTCAAATGCAGTGATGCTCCTTACATAGGGCTTTTAAAAGGATCATGTAAATTTTACCTTGGACCTTTACCTGTTATGTATGAGACTTTTAAAGATGTACTATAACATGTGTATTCCATGGTGTAGGATAAAATATCATTCATGTCTTTTAAAATAGATGAACACTGACTGACAAGTTTCACTGCAAGCTTTATGTATTATGGCCCCTTCATTTTTCCTTCGTTAGCATGTTTTGTGACGGATATTTAAGCACATTTCCATTCAGGATGCCAGACCCAAAGCCCAGGTTGTTCCAGAGAAGCTCTTTGCTTGAAACTAAAAAGGGAACAGCTGAAAAGTGGAGGGGAGTCTAGGAAACAGCCCCAGCCGAGGTCCAGCTGGCTTTCAACGGGGTGATTGGCAGGTGGTACTCAGGCAGTAGACCTTGAGGACAGGGAGCTGTCTGTAGCACTTTGTATTTCCTTTTCATAGGTGATTTCCCAGGTCCCTTGCCCTGTACAGATCTTCACTTTCTTTTAACTAGTGGCATCCTATTTTGATCCATTCACCTAAAAGTTCTGTTTCAAAATGAACCTGTCTGCCTTCGGGATTCTCATGTCATCAATAGCATAAGCCCGGTGCTAACTGAATGAAGAACACTGGGCTGACGACCAACTCAGCCATCCCAAGCTGGTGATTTGTGAAAGTTGCTGTTACCTACTCTGGTCACACTTCAGTGTCACGGCACCTTAACTGAAGCGAAGTCACATGGAGGGCTAAGGTAGGTGAGATTTGCACTTAAGGGTCTTTGTTCCCTCCTCTCTAGATGAGTGTCAGGATCCTGAATGCGCATGGCAGTCAGGCCAGGAGAGCCAACGAGTGACCAGACCAGGTGTGAGACAGGAGTAAAGGAAACTGCAGATAGCCGGAGAATTGCCTTGCCAAGCCAGCCCAATCCCATGTTCTGGTCTTCCGATTGTTGAACAGCAGCAGGGAGAAATCTCCTCATTTTTAAAATCCAGCGTTGGCCCAAGGAAACACATCTGGGTAGCAGCAGCTTGCAACCTCTGCTCCGGAAGGTGAATGACCCATTACAGCCTTGTCAACTCCATATGTTGGTAATTCCACAGTGATCAGAAGAGGCACCCAAAAAACTCCTGCCCTCCAAAGAGCTAGAGTCTTTCTAGGGTTCACATTGAAAACTGAGAGACTGGACAAGACCACACGGGTTCTTCTGTAAGAGAATTTACCCTTTGCTGTGATCCTGCTGCTGCACTGGCTTGGTTTCAGGCCCCAATGGTGACTTACAGACTGTTGACCTCTCACAGGATGAATGCTCATCTAATTATTAGCAGTGGATTTGCCAAATTTTTCTGCAAATCTGCTATTTTAGTTTCCTGCATGAGAACTCTGGTATATAAGTAATTCAACATACCTAGGATGCATTCTAGATTTCTTTACACAAGTGCTAAAAGATCATTTTTAAAACTAGGTTATCAAATTAATCTCTGAATTATAAATGTTCACATTTTAAAGTATAGTTAATAAACAATACAGTGTATATATTTGAAAATTTAAATTTGGTGATTTTTCTACATATATCCATGAAACATTTACCAATTGAGATGATAGATATTCTCATCACCCACAACAATTTCCTTGTGCCCATCATATCCATTCTGTCTTCCCTTTGTTGCCAGGCAACCACTGATCTGTTTGTTTTCTATCACTGTGGACTAATTTTGCATGTTTAGAATTTTATCTAAATCAAATTATATATGTATCCTTTTTGCCCTAACTCCTATCATTCAGAATAATGATTATTGGATATATTCATGATGCTTTATATAAAACACTGCATTGTATTTATCAAGGAAAATTTATTGTATGGATATGCCACCTCTGGTTTATTGCTTGGTGAATAATTGTTATTTTCCCAGTTTTTATCTATTAGAAACAGAGCTCCTATGGTCACTATTATAGATATGGCTGCATGGACAACCATTTTAATTCCTCCTGGGCCACTGTTTAGACATGCAGTGGAAAGCCCAGGTTGTTAATGTGGAAATTCTGAAGCAGTAGCCACTGTTTTGCATTGGGGTTGTACCGCTTTACATTCCCAGTCCTGGAGATGAATTCCAGCTACTCCATGTCCTAGTCCACCCTCCCTGCACCAAGTCTCTAGTTTTAGCCATTGCAGCGGGTGAATAGAGGAGTGCTATCTTATTGTGATTTTAATTTGCATGTCACCGCTGACTGATAATGTTAGTACTTTCTCATGTGCTTTCAGCCACTCACATACCTTCCTTGGTGAAGCAGCTGTTAAAATTTTTCCCCAATTTTCAGTAGGATATTTTTAACCTCTGAGTTATGAGTCCTGTAAATATTCAGAAATAAGTTATCTGAAAGAAATGTGTTCCGGGTAACTTCTCTCCGATTCATTCCCTTAGTGGTGTATTTTGAACAACACATTTTAAAAGTTTGATAAAGCCCAATTTATCAATATTTTTCATTTGTTATTCCATGTGGCCTATAATTTGATTATTTTTATTAATTTAGAATCCTGTGATTTTCCTAAATTAAATCATTAATTCTAGCAGTTTTTTTGAGATTCCCAGGGAATTTCTTCTGAAAACAATTATATTATCTTCTTTCACTTTTTTTGCCTTTGGTTTCTTATTGGTGTGCAGACACAATGGGAGACACCTTCAGGGCTTTGTGGCACAGGGGCAGTGACAGGGCCTTCCTTCCATCACAGTGGAGAAGGGTCTTGCTCCTGTGACGGAGCTTGTTCCGGGTTTCAGTGTTGTGCCTATCACCTCCAAATCTGTCTCTCCTTCCCCTACTTTGGGCTACTAGGGTGGTAACCTGCAGATCTGTCTTGTAATCCGTTTGGCACTGTGTTAGGATTTGTTGGGGGGTGCTTTGTGCACACAGTGGGATGGGGATTCTTCTTCCTGCATCTGTGTATGTGCTGTCGGCTTTGGGCAGAGCATCCAGTGACAGTCATCTGTGTGATGCTGTGGGTAGCTGGAGTGTGGCCGGCTAGAGAGTCTCTTAGGCACTGGCTAGTCTGGGTGCTTGGCAGCTCCAAGTAGTAGCTTGAGCCTCAGTGGATCTTCACATCGCCCACTAAGGGCTCCTTCCCAGTGGGTTCTGAATCTCAGACAGGAAGACCTTATTTCTGGGATTCCTGTACTATTGAAATTCTGTCTCTCCCTCTTTGTAGATAATTCTCTTCTAACTAAATATTTTTGTACTACTTTTCTTATTGAAATTACTGATAGAATTTTCATAGATATATTGCAACTTGCTTAACATTTTGATGTAGATCTCTCACAAATGTCCTTTAGGTCTGACAGGTTAGTGGGTTTTTGAGGATTTTATTATGAATAAATGTTTAGTTTTGTCAAATGCTCTTTTAGCATCAACTGAAATGTTGGTATTTCTTCTTTTTTTATATTCATATCTTCAGTTACATATATCAGTTGCATTTTTAGTATATATGATTCAACCTTGCATTCTAGGATAAAAGTACTTAGTCATTATTTTTAAAGGTATTATTTGGTTTAACTTACAATATTTTATGAAAAATTCTTGTATTTATAATGTGGCCTTTAATTTCTTTCTTTTTCTTTGGTAAACATTTACAGAGTTTTTTTTTTTTTTAATAATGGATATATGAAATTTAAAAAAGTAAAAACAACAAAACAAATGAGTAGAAATCTCCCTCCTCTGTTTTAAGAAATCTCCCTCCTCTGTTTTTATGTGATCTGACGTCATTCCTTGACACAATTCAATAGGAGAAGACCTGTGGCTGACATTTTCTTTGGGGAATTCTTAAAAATTAATTAAATGTATTTTCTAGATTTAGGACTGTGTACACTTTTTATTTTTTCTGGTGTCAATTTCAGGATATCATATTTTCCAAGTTAATTATCCATGTAATCTCCATGTTCAAACCTGTTATTATGGAGTTACTAATAGCAGGACTTCCTCTTAGGATCTGTAGAATCAGTGGTAATAGTTGATTTTTGTTTTCTAATATTGCTGGTTTGTAGTCTCTTTCATTTTTTTTCTCTTTCTAGCCAAGAGTGTGTCAGTTTTCTTGATTTTTTTTCAAAGACCAAACCTTGCTTCATCTTCTCATTTTTTTTTATTCATTTCTTCTCATTTTTCTCCCCACTCCCATCACTTATTTTGGGTTTATTCTGCTCTTCTTGTCCTTGGAATTGAAGTGGAATATAAGGTTACTTATTTACTTCTTTCTTCTTTCATATTTGTTAGTTAAATCTATAAGTTTATCTCTAAATTCTATAGTATCTATGTCCAAATTTGTAGTTATTTAGTTGTATTTTGTAAAAATACTTTTTAAAATATGTTCAAATTTTCTTTTAATTTCAACTTTATCTGATAAATTATAAAAAAGAGTGCTGTCTGATTCCTGTCTCTGGGTTTTTGCTAGTACTCTTGTGGCTCTTGCCATTCCATTTAATACTGCCATGGAAGGAATGTGCTCTATATGATTTCATCCTTTACACTTAGAAATCTGTTTTGTTTGTATATATCTCAGCTTGAGGTAGCTTTTCCATACTTAAGCCAATATTAAAACATCAACATTGGTGATCATGTACCAAATGTTACACTCTAGGAAAGCCAAATGTCACATTTCTTAACTTCCTCACAGTAAAATGAGAATTTTTGTGTCTTTGTTACTGTTCTGTTGAGTGTGTATACACATATATGTGTATATATACATATGTCATTATAAAACAAATATATGTTTATAAAATTTGGGTTACCACATAAGCATCTGTATACATATTTATAATTTCTTACATATCTTGAAACAATACACTTACCTCTTGAATATTTGTTACTGCTATATTTATTTGCATTCAGAAGTTGGTTTTTCAAACAATTCTCCACATTTTTTAAATTTAGTTCTTTCTAAACTTCAAACATAGTAGACCCAGTTCTTGGTAGTCCCACTTTATTTATTTATTTGTTATCAGCATTTGAGCCCAGGGATGCTTAAACTCTGAGCCACATGCTTAGTCATTTTTACTTTTTATTTTGAGAGTTGGTCTCACTGATTTGCTTAGGGCCTCACTAAGGTTGGTTTCAAACTTGTAATAGTCCTGCCACAGCCTCCCAAGTTGCTGGGATTACAGGTTATAGTCCTATTCTTGAAAGACAAATTCCTATAACATATAATGTAAGTCACAAAATGTTCATATGAATAACTCTGCTCATTTTGCTCATTTGAATTTAATTCACCTATACCTGTTATCATTTAATAAAACATGCATGATTTAAATGTCTAGGAACATATTTATAATTGTACCTCTTTTGGGAGTCAATGCAAATTTCTCAGTTTATGAATATAAATATATTACTAATACTCTGCATTGTTTTGTGACTGACTGTACTAATATTTAAGATTTTTATTGTTTTTCCTAAAATAAAGCAAATGACTTAATTTTCTTCTTTTATTTATTTCAAATAAACTCTATTTCTTCAGTTGGTACATGCAAAATGACATGACTATCATGGTTATGAGGACAACCTGGTTTTCCAAGAACTTCGTCCTGAGAAGTGAAAGAAGGCATGTACTGAGTCATACTAAGTCAGGGGGAATAAGAGTCCCCAAATGTTTCTTAAGTGACACTTTTTGTCCCTTCATCCAGTGGCATGCAGTCTCAGTGGCTTAAACAGTGTATGGAGGCAGCAGCAGGAATGTGGCTGCGTGTTGGGGGGAGTCAGGAAGACTCTGCTTGCCCTGCAAGGTGCCTCAGAGCCAAGGAGGTCTGCACTGAGTCCCACTGTGGTTGTCACTCTTCAGCACAGAGGCTTTCCCCTCTTCGCCCGGTACCACACTTGCCTTCTCACACCTGCCATTTTGGAGGCCTGAACGGATTTGTTTCATGGAAAGAAGGACAAGTCCTCTCTCACGACTGCACATCTGTCCTGATGCTAAGCATTGCCAAGCCCTGAGCTGTTCATTGAAATGATTTTCCCTTTGAGCATGCTTTGCAGCCTATGCAGTTTTAATTTTATTATTACTATGTATTCAACAGCATTAAGATACAATGATCACTAGTCTTTGGAAAACTGAATAAAATAGACACCCGGCACCCCCCCACACACACACACACACAAAATTTAATAAGAGGAAAACATTCCTTCATCTCATGGGAATTAAATTCAGAACAAAAAAAGACTGGTGAAATTCAACTCAATATTTGTCATTTAATATTTTTTGGCATGCCTACTGAGAAGAAATGCTGGAGCAGAGAGGTAAATAGGCAAATCCTTTCTGAAATGGAATTGCATTATTTTAATCTCCTCCTGACAGTAATGAAGTTAGTGCCATCTCTGTTAGAATAAAACATGAGTTTGTTCTTGCGGTTTCATCTGTAAAAAATTCCTTCTGGCCCTCTCCATCTATTCCACTGCATGTTTTGTGCTTTATACATGGCACCTTGGAAGTAAGGTTAAAGCAGGCAATTCTGTGATGTTTTTTCCAAGTAGTGTGGTCAAAAATGCATTTGGTTGCTAGGGTTGTGTAATTAGCGGCAGAGCGCTCACCTAGCATGCATGAGGCACCAGGTTGGATCCTCATAAAAATAATATAAAGGTATTGTGTCCACCTACAACTTAAAAATAAATAAATTGTTTAAAAAATGCTTTGGGGCATCCCCAAGATTCTATAATCCCGACCCGCACCACCCCCCAGGGGTTTGGGAGACAGCAAGAGAGCCCAAAAACTGCTGTTTGGATTTGTTAGTTTAGCTACATAATGCTTGATTGAAATCCAGCAAATATCTAACTCCTTCCCAAGGCAATGCTTCTGGCTATGAAGCCCAGAAAAACATCAAAAGCCTCATTGTTCAGTGTAAGAGAAGCCTGTGTTGGAGATAAGAGGAATCAGGAAAGAAATACACAAATAATCGAAGAAAAGCTGATCTCTGAGCTCTCAGTCCACAGCCAGAATATAGATAAAGGGTTAGGGGAGCCTCAGCACTGCAGCCTGGGCCGCCTCGGCTGCTCAAGCCCTGGGATGTATCTGTATACAGCAGGGTGCTCCACCGCAGGCCAAGGGGAACCTGTTGATGGAACCGGCTTCTCTCTGTAGGCTCAGTATCTCAGAGGGTGAGCTGCTGATGGGTGTCTGAGGGGTGTCTCAACATGGCCTTGCATTCTTCAAGAGGGGAACTGGTTGTGTCATAACAGACCTTAAGGGCGGTCCCCAGGTCTCTTTTTGCTTCTTGCTTTGTTTTGTGGAGGAGACAGGACACTCTCATTGGCAACTTGGCTGTTCATGTAAAAAGGAAAAATGAAGTTCAATTTTACCTGTGTTGACTCGTGGCCTTTGGGCATCTTCTAAGTGACTCGTCTAGCATCTAAGAGATGTTCAAAGAAAAACTGCTGTAGAGAAACTTCACCCAAGTGCTAGTTGTTAAATGTAAAGTGCATCTTTATTAATTAACAAATTTGTTTGTATTTACTGAGTATGAAGCAGGTCTCAGACATCAGTCCAGATATAGGTAAAATGTGAGCAGGAGACACAGGGTTTATGTCTCTAGAATAAATATCCTCATGATGAGGACAGAGAAGGGGTCCTGTCATAACCACGAATGAGGCAATGAGCCATTTCCTGATAAGGATAGTGCCACAAAGGTAGCTCAAGAAGACATTTGGGAGGACAGTCACAGAGGCCAGGAGATTCACCTGAGGCCTAGCCCTGGGAATCAGCTACCTGGGGATATGGGCACCAGCACTTTCCCAGTTGCCAAGCACAAGCTCATTCTACAGCCAGGTTTCTTTTATTTATTTATTTATTTACTTACTTACTTACTTATTTATTTTACTCTTTTTGGTTATACATGATAATAGAATTTATTTTGACATGGAATATAATTTGCTCTAATTCAGTACCCAGTACTTCCCCTTTCCCTACTTCCTTACACCCCCTGTTCCCGTCCCTGTAACCTACAGTCTTTCTGCTGTTTACTTACGGTTTTTAATTAGTGTCTTGTGGATGTACGTGAGAGTGACAGTCCCTGTGCTCAGTTCACACATGGACCTAGGGAAGTCTTCCCTGTCCCATCCCGCCTCCTTCCCTTCATGCCCCTTTGTCTACTCCACTGATCTTTGCTCCTTTGTAAAAGGATCACTCGGGGTCGATTGCAAGGACATATTTTTCTCATAGAGTCAGAAGCAAATCCAGATAGAAACTTCTGCCGTGGCCTGGTTGACTCTGCTCAGGGCAAGAGAGCATGATTGCTTTACTATAAGATCAGCCTAGCTCTCTTGCATACTTAGAAGTGTGAAGGAAAGACATGATTGCCGCACTCTGCATCATGCTAAGTAACGCAGGAACCCACTCTGGCTGCGACTCCATTCCCTGTTTTAAATTTAAATATGTATTCTTTAAAAATATTTTTTAGTTGCCAGTGGATCTTTTACCTTATTTCTTTATTTATATGTGGTGCTAAGGATCGAACCCTTACCCTCACACATGCCAGGCAAGCTCTCTACCACTGAGTCACAACCCCAGTCCCTTGAATATGTATTTTTAAAACCTGTATCAATGTCTCTACCAAAGGAGGGAAGGTTAAAAAAAAGTTGAAGTTATGAATAATTTTGTGTATTTATATTAATATATTTGTGCAGAAATGTAAACAGGAGCTTGAATAAATCAAAATGGCAAAAGAGCAGGTGGTGATAATAAAAGTACAACTTGTCTTAGTTTCAATAGGAATTCTTAAATAAGTTTCAAAAAATTTTTGAAAAACATATAATTAGAGTCATAACATCTATTATTTTTTAAAACAACAGGCCTAAACTGTCATCAATCAAGAAAATTTTAATATTTATGGATATTAGGGAATCTGTCAGGTAAAATAAAAATAAAGTTGCCTTGAACAAGTGGACTGTTGAAAGGTCTATTATATTATTAATATGCAAGATAAGGTTAAATCAAACTATAATCTAAAAAATCAATCAAGCAGTAAGAAACAATGAACAAACTCACAAGAGTAAAATGAGTTTGTATTTAATTTTTTTCCTTGCATTCTGAGAACACTGAAGGCTAGATGTGAATTCATGCTGGTATCCTGGGAAAATGTCCAGTGATGTTCTCAACATTTGAAAGGTGACAGAGGAATCCAGATGCTCCAAACTAATCCAGTTCACGTGCGCCAACTCTGCAGTGTTGGGGTGCAGAGTGAAGGCTCTCATTAACTGCTAGGTCCTGTACCTAATATCCTAGGGTTCTATTTTCTGTAAAACCAGTCTATTAAACATTACCCAAAAGGATAGTCTGCTAACATATACAAATAAGGAAGTGCTGTTTTTAGTATCCTCAGAAACAGTGAGCATGAAAGGCAGGCTTGCATCCAGCTGAAATAATTATTTTTGCCCATACAAATTACTGAGTTTTTGAGCTGTGCCAATGTCAGGGTTCACAAATTGCCTCCTCTGAGTGTCTGTATGAGATGCTCAGTTATTCAAAGGAAAAGGATCCATGTGGCACCTTGATTCTTTTCCTGGAAAAAGAACACATTTGGGAGCCCAGCATGGATTTGTAGGACAGCCAGCCCTCCATATTGCCCTCTCAGATTTCAAAGTGTCTAAGTGAAGAACATGGTGCTTTATTTTATTGAATTTTATTTCTTTTGTACCAGGGATTGAACCCTGGGGTGCTTAATCACTGAGCCACATCACCAGTATTTTTATTTTAATTTATTTTATTTGGAGACAGGGACTTTCTAATTTGCTGAGGCTGGTTTCGAACTTGTGACACTCCTGCCTCAGTCTCCCAAGTTGCTGAGATTACAGGTGTGGGCCACCATGGCCCACAAACATAGAACTTTAAAAAGAAAAGAAGGTGTATTTAAAATGTTCCTGCAGTATGCTGATTTTTACCAGCAACAGGAGGAACACATTATAGCATGAATCCTGAAGATTGGGCAGGTGGTGTTTTGGTAAAGAACAAATCTAGACTGTTGAATTATGGTTCTTTCCTACAAAGATTGTTGTAGGAATTATCTAAGCAGAGGGCAATATGGTTTCACAGAGTAATTCAAAAGTATTTCTGACTAGATTCTCCATCTGTACTTTGAAAGGGGCACTGCTCAATGTAAAACACACTTTTAGGGACTCTGAATTTACCCAATATGGTGACAAGAGAATCCTTTTGAAAGAGTGATATGTTAGAAATAGCAGGATGATTTTTATAGGTTATCAAAAGCAAAATGAAAGGAGTCATTTGACAAACATTAAATGCCATTCACCAAAAGAGAACTCTATTTTATTTTTATATTCTTAGGATCATAGTAAACTATTATAAAATTAACAAAACAGTGATGATATAAGGAAAAATATCCTCTTGACCTCATGGATATTGTTCACTTAAGAAGGACTTTTGGGTGTGGTGCCTCTTTGATTTGGATTAACTTTGTATCTTTGAAGGCCTTTGGTTGCCTTGAACATCTGTTGAGTATTGACTCTTTGGGCTAATATATTAGGAATTGGAAATAATTAATCAGTTAAGTTATTCTGACCTACAAGTTCAGGAAATCGGACTGCATTTCTCAATACCTGTTGTACTTGGTACAAGTCTGTGAGCTCTTCTTCCCCTGTGTCCACTTGGAAGTCAGGAGCAAGACCTCTACGGCCTGTGTGCTGGAGAGCTTCCAGCCTCTAGGCGATGCTGCAGAGGTCCAATGTGAAGAGATGTTCAGGCGATGTGCTGGCGTCCCCAGCTCTGCGTGGTGCGAGTGCCTGTGTGCACCAGTAAGCACACCCATTGACTTCTCTTCCTCTCTTTACAGCAAGAATCCAAGGGTGATAATAGATTTAAAGTAGGCAACTGTTCTTTCCTTTTATTGTGCCCCATTTATTTTATGTCATGGAGTTATGGAGGTACTAATAGATTACATGGGTTAGTGGGCTCGAGACAAATTGGAAATCTTTCTTATCTGAAAATAAAAGTGAAGTCATTTGAGTCCACCAATTCTAATTTTCAGGTTAAATTGCTTTGTGCTGCAAATATGATTCTTCTTAAGATAAATCATAGAAAATTAGTAACATGTTAGAAAATGATGTGAGATTGGTGAATGATTTTTATACCAAGGAATAAACATGTGTAGCTTTAGGTTTTCTTATGAATAAAAATATTTTTAACAAATATGAATATTTGAGGATATTTTAATAAGATTTATGCATTTAAAATTCTGTAGATGTATTTCATGTTTTTCTCTTAGATGAAAAATTGTGTGATCTTTCGAATTCAAACTGGGTATTCTGAGTGAGTGTCAGCTCCATGAACTGCATATGAACTGCATGCCAATGCATGCATGCTTGTGTGTGCCTTCTGTAGTCATATGTAGGTGGTTTTCAGCTGGTGGTTTCTATGGTCTATGCTTCTGTTTTAGAAACCTTCCCATGGGTGTCATGTTGCACAATCCTCATCAGTATCTCAGTCTCAACAATGAGGAGATCCAGTTGCAGGTTACACCATTTGCTGAGGCACATACAGGAAGCTTGTGTTGGGGGCTCCTTGAGTCAGGATGCTCTGACTCTCCTGATGCCAACCTCACCTTTTCTGAAGGAGCCACAATAGTAAGGGTGGGAACATCACCCTGGGAGAGGATTCTGCACATGGCCTGCACCCCAACACCAGTCCTGTGGTCCCCAGGGCCAAACTCAAATGTGAAGACCACCCAAATGCCCTTTGGTGGACACTTAAGCCCTTTGTGTTTTCCTCAATAACCTATTTCATGTGTGACTAATTTTTCATTTTTATTATCAGATTTCACACATCAGTGGTCCTTATCACCTCTCTATTGGGTTCATATTTGTTTGTCAGAACTCTTTCTAATCTATGCTCTATCAATTATTAATTACTTACAATACTTTTGCATGATACTTTTAGGCTTACTCTTTTCCTGTTGTACTTGAAGACTCCTGGAAATCTAAATCTGTAGTACAAAAGAAATGCTTGCCAATGCTACATTTTTATCACAGAAATAGATTGATGAAGGAGGAAGGGGGTTTATATGGCTTTGTTCAGGTCTTCTGCCTTCAAAACCATGGCCATATGTATATTCATTCATAAGTACCGACCTCAGTGTGGTCCTGATATTAGAAGTGAGAGGAAAAAAAAGGTGGGGGGGAAAGAAGCCAGGGACAGATTCAAATTAGTATCTAGTCTTCTACTTTTTTCACTTGGGGATGGTTCACTTTTTCCATTTGCAGAAAATTGACTTTTGTTGCATATAATCTATTAAGTACTGTCAAGCAAACCTTGCTGAGGTCGCTTAGTGAAGAGACAGTGGGGAAGTTCAACCCCATGGCTAGCAGGCACTGGGCTGGTGTTGGGGTGCAGGCCAGTGTGTGTGGTTTCCAGTTTTGTTCTCTGGTGAGACACTCCTAGGTGGAATGGCTTCGAGAAGGGCACAGCAGACTTGGTTCTGAGGGAACAACTAGTTCCCAGATATGAGGTTTCTTCAGAGTGGCCTCCAACAGGCCTGACTCTCTTAGGTTCCTTATGCTTAGGCATGGAGGTGAAAGATGGCCGCACTTGGCCTGGCCCCCCAGGGTGTCTCCCTCACAGTAGAGGGTGTTCTGAGGCATAGGTCACATCCTGTTGTAATTTTAACACTGTCATTTAAATATAAGTCATAGATTTTTCATATCCTACAAATTGTTTTTGTTCTCACCAACTGAGTATTTAAATGTAATGGGCTGTTATTGTTTTCCTATGGGAAGAGTGATGACTTCCATTTACAACTTGTGTGTGTGTGTGTGTGTGTGTGTGTGTGTGTCTGTGTCTGTGTGTCGGTCTGTGTACCTGTGTATCCAGCTGTAATGCAAGCCTGGGAAAGGGTACGCTCCTACTGCCCCACTCTGGTGTCTCAGGAGGAATATAATGGTACTGCTTTGGCTTTGCACCATCAGTTCTTCACATGATTACTACATAAAATGTCTTCTGCTCATAAGCATATATTCTGGTGTGCTCTTATTCCATCAGATTGGAGCTATTGCTTAGACTCTTAAGTTTCCTCAAAGCCAACAAGAGTCAGTAGTTGATTTTCCTCTTTGTGCATCATGTGAGCATGTGTATCCTCCCCACATCATGAGGGCAGATTGGCACTGTGTGGGTTGGGGGCAACAGAACGGTGGTCTGAACAGGAACATGGATGCAGGCACCTCTGAGCAGCTGGCCCTGCTCCTCACGGCTCTGATTTGCATTGCTGGATAGGCAAGCCTTCATTCATTCCTGTGCTTGCTCAGTGGAACCCAGTGATGACACAAGACGGGAAGGCAGGAGCCTGCACCCTCCAATGCACACCTCAGGCGCCTCCACTCAGTGAATGATCCTGCTCTGCCACGGGTATGGGACAGATTCCCCAGGGGAAGAGCAGGCACTCCTCCTCCTGGCCCCCTTCCACCACTGCCTCCCACAAACAAGCGGGGAATCTTCTTTTCATGCACAATAAATTATTAAAATCTTGCTATTTTATAACTGAGCTCTTAGAAAAAGAAAATCAGATCAAGTCAAATTGAAGACTAAATTCACAAGTAATTTATTAGGAATACGTTTAAATTATTATAAATACCTTAGATTCCCGCCTTGACTTCTGGTGTGAAATTACCACTTTAAACTGAGAATAAATTAATATATGTTTAGAAAAGAAGGAAAACGTTGAGTAATGTTGCTGCATTGTGATCAGATAACTCACAAGTGAGGAAATACATTTCCAGATAACATGAACACATAGTATATTTGGTCTGGAAATGCATACTAAAAGGATAGGAGGAATTCATTTTGTCTTAACAAAAGGACATATATGTAGAAGAGCAAATGATTCCCGTGATCTCAGGTGGGGAAAAATCTGCACATTTTGGAGAACACAACTTGGCAATATGTAGAAAAGTCATAATACATTGTCATAGTTTTACCTACAAGTTTTATATCTATGCTATTTTTTTAAGAGAAATAAACAGGAGAAGATGCATACTGAAGAATGTTTGTGGGAGTGATGTTTAAACTACAAACAGTTGTAACAAAGCAGATTTTCATTAGGGAGGCAGCACTAGCTAGATCACTGCTGGACAGCCTAGGGCAGGATACTGACCTCTCACTGAAGATGGAGGAAGCTTTCCATCTATTGATATCAATAAGATTAAGGTCAGTAAGAACCACATTAAAATGGTGCCAAAATGTGATACTTTTTATATTTAAAATTCTATGTCCACACACACAAAAAAATTCCATGCTCAGAAGTCCAGAAGAAGATATAGCAAGTTATAACAGTTATAACAGTAACACTGTCTCTGGAGGGAGAGGCGCAGTTGGCATTTCTCTACTGTTTAATTTTACTTTTCTAAAGTTTTTGCAAATAGACAAAAATAAACAAACAAAAAGGACAGCTACATAGCCAGTTACTTATGAGGGAAAAATTAAGGCTGTTTTCCAAGCGAAAATGTAGATGTTTGATTTTAAAATAATTGTGTTCAATGTGATTTCCAACATAGAGGTTGATGATTAAAGAACAAAATTGTGTAAAATATTCACCATGTATGCCCTTGTTTTCACTTATGTGCATGCAGGCTGCCAAATTCTTACATGAAGCAACACGGTGTTATTAGATTAAGGAACATGCAATTGGCTGTCAGTCATGAAGAACCATTTTGAAAGTTGTAATCATATTTAGTTTTGAATGAAAAAGAAGTTAGCCCACTGGATGAATCAAATCGTCATTCGTAACTGGGGACTTCTGTTCTCAGTGGCAGGTAGTTCATTCCTCCTAGGTTTGCCACATGAATGATAAGACAGCAAGGGATGACATCTGTGGGAATTTGATTAGGTACAAAGTGTAGTGATGTGGAGCTCAACCCTGGATAATGGAGCTCCTCTCTTAGGTTCTGAATTCTGGCTCCTTATCACATCCCTGCAGAAGGCACCTAAATCCACCCAGTGTCCTCTTCACGCTCATTTCAAGTTCTGCACAGGATCATCGGGTGGCAAGTGAATAGAGCACCATACTTAGGTTTGTGCACCAGGAGGCTATGGTGCAACTTCATGATTTACATGCCACCTGCCCCTGGACTTCAGCTGTTACTACAGCCAGCTGACCTCCTGATTATAAATGAAGTAATAGAAAGTGTGGGGGGGAACTGTCTGGTAACCTGTTAGCATTTAAATGGCTCACTTTCCCAGAGAAAGAGAACAATGTGTGTGTAGATGAGCAATGGGAGTGTTCTTACAGTAAAGAATTTGAAGAATATAATTTGTCATTTCTTTTTTCTGGAGCCTGACACAAGACACAGTCTATTGACCTGTTTGGCAAAGCTATGGAAGTTATCATTCATAAATAGTTAAGTATCCTCATACAATACTTGCCTGAACTTTTTTTTAATAGGGGAGGCATCCTTTTAGTTTAAGACTAAATCCCACTTCCATCTCTCTTCCACTTTTACCACTATTAGAAAACACAGGGCTGTGTCTGTGCATATCGCAACATATTCCCATTATGATCTTTATTTCTGCTGCAGTCCTTCATGCCTCGCTTTCTTGTTTTATATTTTTAATCATATTTTCATTGTTCTAACTTGACAACTTTTCTTGTAAGATATGCACCGTAAAAGTTTTGGCTTAAAATGCTTCTATAGCTTCCCATATGTTTTGAGGTGAAACCAAACTCCTTGCCTTGTCCTGCAAAGTCCCTGTGGTCTTTCCTGGCAGTCCACCCTCCCCGTCTCTTGCAGATGCCTGGCCTCCTTTTGGCTCACTTCAAGACACCCAGTGCAGTGCCTTCTTGGCACTTGACCTGGAACACTCTTCTCTGGACAAGGATAATCCTCACTCTCTTTAAAATTCAGGACTCTGGTCACTTTTTTGGGTGATGACTTCCCGATTTCTGTGCACAGTGGCATAGGTCACCATTTCTGCCCTCCTGCCTCTTCTAACATTACTATATTTTCTCATCTAGGGTTTTCTTTTAACAAGCTTCTCAGTCATTTGGCTAAGATGAAGTGCAGTGTAGTTTTCTGTTACATATTTTCTTTCACATTTTTTCTTGTCAGTGACAGAATAATTTTATATTTGTCAGTTTGCTCATTCTCTACCTTCTCCGCTCCTCCTCCACTAGAATTCAAGGTCTTGCTACAATAACCCTGTCTTTAATATTTAATATATTCCTAGAATTTAAAAAAATTGAAACACAATGAGCACTCAATGAATATTGGTTGAATGAATGAAAGTACAAGAGCATGAATAAGATAATAGTTGGAGAGCAAATGGCCCAGTCTCAGCCTTTACCACTGAGTTTCTTTAACAGGATGCTGCATGGCAGAGACTTAACTTGCATCTTAGCATGCTTCGGACACGTGTGCATCACACCCAGAGGTATCTCCTGACCTAAAGTGGGGTGAAGCCATGCTAATGTCATGGGGAGCAAGTCCAGGGTTTGAGAGATTTTTGTGAGTCTACGTTTAATCAAACATCACGTTATTTGGTATTTGTAAAACTGACTCTGCTTTTCGACATACGATATTTTTCCCTTGGTGCCTTTCTGGGTCCGGCACATGGTACTGGAGTACAGGTGGAGACCACGGTGTGGCAGCCGCAGCCCTCTACCGGCTGCAGGGCTCTTCAGCAGCGTCCTCTGCCCTTCTGCTGACTGTAGTGGTGTCCAGTGTTACCTGGTCCTTGATCAAAACTCGCTGCTCTTGGCAGCTGGCGACCCTGCTGCCCTTGGCCAGCTTCCTGTGGCCTGGCTTTCGGTGCTGGCAGAGCGTGAGCGGCAAAGGGCTTGGCACTGGGTGGGTTGTCGGATCAGCGGGAAGAACAGCCCTGGGCAGCGCCACTGTGCCCGCAGGAGCCAGGGGAGCGCGGGAGCCACGCCCCTGCCGCGGAGTGAACCCTCGTTTTTCTCTCCCCATCCTGCGGACTGTTACCTCCCCAGTCCACAAAGGAAACCTTTTCAAATAGACCGTGTTTCCAAGACGCAGTTCCTTGTCTGAGGGTCACTTTTCTCTCCAATCGGAGCCCCTTTCTCCGCGTACCTGCTTTCTCTGGTACCTGCGCGCCCTGCCCTGGGCAACTCGGAGTCGGTGTGAATTATTGCCCATTTTGGCGAGAGCAGCTAGACAGACCCCTGCCGCCGGTCAGCTGAGGCTGGCTGCGTATTCAGCTGGTCTGGTTGTCTGTTGGCCCCTGCCATCTCGGCCTGCTGCTTCTCTCTCAGCCTCCATCTCGGGAAAGTCCCCAGTGTCTCAACCCCAGCCTTGTTTGGCTGGACTTCCGCACAGAGAGCCAACCTGAGCACGTCACCGCCGTCGGAGTTCACCTGCCAACGTTTGAGAGAAAGCGGTGAACTTGGAACAGCAGCCGTAGTGCATTTCCAAATTTAGCAGTAACAGCTCCCTGAAATGAGGAAGCCATCCTTTTTACACATTTTAGAAAGGCTAGATTAAAAATACACGTGAAAGCATTACAAGAAAGACTATTTTTAAAAGGATGTGTTAGAAAAGTGGTGTGGTTTAATTTAACTAACATTTTGTGATTTTGCCTCCCTACCTCTTCAGTGAAGGGATAACTATCCTGTTCAGATTTTCTGACCCATTAGATGATTCAGGGTAGGGAAGAGAGATTAAGATCCAAGATCACAAAGAGGATCATCCCCTTGGGCCATTACAGCGTTTTCCAGTGGTCCTTAACTCTTGTTCTGGTCATTAAGTGCACAGGGCTGCACCTCTGGCGGGCTTCCAGGGCTGAGGGTGCAGCTGGAGCCCAGATGTATGAACCCCACAGCTGTCCAGGCAGGTCCTTGGGTGCTCCTCAGTAAACTCCGTCTTTGGGCTCATTTCTCATAGTGGGGCTTTGGTCATGTCTGCAGAGGTTGTCATCAGGAGCAGATGCTCACAGCTGCAGTAGGCACGGTGCCCTCTCCTCTTCACCTAAAGCCTGTTTCTCTGGTATCTGTAAGGACTTCTCAAGGCCTTGCCACAAGAATACAGGGCTGGTCACGGGGCAATTATGTTAGGTTCTCTGGTTAAGGACAGTCACCTGTGGAAATAAGTTTCTTTTCTTTTTTTCCCCCTCAAGGTAAACTTCACTAGGCTAATGTTACTATTTGTAAGGTTGATATGTCCATGTTATGGTTTTAGACTCGATTTATATTGGAAGTTGCACTCTCTTTTTTGACATTTGTGATCACAATGATGTGATTCCACTTTCAGTGATTTTAAAACAATGTTATTTTTGTCCGGGTAACTAAGTTTCCAACATTAACTTAGTTCAGCTGGATATTGGGTGGCCAGCCAGGTCACCTGGTCAAGTTGTCACTTAGAGCCCTGAACAGCACCACAGGAGGCCTGATTCATCTCTGACATGGGCCCTCAAGGACAAACAACATCTCTGGCAAAGATTCTAACATGTGCAGACATGATTCTGGGCCCTAAACACAGTCGGACACAAAGTAAATCATGATAACTACCATTTGGTATCAGAGGTACCCTTGACAGAGCCTTGGACTAAAAAGGAAAAAAAAAAAAAAAAAAAATATATATATATATATATATATATATATATATATATATATATGTTTGAACAAGATATTTTTTATCTTCAAATATTCCCAAATTACCCACAAATATTTTGTGCATAAATAAAAAGATGGTTCATTTTTTTATTGCATTTCATTCTGAGTTTTTTAACTCTAAATTCATATATAAATAGTTTTAAGCTACATTTTCAGTGGACAGTTGCAGATGTAGAAAATTTTTTATTTTCACTTATTCATAGCTGTTATGATCATAATAAAGTCAAAACTTAATAAACACAAGAATAAAAAAATTGGGGACTGGGAGCTAACACAGTAACAGAAGCATGTGAGCTTGTTGGTGATTCTTTGTCTTAGATCTTCCAGATTTTGACCTTGATAATGGTGCCGTATGCAAATAAGAATTCTTAATGATGAGTTACAGAGATGTAAGTAAACCTCAATGCCTTGAATCCATTGGATTTAATTTCTGTACTATTTATAGAATGGATGCTAGTCAATGAAAGCCTACCTTTCAGATTATAGGAGAACTATTGAAATTGATTTGCTACTATAGAGCCAAATTTCACATATAAATGTAAGTGGAAAGAAAACAATACAATCATTTATCTATCTAGGATACAAAGTTAACTGTCAAGGAAATGTATCCTCCCAGTTTCTATAAAATAAGTACATAGTGAATAGACTATAATTTTTTTTGAAAAATGACCATTTCACAAATTGAAAATGTGTATGGATTGATCAAATGTGGAAATTTTTATGCTTCATTCCAACTTCATTGGTATTGGGGATCATCCTAAATTTCTTTTGTAATCTCCTCATTAGAATGCAAGCCAATATCTAGAAATGAAAGAAAATCCCAGTTTTTGATATGATGATCCATAGTACTTTGAGGTAATTTTGACTGAGATGATTATATTCATTTTGTTTTCATTTTTTGCCACTAAATATTTCTCAAAGTCAAATAGAAGGGATTTGAAGTCACTTATCAGATTTTCTGTTTTTTTCCCCTTTTATTTTACTCACTGAGTTTCCTTTGAAAACAGATTAATGCATACTTTTATTATTTATGCAGTGTTTTCAGGGATCAAACTTTACTAATTCATGTATATTTTACATGGAGTTCTGGCATTCAGAATGATGGTGTTTTACCACATTACTGTGCTTAATGCATAAGCTTTTATTTAAGAGTTTTTTTTTAAACATTGTAAGTTGGATTTTTTTAAAGTAAAAGTGCAATTGAATACAAAAAATGAATTGATTGAAATGTAGACAGAATTTTAAAAGAGTTAAAATATTGATGAAAGGTCAGAGTTCAAGGACAAAATTTCTTCTCATGCCCTCAGATATGAGAAATCAATATTTACACCTGATTAGCAGGCATGCTTTTTTTTAAAATTCATTGATGTATCCATGTTTCCATAAAAGAAATGAGCCTGAACTGCTCTCATCATACATTGAACTTCATTTCCTCTTTAGTTATGCAAATCATTCTTACACCTTTCTTCTTTAGAATTTCAGTTGGAGAATCAATAATATTTAATTTTGAAAACAACATCTTCATGAATGCAAATTACAAATACTTTGAGTATCAATACCATTGTTGTACACCAATCTTTGCAGTTCTCCAGTACTAAGATCAAAAGGTGAACTTTCATTCTTTATGAATAGAGCCACCTTGCCTCTCTGCATGAATGGTAGTTACAAGGCATTCTTTACAAATGTTCACTACAGATTTCTCTGTGCTCTCCCTCTAACTGCTGGTGGCTTCCCTCTGGGTAACAACAACAATGAAGAGAGTAAGACAATTAAAACAGTTCAATCCAGAGGTAGTTGCCACTTGTCTTCACGTGAAAGGCAAGTGAACATTCATATGCCCCTGGATTTAATCCAGGTTCCTTTACTTGTGAATCTGTTGATGATTTTTTTTTTTAAACTCACCTCCACAACTACAGGAACACACCCATCCCTAATGTTTGCTGTTTTACCAGGACACTAGTCATGTCTCACCATGTTAAGTGAGTCTAGCTGTGCACCTCATTAACATTACTAAGCCAGATGCCACACAGTAGTCCTTGATTTCTCCTGATAGCAGAAGCTTCTATTTCAACTTTCTTTTCTATCATGTGGTATAGTTTTGCACTTCTTAAATGGCTTACTTGTATAGAGTCCATTTCCTTTTCTTCCACACTAAGGGTTTTCAACTCATAGTACAACCCCAACATCAACTCTCAGGGGCATAAGGGGGAAATGCAGGGTCTCCAGGTGAGCAACAAGGGAGACCTTCTTAAGATGAGCCCATCCAGCGTGGTGAGCTGGGGAACAGAAGGTTCTTCCTGAGGCTCTACCTCAGTGAATGCAGTCGGCTGTGCTGCTGATCCATTCTTACCCATTGCTGTGTGCACACCTCCTTAGGAATGCCTGCTAGCAATGTCATTTGGAAGGTGGAGATAGAAAGGTCCAGAGGACCATTACTGTCTCTGAGGAGGCTTTGCCCTCACACCTACAAGGAAGCTTTTGCAGTGGATCTGGTTGTGTGGTGCCTGTGCAGACAATGTTTAACCCAGAATGGAGGATTTCCCCTGGCCTGAATCCTGCTGACACACCTGGGATGTGCCATTCTTGAAATAAGACAAAGGGAAGGCAAATTGCCAGAAGCTCCAATCTCTCAGAGTTTTTGCTCATAAATGAATAAATCAGAAGAGTTATCTTTCCATTCCACCAAGGTTGACACAGCACAACTTTTTTCTCCATCCACATGGAGATACGGTGAGTCATGGTGTCATAAATGGATCCCTTTACAGTCCAGGTTGTGCAGAAATATTAGTGAAAATTATACAATCACCCACACTTTGTAATTCTCAAGCTGGTCAGTGCTGAGGAGAAAGTACTGGACCCTAATACTAAAGTAATCAGTTGTTAATACCCCACTTCAGCTCTATCACCATGCACGTCACTCAGTGTCCTCCACCTCCTTTCCCCTTTTGTGGTACTGCTCTGCCGCAGCCCGGCTGGCTGGGCAAAATAACCTGGGGGTGACGAGCAACTTGTGTACTTTGATACAGCAGGAGTGGGAGCCCTTTATTGTAGGACCAGAGCGATATTTATACATTCCACACAGCTTATCTTAATTAGCATAAACTAGATACAGCAGTCAACCAATAAGGAATCTCCACACTTAATGGCTCGCTGGCGTTACTTTGCAAACCACTCCCCCTGACAAAATGCCAGGCGCCATCCTGACTTGTTTACAGACTCTAACACTGCTCCTGTCCTACAACTTAAGGTCTAGGACCTGATGAGACAGTCTATATACGAGTGTGTCAGGGGCTGAAGAACTGGACACATACGAGTTGTGGAAATGTTGATGGTAACGAGTATTGCAGAGATGGCCAGGGGAAGCCTCCCTTAATCTTTGTCTCTAGGGTGTAATCTGCTTTAACTTTATTGGGTGAAATCAGGGCAAAGATGAGGGTGGTTGCCATCGACCCCCATGGAGCAATTTAAAGACAAGAGGTTCAGTCTTCTAAAACAAGAGGGCACTGGTTCTTTAAGCCTTAAAACTAGAAGAAACCCCCAGAGGATCCCCAAACTAACCTTTTGTTGTTATTCTTGTCCCTGACTGTTCTTGACCTTTTTATCAATTTAAGAGGGAAATTTCCGAGGGACACATTTATGCATCAGTTTTTGTCTTAGGAAGATATTCCCCTCAAAAATCAATAATGACGTGATAAGGACATTTTTTGATTAAAGCAAGATAGAGTTTCTTCTTTGAGGCAGATAAATTCTTGACATCTAGAGAAAATTTTCCCAAGTTTGTGGATGCCAGCTTATCCTCATGCATAGTTTCCAGAAAGAAGACTAAGTTCGCCGTTTCTGCCTTCCTACAAGCAGAGAATGGCCAGTCCCCAATTTTTTGTGAGACACTCTTGTCAACTTCTCATTCATTCTACAGTAATATTTTGATATTCAATATTCAATTTGACACATAATCTTTGATGTTGAATTCAAACAGCAAAATTGTTTTATTTAGGAACGAAAGCACTTTGGGAGATAGTTATAATCCACTGCACACTATGGTAGATAATGTGTGTATTTAACTTATTATATATGTTAACAGAATTTAGGAAAAGACATTGATCATTTGAATTTATTTATTGGTTCTTTTTAGTTTTACATAATATTACAAGCATTTTGATATAACTATAAAAGCATGTAATATAATTTGCTCTAATTCAGTCCCCTGTACTTACCTTTTCCCTTCCTCCTTCCTCCTCCTGTTCCATTCTATTCTACTGATCTTTCTGCTGTTTGCATACATATATATTTATATGTATATTTAATATATATTTATATATTATAGTAAATATATATTTAATATATCTATAGAAATATATATGATTTATATATATGTTAATTAGTGTCTTATGTGTGTAGATGATGGTGAGATTCATTGTGGTATATTCATATACGTACATAGAAAAGTTAGGTCAGATTCATTCCACTGTCCGTCCCTCATGCTGCCCCTCCTCTCTCCCCCTCAACCTCCTTCCTCAACTGCACTCATTTTCTATTTTGACTGCAGTTCCCCTCCTTTTCTTCTTTATTCCCTATTTTGGACTGACTTTGCTTTTGAAGCAAGGGACCCCTCTGTCGGCAGTGCTGCTTTTATGTTGATATCAGTAGCTATGCGTTCAGACGTTTTGCAGTATCTTTAGCTGTAACTAAGTCTACATTTCCATGTCTTCAGCTTAGAGTTTCCAAGAGGATCCTGGAAGTGAAGTCCAGCCAGCAGGAGGGAAGAAGGGAAGGAGGGAGTATCATCTAAGGTGTTGCTAAGGGACGGGGTGGACGTGCGTGATGCCTGTGGCAAGCATCCTGCGGGCCACATCTCAGCCCTGGTGTGGGCTGCTGCATGCAGGGGTGACTCCGAAGAACAAAGGAAAGGCCAGCTAGTGACTCCATGGGAACCCTGCATCCTGCAGATGGAGAGAGGATGTGGGTGTCAGGTTTCTGTGTACCTGGGTGTGTGCAGCTCAGTCCAGACACACCTAAATGACACTGTTAACTATGCTATTGGAGCAGTTTATGGAAACCTCTTTTAATGTAACTTCAATTCTAAGATGGAAACAATTTGCTGTGTAGGAGGGTTCTTATGATAAATGCTGTATGAAAAGCACTTAGCTGTGGTATCCACTCTGTGCACGGTAACAATTACTGTTATTGTTGTTTGGAAAAAAAAAGAATCTCATTAGTGCCAGCTCTCAGTGGTCATTGCCTAGGTCACATCAGTGGTTAAATGTTTTGTGTATTATTCCTGCAAGTAATGAAATACATAAAATAATCCCATGGAATATATGGAAATGTAGTTAAGTAGAATACATTTTCATATCTGTTGACTCATCAATGAGATATTTTTTAAATTTTATACCTGTATTACCTTGTAGACCCATTCACTGTAAAAACTGATAGTCTGGTCTTTAAAATTTGGAAGTTCCACTCAAATTTGAGCTTCCATGCTCTCTTCTGTTAGTGATATAGAGCCTATCCCAATAAGGGAATATTGAAATTTCTCCTGCAGGGTGGCCAAGCCATTCATGACTTCCATTCTCTTAGAGACTGCAGCCATGTGTCCATGTGGTCCCCTGCACTGTGCAGACCCCATGGTAGAGGGTCTAAATCAGGATGGGTTTTGTTGTTGTTGTTGTTATTGTAAGCTTTAAGGTCTCACTGGAGATTCAGTATGTTGGTCATGTTTTAGAGCTTAGACAGAGAGCATGTTCTAAGCTTTTGAAGTGGACTCTAACATTACTGTTAGATCATCTTATATCTTATGATGAATGCTGTATGAAAAGCACTTAGCTGTGGTATCCACTCTGTGCATGGTGACAATTACTGTTATTGTTGTTTGGGAAAAAAAAAGAATCTCATTAGTGCCAGCTCTCAGTGGTCATTGCCTAGGTCACATCAGTGGTTAAATGTTTTGTGTATTATCCCCGCAAGTAACCAAATACATAAAATAATCCCATGGAATATATGGATGCATGATAAATTTCAAAATCATTTTAGAATTCATCTTGCAGATTTATAACCTTACTAAAAATTAACAATTGATATAAAATGTGATTTACATACAACTAAAATTGTGGTGTTTTTGAAGATCTTCATTGTATCTAGGAAAAAAAGTCATTACCTTGTACAAAAATAATAATAGCTATTCCATATTTCACTAAGCTTGCAGAAGGAAACCCTCCTTCATTAAAACTCACCCAATTCCTGTCATTAAAAAGAATAAATATTCTGCCTAGTCTAGAGCTCTATTTTACTTTAGTCAGCATGCACCATGTCAATCCCACACAGCATTAAAGATTATTATCAACAAGTGTAAATGTCTCTTATAAAATTAGGCAACTGGATTCTTTTTTTTTTTTTTAATTTTTTATTGTTGGCTGTTCAAAACATTACATAGTTCTTGATATATCATATTTCACAATTTGATTCAAGTGGGTTATGAGCTCCCATTTTTACCCCATATACAGATTGCAGAATCACATCAGTTACACATCCATTGATTTACATATTGCCATACTAGTGTCTGTTGTATTCTGCTGCCTTTCCTATCCTCTACTATCCCCCCTCCCCTCCCCTCCCCTCTTCTCTCTCTGCCCCTTCTACTGACATTCGTTTGTCCCCCTTGTATTATTTTTCCCCTTCCCCTCACTTCCTCTTGTATGTACTTTTGTATAACTCTGAGGGTCTCCTTCCATTTCCATGCATTTTCCCTTCTCTCTCCCTTTCCCTCCCACCTCTCATCCCTGTTTAATGTTAATCTTCTTCTCATGCTCTTCGACCCTACTCTGTTCTTAGTTACTCTCCTTATATCAAAGAAGACATTTGGCATTTGTTTTTTAGGGATTGGCTAGCTTCACTTAGCATAATCTGCTCTAATGCCATCCATTTCCCTGTAAATTCTATGATTTTGTCATTTTTTAATGCAGAGTAATACTCCATTGTGTATAAATGCCACATTTTTTTTATCCATTCATCCATTGAAGGGCATCTAGGTTGGTTCCACAGTCTAGCTATTGTGAATTGTGCTGCTATGAACATCGATGTAGCAGTGTCCCTGTAGCATGCTCTTTTTAGGTCTTTAGGGAATAGACCAAGAAGGGGAATAGCTGGGTCAATAGGTGGCTCCATTCCCAGCTTTCCAAGAAATCTCCATACTGCTTTCCAAATTGGCTGCACCAATTTGCAGTCCCACCAGCAATGTACAAGTGTACCCTTTTCCCCACATCCTCGCCAGCACTTGCAACTGGATTCTTTGTAGAGCTCATTTTATTCAGTTTATTTGATATGGCAAGGAATATATCTAACGCGGGTCTTTGACAACTTCAGAGTTTCCCTTAAATTGTTTGGCAGATCACAGTGACCGAATAGTACCCTTGTGGCTGGGATTTGACATTCTGAGGTCATGGATCATCCACCATCTTCAATAAAATACCTTGGGGTGCAAATTCCTTTGTGAGTGGGCTTTCCTTCATCTTGTGTCACAATGTGTCTTACGCATGACATGGCTAGTGCCCAGCCATGGCCCCTGGACTCTAGCAGTGTGTCAGCTACTCACGGACCAGGGGAACAGGGCAGCACTCAGGCCCCAAGGAGGACACATGCAGATCATAGTTGTGTTTGAGCAGGACATGGGCTGCACCAATTCGAAGGAGAGTGCTCAGGCAATCCCTCTTAGCTAAAGTGTCCTTATCCAGTGTTCGTTGCTGTTTGGGGTGGAATGGCAAAGTGAGAATGGGGATAGGTGGGGTGCGTTTTATTCCCAACTTGATTTTTTTCTGTTATCTTTGGTTTCTCATTAAAGATATCCTATTTCTCACATCTTGTTGGAAAAAAATATAGTAAGATGTACTTCTACTCTGGAGGAATGAACTAATATAAAAGGAGAAACTGATAATGCAATAGGGAAAGGGGATACTTATTAACCAAATTTCTTCAGGAAGTGAGAGAAGATGTACTCCAGAGCACATCTGGCAGATGTGCTAAGACAAGAAAAAGGGAGAATTCTTACATCATACTAGAGAATAATTAGATAGTATTAGAGGAGGGAATAACTTGGTCTTATCTGATTTTGTCTATTTTCTCTATGATATATGAGACTTGACTCCATAAAGAGGGAAGGTGTACGAAGACACAGTCATTGGAAGAGTGAGAAAATGATTTTCTAGCATATCTACTAATTTTTCTAGAGATATCAAGTACCTCTCAGAGATTTTTGATCATAAATTTAAAAGGCAACAGCACAGTACTGGGGGGCACTATTGAGTATCCGGTTAATAATGCAGCTCTCCAATCAGTATTTCTGGGTTCAAATCTTTATTCTCTTATGTATTTGGTAAAATTTATGCTCCTGTCAATGCCTTTTATATTAGCTTAGCATGAGAACATGTCAGTATTCACAGGCCTGAATACTACTGCATGAAACAATGTATAGCTTTACTGTAGATGATTAGTATTATTTCTTACTTTAATACCAGGCACAGTGCAGACCTGCAAAGTCCTATACATAAGGGGGTGGCCCAGTGACTATCAGGCAATAAGTAGTGGGTTTGTCCCTGAAACCCCCTCCATGTATGGGGACTTTTTACCTGTTTCCAAGCATGCCACAATTCGACTCCAGACCAATGTCCTTACCCTGATTTCATAAGTCATATTTCACCTTCATAGGAACCATTCTGCTCTCCTTGAAAAACCTCATTAGGTTGGTAATAAACCTATTCTTAGTTCACACTAGTTGTGTGTGTGTGTGTGTGTGTGTGTATGTGTCAGAGAGAGAGAGAGAAAACTCAATTCAAGAATTGAACTCAATTCAAGAAGAATACAGTGAAAAGAAGTTTGAATCCTTTATTTTGTGAAACACTCTTGTCCTTGCTCTTATGGTTGCCTTGATTTTGTTTCATTAAGAAGAACCAGGTTGACTCATGAAAAATAAACACACATCTTGGGTAGTTTAGTCAATTCTCTGTTAACAATCTTTTGTCCAAAGAGTTCTCTGCTGAGCACTAACTATAATAAAAATATTTTCAATCTTTGATCCCTATTAGAGGAAAATTCAAAGCCTTTCTCAAAACTTCCTAGCATCCAATCATTATATCTTGCCACTTTCAAATCACTGACCCACTTAAATCATCACATAGTTTCATCAGCCTGCCATCCATGCAGTCACACAGAAGCCCAAACTTGTATTAAGCTTTGATTTCACCATCTTGAAACTCTTTGGACTTGAAGTTTTGAAATGAAGTCCAGTGGAACATTAAAGTCTGTATGGGAGCAGAGCAGACAAACTGGGTGGCAGAGCACACACGTTTGTGGTCCTGTAGCAGTCGATACATGCTAGCTCAGGCTTCTGGGCATGTGGAAAACTTGAATGCATAGCAGTTGGCATGGCATACAACCAAAAGCCTTGAGACAGTTCATGGCACCACAGGCCCCTAAGGGGGCTGCCAAACCAAATCTGAGACCATTTGGGAGACAGTAATGGAATCAGAAGCAGCAAAATGACAGTAGCAGTGGCCACAGGAGGGATAAAAGGCTGTGCATGGGGTGTCAGGAATTATGTATGGGGAGACACTAGCTCTGTCCCCAGAATGTGCGGCATCTGTAAAAATATTAACTTTTCATCCTGAGAGCTGGGACTGAAACAGCTGCCAGATAAAAAGTAAACTTTATCAGTAAATTATCATAAAATAAAAGTTTGTCCTGGATTTTGCAATAAAGGATACCTCAAAGATTTAGGATTTCTGGTTTTGATAAGTCATTTCAACATTCCAAATTAAATATCTGGAGTCTTGGAAATGAAGTGACATTTAAATACCATTACATTATTGGAAAAGAACACCATTTTCAAATATGGTTTAAGATGAGTCTATGATTAATAAAGAAAGCAATTTATATAATTTTCTTATAACTGAAGATACAGCAATAAAATGCATAATCAGGTATTTTGAATTAGGTACAAATCATGAAGTTTTTGTTTTTTCTCTGACCTCCATAAGGTGCAGTATGGTCAGAGGAAACATTGAAATGTCATTGTATAAATTTACATTTAAATTAAATTCAGACACAAAAAAATGGTTTGTATAAAGAGTTGAATCCTTTCAGGAAAAAAAAAATACTGTAAAGAAGATCAAGTCTAGATGTATTAGTCCTATATTTCAAATTTTTTTTTTCAGGAATTTTTCTTAATCTTGTCACCTCCTATAAAACACCAATTTCAGAAACAGTTGCAGCATCAGAAAAATACTTCTTAAATCAAAAATTACCCAAATTATTCATGAGTTTGCATTTACCCAGAGTATCTAATGTTGCTTTCATCAATATCAATTATAAATAGGATGCTTATAAACATATATTTTGATGACCTAGTAAAAATTTGCAAAAAATGAGGAAAAAGTGTCTCATTCTTGATCAATCAAAATAAAACAATAAGAAAGTATTATGATATAAAATTACAATAAATTTACTTTGTAATTTATAAATTAATATTATTTATCATATATCACTGTTGTCCTTACTATGTTTTATCAGTAAGAAAATCTTTTAAAGAAAAAATTATATATATATATATATATATATATATATATATATATATATATATATATATTTGATTTATTTTACTTTTTTAAATACACGACAGTGGAAGGCATTACAATTCTTATTGCACATATAGAGCACAATTTTTCATATATTTGTATATAAAGTATGTTTACGCCAATTCATGTCTTTATACATGTACTTTGTTTTTCTTTTACTTTTTTTTGCATTACAATTCTTATTACACATATATACCACAAATTTTTTGTGTCTTAAAAACAAGTTACTAAGCAAGGATTCTGCATTTTTATTTTGCACTGGGAAATGAAATTATTGAATTTACCTATTACCCAGAAATTTTTGGAATCATGTTTTGGGTCAATCTCTCACTCAGGCTAAACTTTCAAATGTTTTGTTCAAGATTTTACTAGAAAAGTTTTTCATTTACAGGACTACTCCCAGAAAAGGAGTTATACATAATTTTTAGTTAGACATAAAAAACACATAATTTTTTTATCAATGTCCAAATACACACTCTTCAGGCAAACATTGTCAGTCTTTGGGTTTAAATACCATATTGTAGAGCGTTGGTAACATATCCTGTTAAAAATAATATTAGATGTTAGAAAACTATCAGGATAGCCAACACATAAGATATCCAATAAGTTCTAACATGGCATTTAATGATAAGCTAGTCCAGTCAAATCTGACTTTTAGCTTAAATTTTATTGCTTACAAGTCATATAATCTTGGACAATTCAATTAATTTTTCTTTACCAAAGTTTATCATCTGTAGGAACACAAGTTCTTAAGAAATGTTTTTAGCTTCCTTCTAACCCTAAAAATTTCTACAACAAATGTAAATATTTTAAAATATTTAATCACAATGATGGTTGATTACTCCAACAAAAATATTATAATCAGAAATAATTAGAATTATACTTTTCAAGCAAAATTAATAATTATTAGCTAATTTTATGGAAGGTATCATGATTTATACAGAGTTAGTATAGATCAGCCTCCTATGATTAAGTGGTCTGTATTTAGAGACCAAATTGTGACCAAATAAAAACAGTAGCAAAGGCTGGGCTATATCATTCACAAACTTACATAGTTTCTGAAAGTTTTGAACAGTTTTGTCTATAGTTGGGCATTTGTTGTGTAGGCCATAATGCCATTTCTTTCTGACTTTCCTATGTTTAATTTAAAATTCATTCCAGAGAGCATAGTTCCAGACCAAAGTAGATTTTTTCACTTAATTTTAGAAAAGCATTTTGAAGTCTACTATTTCCATCCTAAGAATCATGCATTCACAAAAACCAAAAGCCAAAAATGGAGTAACCAAAAATAAGAAAAAGGAAAGTTTCTCATTTCAAAGCTCATTTATTGAGTAGTTAATTGACAGGTATGACATGGTATTATCCAATCTTATGCAAATGAAAAGTCTCTCATGAAGAATCCAAAATGGGGTTCTGTGTTAGTTTAATTAGTGTGGTAGAAATGAAGAGCCTTGAGGAATTGATTGTAGTGCCCAAAATGTCTGTTTGTTTGTAGCATTCTTGCAATCGTACATCTGTTTATCTTGGGCCTGCTCATTCCTTTTTCCAGACACTCTGCTAATTTCTGATCTCAGTTCAGGCTGTTCTTTAGAATACAGTCATATAAACAAGGGATGAGGAGATATGCAATACCCCAGCATCGATCTGAAACTTTTGAATTACTGTGTGGAATGTTTGGCAAACTGTACAGCCTGTGAGCAAATAAATGGATTTCAGATCAGTCTTCCACTCTTAATTTGACTTTATATTATAGAGGGAACCATGTGGATGAAATTAGGAAATTTAGAGTATTAGAACCAGAAACTGTTCTGGAATGGAAAGCATGCTATGCTGTAGAGTCTTCTCTTGGCTGTGATGTTGGCCAGAAATCTTACTGAAATTAAAGGGGAAAGCCTGGGTCATAGCCATTTCCTCATCTTTTATGTCATGCTATATATTAAAAGAAGAAGAAGAAAAAAGTGACTCTAAGTTATGTCAAAGGATAATTTACTAAATTATCTACTGGAAATCAGTAAACACATCAATATTTTACAAATGAATGTGATATTATGCAAAAAGAATCACCTAAATAGTATTGAATTTTATCCTGTAATAAACAAACAAACAACAACAAAAACCCTTTATTTCAGAATCATATTCTCCAAATTATTTTTAAACTTACTTAATTTAAAACTTGTAAAATGTCATTAGCATTTTATCATGTGCTATGTCATCTTTCTAAATATATTTCAATTAAACAAATATTATTAATGAGAACATTAACTGCATTCACTTATTTCATAATACACTCATGCAGAACAATTAATAGCATTTGCAAAACTTTTATAGAATTAACATGCAAATAAAAATATAATAGCCAATATTGTTGTTTAATTTATCAATCACAAAATAAGTAGAAAATTAATCAAAATTTTATTATCATATTCAATGCTTACTTCTCCTAGATTGAAATTTGAGTCATTTAAAAATCTTAAGCCTGCATATTCAATTAGTCTTTACCACTAGCTAATTTCTTGAATCTAAGATTATTCAAAAGTTTAAAATAATGAAAATTTTTAATATGTCTTAGTTGGTCAAATTCTGCTTCCTTGAATGCTTTATTTATTTTTTTTTAATATTTACCTTTTTTTAGTTTTAGGTGAACACAATACTTTATTTTTATGTGGTGCTGAGGATCGAACCCAGTGCCTCATGCATGCTAGGTGAGCACTGTACCACTGAGCCACAACCCCAGCCCCTGCTTCCTTGAATTCTTATGTTGAAGTTCTAACCTCTAGTACTTCAAAAATGTGACTTATTTGCAGATAGGGTTTTTATAGCAGTAAATACTTCTAAATGAGATCATTAGAGTGGGCTGTAATCCAAAGTAAGTGTTGTACTTATAAAAAGAGGAAATTTAGAGACACTTAGTTTGAAAGCCTTGAAAATGAAGGCTTGGGATGATGCCTCTACAAGCCAGGGACTCTCAAAGATGGCCAGATAACCACCACAGTGGAGACAAGAGGCATGGAACAGATGCTTTCTCACAGATCTGAAAAAGACACAACACTACTGGCACCTTGATTTAGGATTTTTTGCTGGTGACACAATGCAGTTCTGTTAGGTAAACCACCAGTTTGCTTTTCTCCATTACAGCAGTCTTAGAAAACTAAACTAATGTATCACCATGACATGTACATAAAATAAAAATGTACATGCTTATAATTCATATGTATGTGTGGGGGGTATATTTATATATATCGTATGAACTACATATGTATGGATGGGTGTATGTAAAAGCAAATGCATGGAAAGATAGAAAATTGGTGGTTGAATATAGGACAGTTTGCTAAATTGTTGAATTTATGCTTAACATTCTAATTTATGAGAGAAAAACAAATAGTTGGGCAATTTAATTACTGTCATATATTGCTTAATAACAGGAAACATCTTGAAAAATGTACCTTTAGATGATTCTTCACTGAGTGAACATCATACAGTGGAACTTAGCATCCAAGAATTGAAATTTGTTGTTATACTTGTTATAGTTTGTCTTTATATAAATACATTTGAATTCCTTCGTCATTGATTAACAGAGCCTCTTGATAAAATCTTGATAAGCATGAAATAAATAAGGTTGATTCTGGCATAACAGAATATATTTTTATAGTAGATGTTATTATAAGTGGAATATAAAATAATATTATAGTTGTTTATTATTATCAAATTTCACATACTGTACATACTTGTATGAGCTACACTTTGTAGGAAAGGTAGCACAAGAGGTTTGTTTACACCAGCATCACCACAGATATGAGTACAACATTGTGCTGTCTTGTGTTATGATGATCACCATGCCACTAGTACTAAGAATCCTGAAAAACTTAAGCCAAAATAACCCCTTATATATTATATCTATACATATCTATAAGTGGATTATCTCAGGTATTTCTTATAGTTGTGGAAAGCTGACTAACATACAACTCTTTTCCCAGTTTTGGCAGATAAAATAAATCATACCCTCCTGTGTGAACACGTGGCACTGTTTCAGTTTCCACCATGAAACTTTTAAGAATTTGATATTATAAAGATAGTTTTGTATATTTTTTGTGTCATTTACTTTGAGCTTCTTTGATGTGAGAGGCATTCCTAAAAACACATTAATTATTTTGCTTTGTAAATAACAGGAATATTATTTTTTGAATTTTACAGTAGACCAGCTAAGTGTGAAATAATGCCAAAGAATTTAGGAGCACATGTTTTGAGATCAGATAGTGCTGGACTTTTATTTCAGTTTTGATGCTTTTCTTGTGACCTTGGATAAATAACCAAAATACCTAAAACTTGAATTATAACACTTGTCACAAAATGTTATTGTGAATATTTAATTTGAAGTGCATGAAAAAAAATTTGGCACCCTGCCTGAAATTTAGTATCCAAAATTAAAATTCATTGTTGTTGTTATTATAATTTATCTTTATATAAATAGATTTGAGTTCCTTATACCAATGGGGTCTATAGATGTTGTTTGGTGGAAGCCATCAGTCTGAAAGGAAAAATTTCACAGCAGTATATCAAGATTCACAATGAGTCATGTAGGATGGGCGTATTGGGATAACATACTTGAAAATACATGAGGCAAGTGATTATCTGAGAATCTGCAGATTATTTCTCATATTGGTGGTGAAATAATAAGACACTGCTTTTTATATATATATATATATATATACATATATTATATATATATATATATATATATATATATATATATATATATATATACACATATATATATTATATATGTATATATATACACAAATATAATATAGAGAGAGATACACACACACACACAGCACTTGTTTGCCTTCTTTGCTAATGCAGAGTGCCTAAACCTTATAATCCGTGTGACAGGACTGATATAAATGTCTTTTATTCTAATATTTTTGTTCCTGACATAGAGTCCTTAAGTCCCTGGGAACTTCTTGTGTTATGGCAGCATCTTCTGTCTTCTTGAAGTAACTCTAGATGGAACATTCAGTTCCACCTCTACGATCTCCCAGGAATGTAGATGAGCTAGAGATTTATTAACAAATCAAGTCTATGACTGCAGTTTCCATAAAAATTCCTAAAGTATGGAGCTTGGAGATCTTTCAGGTTGGGGAAATTTCCATGTGCTAGCAAGGTGGCACATCCCAGATTCAAGGAGACAGAAGTTCCTGTTCTCAGAACCATTTCAGATTTTGTCCTATATACCTCTTCCTCTGGCTGTTCAGTATTTTTATAGTGAATCTTTATAATTAATGAGTACATATAAGTAATTTTTCCACTGATTTCTACAAGCCTTCATAGTACTCAGCAAACCTGAAGAGGTTGTGAGAACACCAGATTTGTAGCCAATTTGGGCAAAGTGTGGTTAATCTAAGGAACCACTACTTTATGATTAGTGTCTCATATCTGGTGTCAGAAATGTTGAATACAGTAGAGAAACTACTTTGATTTTTTTCTACATTAGTTTTCCCACATAGCTATTAACTGTGTGGTTCTCTGCCTCCTTATTTTAATCTCCATCATTATTGAACTCATCCTAATTCTTGTATTCTTGACATTTCTTTCTATTCTTCAAGGCTACTTTATGCCAGCTCTGGATTCTTTTGGTGAATGATAATTATTCCTGCTTGGTGCACCTCTGCTTGAAGATTTGTCTACATACTTGATTCTGACAGATCCTGTTTGAGAAATTCACTGAAGATGGACATGTAGAAAGAGATCTGAGAAAGCTTAGGATATTGGTATATTGTCTGAAAATATTTTCTAATGAATTACAGTTGCTGGAGAACCTAAGCAACAAACAAAATAGTAAGAGGTAATGGTAATAGTGTTCAAATATTTGAAAAATTGGCAGTTAGAAGCTAGAGTAAACCTTTCTGTGGGTTGGGGATATAGCTCAGTTGGTGGAGTGCTTGTCTCCCATGCACAAGGCCCTGGGTTCAATCATCAGCACCACAAACAAACAAACAAACAAACAAAAACAAAAACAAAAAAACTTTTCTGGCTCCTTGAAGATCAAGACAAAAAGCAACTCTCATTTCAATAGAGAGTTTTTGACACACCTCTAAAGTATCTTTCTTTATATTCTCAAGATAGTTTTAATGTATTTTAATGTTGTTTTTATTCAAAATATCAAAAGAGCTACTAAGCAGATACACTCTAGAATAAGATGGTAGAAGCAGATGGAGTTTGACGTAAGTCATATTGAGAAGCAGTTGTACCAAACACCTGCTTCAATCACATCTGCAGACAGCCTTTTACAGTTACCACACCTCTCTCCAGACATGATGTTTTGGGCTTGAAAAACAAGGTTGAAGGATAGAAATAGAGTAGTACTTGCGGTAGTTTAACAAGGAGGGTGTATCTGCTTTTGTATGTTCTCCCTCCTTAGAGTCCCTTTTTCCCTCACTCCTTATGGAATCTTACCTTCATATTCAGGCATCCTCTCTCCATTCACTCCTTCTGATGTCAAATAACAGTGTGGCAGAGCATTTGGTTGTTGCTCAATGGACTCTGAAAATTTCTGAATTTTGAATATCTTCCTTTTGATTCCTGTGGCTCATTGAATGATACATCTTCTCAGCATTTTCTATAATCCCTCATGTGGTTTCAGCATCCAGATTTCTGGACTTTGAGAATAACTTCTAGCATGGCTGTTACATGATGTCATTGTGGGAAACACAGGAAATGGATTATTTTAATTAAAACCTTTCTGCAGAGGCTGGATGTTCAACCATTAGGAATGTTGGTATTTCTACATTAGCAGAAAGTAGGTCTGTATCCTTTAATTTCTATAGAAAATCTTGTATGCCCCCTTCAAGTTCTCTGTGTGTCATTCCTTATTTTTAGACACTGCTCTATTGAACAAGTTTCAACAGTCTTTGTCCAGCTTCAAACTTTAACCCCAGTCCCCTCACTTCTTTCCTGTGGCCTTCTCTAATATTGCTAGATAAGACAACCAGGGGAGTGCTCTTAGTATTTTTTCCATCCCATGCATAGGGAGACAGGGTTTTCATTGTGTTGGCAATCCTTGATGCTGAATTCAACATGGCACATTTCACCCCAAAGACCAGCCACTGTGGATAAACTCATATATATTGGAGAGCTAAATAATTTTTTCTTACCAGAAATGATACAAATTCTGGATATGGCTTTGCTTCCCCTGTGTACAGTGACTCCATAAGCATCACCATGCAAATGTTTTTTCAGCCCTATATATTGCATAGTATTGCTTTATATCCAGATTCCCATTTTACATCAACAGAGGTGCAATATAGGCACATGGCTAAGGTATCTACTAGTCTAATCTTCCCTGTCTCACAGAAGCAACTAGTCCAAGGATGATCAAATTAATTGTTAAAATTTGGTTTTGTCCTCTGGGATATGAAATATCTCACTGTAGTAAGAGTATCAAATCTCAGGCCCAAACTATTTACCACTGCCCAAGAACTTCATTACCCACTCAAGACACATGCAAAGGGCTACAGTGACAACGTTCGTATCTTCTGGAACAATATTTGAACATGTGAACCTTAGCATTGGAACTGATAGACAATTTTAAAATGCCAAGTATATGTTCATTACACTTCTCATATAATCTCAAATAATGAGATTATATGAGATTATATGTTTCCAAATTAGTGGTCAATTGGATATCATTGATTCTCTCTTCATTCCTGGTTTTCTTGCACCATCCTTGATCCTGGCCACTGGGATCACACACTTGAATGAACTCTTCATACTTGATCTTTTAACTCAGGCACTATTTCCATAGAAACAGAGGCTAAAAAATACCCAAGGTCCCCATTAATGCTAACAGCATATCAGTTTCTTTAATGATAATAGCACTCTAAATATAACTAATCTTTCCATAATAGCTTAAGAGAAAGATCGTGGGCTTATTTCTCTGAAAAGACCTGTCACTAGATGGTTTTGATTAAAAAGTTGGGATGGTACATTATATAACCTCTTCTTGGTCTGTGGCTTAATGGACACAGTTTTATGGTATCAATCATTTGAAATACAAAATAGAGCTGAATCAAAACGGCATGATTAACACAACAGAGCCAAGTTTATACATTAGCATTTGTCAGTAAGAATATGCAATAGAAATATTTGGCAAAGTTTGTTGCTGTAGATTCATGTAGATGAGAATGGACAAGTATTTCTTTGTGGCTATAAAAACCACAGTTTTATCATTATAAATAACCCTAGGCAAAGGGTCTTGGCAGTTGTATCTGACTTACTACATAGAATCTAAAGACATTTTTAATCCTTAAATAATTTTTCCTTCTTCAATCAGATATAAGATCACAAGAAATTCTGTCATTTAATCTTCTGATATGATTAAGCTTTGTCTGTTTTGTGAGTGCTACTATGATGGATGTGGACCAGATTTGTAGATTTTGGCCACTGAGATACCACACTGGTTTATTGTCAGTTGAGGCTGATATTCAGATAAGTGCTTGGTTCTTAGGAATGTGACTTTCAACCTCTGTTTTGTCTTATTTTCAGAGATTAAAAAGAGAAAAAATAAAACATGATTTCCCAGAGCCCCTTCTAGGTTCTAGATAATGTATTTTGCTGCTTAGATATATTTGTTGATGGTCCAAAATACAAAAATGAGGTGACATTTACCTTCCTGTAGCTCTTGCCTATGATTACAGGCTAGAAATATAGATTGATGGGGCTTCCCTACAGTGTATTTTGTTATCCTTTCTCCAGTTTCCTGGAGTTGAGAAGATGTAGTTACAAGATGACAGTGACGGTTTCTTGCTTTCAGCATAGCCCTAGTGGTATTCTCTCTTCAAGGCTGTGGTTATTCAAGGCTGTGTTATTCATGGAGATGTTCCAGGAGGCCCACTGCATTCTAAGAGCATGCTCCTGCAGCACTTATAATGACTTCCTAAGTGTTTAATTCTCTGTATCAAATATCTCCCTGCTTAAAGTGCCTAGAGTGGTTTCTGTTTTTTTTTCCTCTAATCCCTGATAAATTTACCAAATTAAAGAGAAACAGAATTTGATAACATAACAAATAACAGGATTTCATGTGATTGAGGGAATACTGTTACTAAGATTAAGAATATAAGGTGAAATATATGTTCATATAAAATTATTTACTTAGAAAAGTATTATATGTCATATGTTTTTGCAGAAGTAGGGCATGAGGTACAGGAAGTTAAATGTCACTTCACAAAAGTATTAACAAGATCCAAGATGAAACTTCTGGCTTGCAGTTTATTTTTGAAGGACTTAGTGCAGTTAGATAGATTTAGTGACCAGGAAAGAGATGACATTAAACTTTGGGCTTTTGTATTCTGGGCCTTAAAAAACGATTCCTTATGTAAAACTTATTCAACTTAAGTGCTATTTAAAAAATAAAAAAGAAAGAAAGAAAGGAATTTGGGTTTTATTTGGCTTCAAATTTAAAATGAATGTAAAAGAAAACAGAATATACCTATTAATTTTAACAAAAGCACATTACTATCTTCCTTCAATGACCTGCAGCTCAGAGCAGTGTTCTGGGGGAAAAGATATACAACTCACATTGAGCACTTATATGTTCTTCAAGTGGATTCAGATGCTTCAAGATTACTTGACTATTCAGGAAGGCCATTTCTATAGGATACATCCCATCAATTCCTCATAATTCTGTCAATACCCATAAACCATGGTAACACTTAATTTTAGGAACAATACACAGCCACTGGAAACTGAGATTTTGAATGACACTGGACTTCTGGCTTTCTGATTATTAGATCTTTGCTGCCTTATTATAGAAAAGGATACTAAAATAGTTCCAGTTCTGCTAACATTAATATCTGGAATTCATTAAAGACAATATGCATCTAAGAATATTTTTTTACAAACTGCTTATTTTTTAGTTTTAGTGAGTGGTGAAAAAGTTGACTCTTATAATACTTTCCAGTAATATTCTTTTATTTTTGCAGGGAAAAATGGATTATTCCCCATGTTCACTCAACAGCTCAAAATAACATTTGAAATCATGGGTGACACATCAAACTGGTCTCTTAATCTTCTGAGCTCTAGTTGTTACCATCATATGACTGTTTATATGATTGCTACATTTGTACATTTTTCATAATTTTTCTCTTAAATACTGATCTTCATGGCACAGACATTCACAAATTATAATAAATTGAATAGCGTAGGGCTTATTCAAAGATGTTACTTTAAATTGAACTAAATTATTTTCAGATATCACAAGAAGCAAGCACATTAATAATGAACATTAAATCAATCTTCCATTGTACTAAACATAGAGTGAATTAAGACAAACACATGTGTGTTAATCAGCTTTTCATTTCCATGACCAAAATACCTGACAAGGACAACTTAGAGGAAGAAAAGTTCATTTTGGCTCTTGTTTTTAGAGGTTCAGTCCATGATTGGCTGAATCAGACTATCTGAAAATGTGGCAGAAAATGTGAATGCATGGCTTCATATGCTTGATAAAGAAACAAATTTTCCTAAACCTCATGTTCGTGAACAACACTGATAATACTCCAAGTTCATGATCCTAGTCTCTTACATATTCACAAGGTTACTATTTATTTCTTTATTCAATAAATTATTAACACTGAATATTTTAACAATGGATGACTTAATTATTTTCTAAATGTTTAGAATATTCTTTTAAAATACTTGATATATAGCTCCTCCTGCTGTAGAGATTCTTATATCTTATTTTGAAACATTGAGTTTAAACTTAGCATTGAACAGAAGAAAAGTGCTAATCTCAAATGTCATAGCATGAAGTAGGTTTAGAAGTACAAACAGAAGACACCTACATGTTGTCCTACACTACGTTTCATCTTGCAGAGCTTAAAGATTATGTTGAAAATGAGATAATACTGTTCTACAAGTCTTGAAATTTTCTTGGTGAAAAAGTTCCCCTTCACATTAAATTCTAGATGCTATTCAGTATGGTGATTATTTGCACCCTTCCTTGTGTCCTTAATTAGGCTTTCTACTTTTAGATACTTATTTAAAATTTAATGTTTAAATAAATTGAAATTAGAACAGAGCTAAATTTTTATGCAAATATAAATTATAGATTGAGTACACCCTGTTATCACCAACAACGTATTCAGGAGTGCTTTTTTTAATATTTGAAATTATAAAGCTTAGGACATGATTTTACCTAAAGAAAAGTGCCGCAGTCTGGCTGGGCACAAAATCATGAGCCACCACACAGCTTGTAGATTCAAACAGCAACTCTTTATTCCCGAACTCACACCAGCCGTCTACAGTCACGTTCTGGGGAAATCCACGTTCTCTGCCCAAATCCACCCCCACTGGGCTTCTGTCTCCCAAAAAATACTGTCTGAATCCCGTGAGAACTCAAGGGGAACTCAGGCAGCAGGATACGCCCTATTCCCAGTAGGAATAACCTTAAACCTGGAACCACCCTAAACTCGGATTGTCCTAAACCGGAATGCCCTAAACCCGGATTGTCCTAAACCGGGAATGCCCTAAACTCGGATCCGCCCTGGTCCTTGAGCAAGGTCACCTTACATGCAATGTCACTGCAAAATGTCCTATTTCCACGAGTCCTTCCACTAAGCAACATGGGGTACGCTGGCAAGGAAATTGTCATACCTACTTGGCTAATGGCTCCCAGCAGAAAAGAATACATTTAGAAAATGAAAATGGCTAATCAACGATCAATAAAACTATACTTGTAATCAATGGTGTTGTTGTTTCTCTTTTAGCATTTGGCTTGTTCTAACTATGTTTGTTAGATTTTAAAGTAAAATTTCAACTAAAGATAACACTTTTTCTCACTGCCCTTTACATTCTGAAAATCTGTTTCATGTTAGAACGTTGTACATAAACAACACAATGAGAGAGTTATGTGTGTCAAGTGGACCCTCATTCATCTAGCACATGTACAACACACTTAACTTACCAACTTGCTAACCACTGCTGGGTTCAATTCCAGGTCACAAAGGAATTATCTGGGTTTTCTCTGAATTAAATGGGGGCAACTATTTTTCATCTAGGTTTTACTTAGATAGAAATGGTACTATGTTTTAAATATCAAGAAAAAGGAAAGGGAGTTACTAATTATAAGAAACTGTAGTTTTATGATTTGGAATTAAAATGCAAAAGAAGAAAGAGGCAGATGAAAATAAATATCCCAAATAAATATAAAAATATATATCCCAAACTTTCATTTTATTGATCTTGAGTGACTTTTTAGCTTATGTCACTGTATGGACAATCTTCTGGGGTATTTGTGTCAGTTGTAAACAATTCCTTGTATTTAATGTTTGTCCAGTGCTATGTATGGACACATTATAACTTCAATCTGGAAATGTGTACCTAATAGTCCATAACAGTAAAATTTTTTTATGCTTTACAAGTAGAAATTCTAGTATTTCATCTGTAGATGACTAAAGCCAATGCAATTAAATGTAATTTAAACTTGGATATGTTAAAGTAGTAGAGGATATTTTTTTTAAAAGCTGAATCTTTAGAAATATATGACACTTGCAAGGAAACAAGTCTATCTCCTTCCACAATAAGTTTAGTGTTCTTTTCCTTGTGCATCCACAGCACTATTTAATAAATTTAAATAATTTTTAGTTATGGTGTCAAGTTTTTATAAAAAGATAAGTTGTATATTGGGTACAGTTGTTATTGCCAACAAAATATTCCTGGGTGATGTTTCCAGTATTTAAAATTACAAAGCCCACATCATTATATTCACAAGAAAAGAAGATCTGAGAGTGTTTTGTTTTTATTGTTTGTTCCTTTTTCTCTAACTAAACTGAGGTCCTTGGAAGTAGAACATGTCTAAATGATAATTTTATGCCAAATATTAATCAAGAATCTTAACTATAATTTTTACTTAGTAACCATTACATGAATAAAATACATGTTTGAAAATATATTTATTAAACTATTTATAATTCCACAGCTAATGATATCTATGTGATTCTAAATTATCATACATAATATTTGCAAAATAATAAGGAGAAGATAAAAATAGTAAGATAAAAGATAAAATTGGGGCAATAACAGTGAATAATAAAACGTTTAAAATTAAATATTGGTCTAATAAATATGAAAATACTTAGTAAAGAGGATGAAATGTTATTAGGGATCATAATGAGAAGCACATTTCACTCTCTGTTCTGAAACAGCTAAAGCTTGAAGTCTTTCATATATTTCCCTTTTCTTTCATAAAGTCACATGGGATAGGTTTTGTCATATAAACAATGATATACTGATGAGCTTCTTTCCCTCAGGCAACAACACATAAGAATTATTAACCCATTTTTCTTTTCACTGTATGCTGCTGCCAAGATAATCTGCATGGTTTTAAGGGAGTTCCCCACTTGATCAACTTTGTGGCATATCAGATACATAATAAATGTATTTCTAAAAGAAAAGGGAGAAGTGTGATTTTAGAGAATGTGAGTGGTTATGGGATGTTGGGGTATGTAGATTAGAGATTTAGCTTGATTTTTGACATTTTTTTGAGTGTAGTACTATATAAACTTCAAATTTTCCTTTCATAAGTCAAAAGAAGTCACATGCTTCTGCCATCATCTTAGCTAATATTGGCATCTTGTATTTTGCTCATCACATTATTATTTACTTTGTAAAGTGTTTTGTAGTGATTACCTCAGGGTGAAATCACAGAAACACCTCTTTGTCCATTCTGGAATATTTTCTGCTCATGTAAAATTTACTTGGATTTTATAAAGAAATCAACTTAATATATTAACTAAATTTTAAAATCCACTATGACATTTATAAATTGAATTAGACACTATTGAGATACAATAAAGGACAGAGTCTACAAGAGTGACGAACTGGTGGCAGAACAATTTTCTATTGGGATGTGCATTTGTGTGTGTGTGTGTGTGTGTGTGCGTGTGTTGACAAGATAACTAAGGAAGGGTTGGGGCTGTAGCTCAGTGGTAGAGTACCCACTTTGCACGTGTAAGGCTCTGGGTTCAATCCTCAGCACCACATAAAATAAATAAATGTGGTGTCCAAATACAACTAAAAATATATTTTTAAAAAGATTACTAGGGAAGTAGAAATTTTAAAGTAAACATATTTTGCATTTACTCATTGCTTTCCTATAACTAAAAATAAATTAAGTATTTTAAACAAGGTGTTTAAAATACTTATTTGGCTTTTTATGGACATAAAGTAACAAAAAGCTTTTTGTTTTGCTTTTCTCACTTGGCCACTGATTTCATTGTCAACATGAAATCACATCCTGATTCTAATAAAATAAATTGGAAGCAAGCATAAGCTGAGAAAATTTGAGTATTTGTATAAAAATGGTAAAAGACATACAAAATTTAATTGTTAGTTTAAAATATAAACTTTAAGATCATCTTTTATTAATAATGGAAAAAACAAGTCTTGGATTCTCATAACTTGAAGTACAATTTTCAGTGCTATGATCACCTGTGTTTTATTTATGATAAAAGACATAGGCTCCATTGTGTATAAATGCCACATTTTTTTTATCCATTCATCCATTGAAGGGCATCTAGGTTGGTTCCACAGTCTAGCTATTGTGAATTGTGCTGCTATGAACATCGATGTAGCAGTGTCCCTGTAGCATGCTCTTTTTAGGTCTTTAGGGAATAGACCGAGAAGGGGAATAGCTGGGTCAAATGGTGGCTCCATTCCCAGCTTTCCAAGAAATCTCCATACTGCTTTCCAAATTGGCTGCACCAATTTGCAGTCCCACCAGCAATGTACAAGTGTACCCTTTTCCCCACATCCTCGCCAGCACTTGTTGTTGTTTGACTTCATAATGGCTGCCAATCTAACTGGAGTGAGATGGTATCTTAGGGTGGTTTACACAATGGAGTATTACTCAGCATTAAAAAATGACAAAATCATAGAATTTACAGGGAAATGGATGGCATTAGAGCAGATTATGCTAAGTGAAGCTAGCCAATCCCTAAAAAACAAATGTCAAATGTCTTCTTTGATATAAGGAGAGTAGCTAAGAACAGAGTAGGGTCGAAGAGCATGAGAAGAAGATTAACATTAAACAGGGATGAGAGGTGGGAGGGAAAGGGAGAGAGAAGGGAAAATGCATGGAAATGGAAGGAGACCCTCAGAGGTATACAAAAGTACATACAAGAGGAAGTGAGGGGAAGGGGAAAAATAATACAAGGGGGACAAACGAATGTCAGTAAAGGGGGCAGAGAGAGAAGAGGGGAGGGGAGGGGAGGGGAGGGGAGGGGGGATAGTAGAGGATAGGAAAGACAGCAGAATACAACAGACACTAGTATAGCAATATGTAAATCAATGGATGTGTAACTGATGTGATTCTGCAATCTGTATATGGGGTAAAAATGGGAGCTCATAACCCACTTGAATCAAATTGTGAAATATGATATATCAAGAACTATGTAATGTTTTGAACAGCCAACAATAAAAAATTAAAAAAAAAAAAAAAAAAAAAAAAAAAAGACATAGGCTCTGTGATATCAACCCTGTCAAGAACTAAAAGTAAGGATTTTGTATCATATATATATATATATATATTTTATCTCCTCACTCCAAGTTGGAAAGCACTTCAGAAAAAAATCAATGCAAAAGACTTGCATGCCCATTATATGTAGACGCTATGTTATGGTATCATAGAAGATTTATGGGTTCTACTATGGTTAGTATTCAAAGTAATGGACATTCCTTATTTTTTTTTCTGTCAGAAATTTAACATTTATTAAATTAATTCTATCTGCTTAGTGAATCTACTCAGATTGTAACATCAGTTATTTCTTTTTAGTCAATACATTGACACATCACCATGCTGACCTTAGTAGTGGCAGTTTCTTGATTGAATCAATTGAAGTTAATATTCAAAGTTGCTATTTACATGTTTATCATATTTCTCTAAAAATGTTATTATGAATAGTACCAAATTTAAATTGTGCAAAAGGATATGTTACTAAATTATTTTCTTCTATCTTTAAGTACTGTCATAGTTTTATGTTTCCATAGTTGTTGTTACCAACTTACTGTGTTTATTTCTATGAATATCAGATAAATTGTTGCCTTGCATTGTCTTTCTCTCTCTCTCTCTGGGGCACTTACTATGAACATATAGTGTTATATAATTTGTAGATATACAATTTATTTAAATGTCTTTACCATAATAAATATGTACATAGTCTCTAATTTTGTAAATTAAAAGATAAAGACTTATAGTTGTTTTCTATCAACCTAGATATTTATTTGACCATACCATTCTATTTAGCTGTAATGGTTTAATACTTTAATATCAAATAAAAATTAGGAATACTCTCTAAATTTTTCAATTTCTCTGGATCTTTGTTTTTTCTTCTTTCCTGTGAAGTCTATTTTTTGTAATTTTATTTAAATAATTTTATTTATCTAAAATATTAATTGATAAATAATATTTGCATATATTTATGGGGAACAATGTGATGTTGTGATACCCACACACACACACACACACACACATAATGAAATGTCTAAATCAGGCTAATTAGCATACTTACCATTGAATTTTTAATTTGGTTTATTATTTCCCTCATTTTGAAGATTTCTGCTTGATTCCTTCTCATAATCTCTGCCTCTTTATTGAACTGATCTTTCACTTTTCTCTCTGATACCATCTTTTATTTTGAAGGTCAATCTAACTATGTACCATCTAAATGCCTTCTCTGACATTTCTTCTATGGTGTTGTCTATGGATTCTATTGTGGGAACATCTTGGTTTATTTGAGGCACTTTTTTCCCTTGGTTTTCATGTTATTTGTATGTCTTTGCACCTAGTAGTATAGATATGAGACATTACAATTCTACCCTATAGTCTTACAGTGTCCCTGAAGGCTTCCAGTACCTCACCATTAAAGGGAAGACCAATATTAACACCATCAAATGCAAACAATATACAACCTTAAACCATATAGCTCTTATTAGAGCATCTAGAGTTTTGTCACAATAAAAAGAAGTGTTGTGTTCATTTATTGTCTACATATAAACAGTAAATTTGCTAAAAGTGTTTATCATTTCAAATGATGGAAAAAAAGAGAACAGAAGTAGTGTAGGATGTAATGTTTATGAGGAAAAAAAAGAGAAGATAGAGGTAAAAATTTATAGTAAAAGCAAAGGAGGAATTAAAGATGTTGGCTGTTAAACTGAGAGAAGTGAGAAAGAGAATCCAGGGAGACAGATAAGTGAGAAAAAAAAATTATAGATAGATTTTTAAAAAGAAAGAAAGAAAATGTAAAAATATGAGAATACACAACCAAACTGTAATATACTACTCAGACATCCACTCTTCAATAAATTGATGCATAAAATTTATTTGGATTCAAAGATGGTAGAGATATGGACTGGGAAATTTATTTGGATTCAAAGATGGTAGAGATATGGACTGGGAGGAAAGTCTCTGGAAAATTGACTAATTGCTTCTGTTGTCTTTCAAAATTTGTCTCAGCTTCACTTCTCCATGGATAGGTGGGGGTGTCTGAAGTTTAATGGTAGTTCTACTCCATTGGGTGCCAGACTGGTTGGCTAGGCAAGTGAGTTGAAAGATGCCTTCATGACCTTTTCCAGCCTTACCTCCCCTTATAGCTGACCCCTTCCATTTCTGCACACTTCAGGACTCACTGAGCTGGGGAGATCCAGGTATTCTCCAGTTTCTCCAACTTGTGTTCCTCCAGGGAAACTGTCCCTAGTCTCTGGCTTTCCGCAGGCTTGCCAGGCCCAGACTGGCTCATACAGTCTCAGGTGCAATCTGACGGACCTGGGCTTCAGATTTCCCAAGGTCTGCCTTGTAGCAGCCCCAGGAGTTCATTGCCATTCCAACTTGCAGAGAGACCACCAAGGATGCCCTCACACAAAGGAGCAATCCTGCAAAGAGGCGGCCAGATGAGGGTCACTAGTACACCCAGCAAGAAGACCTCTGGTGCAACCAGACCTGCAGGTACCAGAACAATATATTCCCAGGCCTTGGCCAGTGTCCTCAGACTGAAGCAGCCATGCTCCAAGATGGTGGGGGTGACAGCAGCAAGCTGACAGACCTCTTGGCCTTGTACTCCCAGGTCCTGGCTGATGTCCCAAAATGATGGTAGCTGTATGTGACCAAATCTGCAGGTACCTGAAAATGAACTTACAGGCAGCAACAGGGAGGTTAAATGTGGGCAAGGGGCAGGCAAATGGGCAACTGGTGGGTGGTTGGCGGAGGTCCCCAGGAGATCTGTATGTGAAAGGAAGGCGATATATTGGCAAAAGGCTGGTAATTGAGCAGACAACTGGGGGGCAAAGAGCAGAGGATCGATGAGCAGCAAGGGCTGTCTAGCAGAGAAACAGTATATTTCCTCTGCTTGAATCCCGCCTGAGTCCCAGAGTAAAAAGGAATGCAGCCTCCCTCTACTTCACCATCGTGGATCTCCCCTAGATATATTAATTCTTTACACACAGCTATAGTGCCTGATCAATAGCTTAACATATTGGGATCTTTGCTTTTTTAGAATAAATACTATGTGTCATTGAATTTTATTGTTTTAATGTGTCAATGGTTTCTTTTTGTGAAAATTGTATTTAGGATTTCTTTATTGATAATTATTAAGTTAAAGCCTATTCAATCTTGTAGGTTATGCGTTACCCTAAGCACTCTGTATTTTTCTTTTATCTTTTCCCAATATGGTGTCTTGTTTCTTCACTCTTGGTAATAAAAACTCTTTAGTTTCAGAAAGATTTCCTTGAACCATATTTTACAACTTTTCTTTCATATTACTTATTGATAGTTACCAAAGAAAACACAATTTACATTTGAAAAGCCTTTTGTGACCTACATGTATATATGTACACATAAAAATACACACATATTTATACATACACATATATATTAAAATAGTGAAGCACTGATACTTAGTAATTAAACATGAGTCTCAGAAACAGATATGATTGTAACCTTACCTTTGCTAATTACACATTATGTGCATTGGAAAAATACTTAAGAAGATTTTATTTCAGTTTTATCATCAGTGAAATAAGAGTGATTACATTCACAGAGAATTAGAATTTGACTACTAAAATGTATATAGTCAAAATGCCCCACATCCACCCCAGTAGTATTATTGAACTATCACTGAACTATATCCCCAAACCTTTTTATTTTGTCTCACTACATTATGGATCCTCTGTTCTTTGCCTTGAACTTGTAATCCTCCTGCTTTAGCCTCCTGAGTAGATGGGATTTTATCTGTGTGCCACTGTGCCCATCATTGTTTGAAGGTTTAAAACAGTAATTGATGATAGTAAAACATTCAGAATATATTAATAATTAGTCACACAATCATGATAATTTTTACTGAAAAATTTGAAAATTTCAAATGGACTACTAACTTTCACTTTGTTCATTTCTTAGTGTGAATTGTACATTAAACATTGTATGATGTTTCACCTTACTGTATTGTATTATAATAAGGTGACACATCATACCAATTATCTGCCATTCTGTAGATAATTTTGAGGGTTGTTTGGACATTCACTTGATGAAAGTGATTTTTGTCACTAATTTCTTTTTTTTCCTGTCTTTTTCGGGTTTTTTTTTTTTTTTTGAGTTGTTGACAGACCTTTATTTTATCCATTAATTTAAATGAGAGGCTGAGAATAAAACCCATTTCATACATGCAACACAAGTGTTCTACCACTGAGCCATAATCTCAGCCCCTGTTGCTAATTTCTTTGTAAAAATTTTGATAATAAAATATTTCAGGACAATTTTAAAATTGTTTCTTGGTAGTTTCTTTCCTTTCATTTTGATGTGCTGGGGTTTAATCCAAGACCTTGCTTGAGCAACCAATTAAAAAAAAAAAAAGAAATAATAAAAATGCAAATTACTGAGTGTTAAAAAAAAGGAGAATTGTCAAAATTGGAATCTAAGTCAGCCATTTACTATATTTAGTGTTTAATCAAGGATGAGAATTTATTTATTAAAATTAACCCCTGTCTTAAAAAAAAATATGTACTCTATCAGTGAGCTACACCCCCAAGCCTTCTTTGGTAATTGTTCTATACTATTTAACTGTCTGGGTTTGTTTCTTTAATGCATAACAAGTTTATGTTAGTCCCAATGTGATTTTTAAATTTCATGAATATGATTATTCCAGCAGTGTTTCCAAAAGATTTATTGGTAGGGGATAGTATTATTGCCAAGGAAAAGATTTTATAAGCGAGTTTTGTGAGTTCTTTTATCTGTTACTTCTTTCAGGCAATCAAACACATTACCTCCAAGGCAGTCCTTGTACCTCTCCTTGCTGTATTGACAAAATGCAGTTTGTGTGTATATTGCTTATCTGCATGTTTAGAAATCAAACCAAGTTCAATAAAATTCTGATTACAATTTCAGGGACTTACATTTCATGGTTATAAACAAAGGTCTTGCTCACACCTGTATTTGTGCCCCTTTCTTTAAGATGCTCCATTTGCCACACACTGTGGGCTTGGGCTAGCAAGCTATGCCTCAGACACACTTATTCTACTACATTTGGGCTCCTTTGTTATAAAATTATGATACAAGGTTTTTGGTTTCTGTAAGGTTTTTCAGAAATATAATACATATTTTTACTTCTTATTCTCTTCAGAATTTTTGAGTAAATCTGAATAAGGAAAACAGATTTAACTGTGTTCTGTTAAAACCAGCAATTTTTAAATGCATTTTTATCATTGTACAAATAAAAATCCACATGGAGTGCTAATAAAATTGTATTATTTAAAGTGCATTGGCTTAGAAGAATACTTTAGTCCTAAAATTTGGAAGATAGATGATAAATTATTTTTTTGTCATTAAGAAAAATTCTGAGTGAAAATCAGAGCATGAGAAGAAAAAACAAAAATAATCACATTATAGATTTGTTATATATTGCTGCTTTATGAATTTAAAAATAATAGTAATTTAAATAGCATATTGACTAATCTACAAAAATTATTGGCAGTAGATAGTCTACTTATTTAAAATGAAATATTGATATATCAATTTAGTGGTCAAAATTATAGGGCCTGGAGTTGTCGTATAGATTTTACCTCATAAAATAATTCAACAATATTCTTTTATCCTTTTCATAGTTCCCTTGTGACTGGAGCTTTTAATGGTTTTATGAAAATTAAATGTACATCCTGAGTAATATCTCATTACATTTGTGCACATATAAACCCAACTGCTACAATAGTCCGAAGGTTTCTTTTCCAAAAGGTAAATTAATTTAATTATAATGTAATTTAATGATTAATTGATTGATATTGATTAATTATTTTGAAGTTAAGTAATTCAGGATATATATTTCTTATAAATATATCTAAGTAATTTGTTCTGTACATTTCATGGAAAACTCACATTTTATCACTAAATGGCTGTGTTTGGACGTCAGTGTTTCACAAACATTTTTACAGCTGCTCAAAACCATACATGTGTATGTCAGGTATGTGATTAGCATCCTTTTCCCATTACTGGGAAGCAAAAGTAAAATTTGCAGGAAGTGCTGGAGGATAGTATACTGAAGACACTCATCAAAACCACATGATTACTACATTTAACAAAATATTTATTGAACACCATTAACCTAAAACAAAACTTTAAATCTGTGGGAAGAACTACAGAAGAATTAAATAATTTTTACATGATTTATCCTGTGCAACTATAGAAAAGCAAGTTCCATAGGGAAGAAGAACAAAGTCAAGAAAATCTTAAAAGATATTTAAGCATGGGCTGGATCTGCTCAGTAGCAGAGCACTTGCCTCCCATGTGTAAGGCACTGGACTGGGTTTGATCTCCAGCACCACATAAATATAAACAAATAAAAAAGTCATGCTGCCCATCTAAAACTACAAAAAAAAATTAAAGATATTTAAGCATATTTCTCTGTCAATCCTATTTATGAATTGTTACAGATTTCCAGGCATTTGATTTTCTCCCTTCTGTCATTAAAATCATCTTAGATTAAAAACATTGACATATGAAGGTACATTATTTTGACTAGAGTTTTTAAATTGCCTTAGATATATAGTATTTTAGAAAACTGAAGGATATGTCATAAAATTTAGAATTCAGTTTACAAATTAATAGATTTTCATACTAAATAATTAATGTATTTTGCAAGTGTCTGAAATTAGAAACAATTACTTATTGAAATATATTTTACCAAAACTATATCTTATCTTTTTTATGTTTAATAAATACATATTGGTCATGCATAATATATGTGGTACCATTTCACTTGTGAGAAACAGAAGCACATATCTATGAATGCTAAACAATAAAAATTTGTTGATAACTTCTATTTATAATTTTTAAGTAAACATCTAGTAAAGTATGATAGTATGAAATATGTATCTCTTTTTTAACAGTGCATAGATTTTATTCTCAGGATATTTTCATCAACTGACTAGTAAACTATAATATTCCATTAGTAATAACATGAAGCAAACTGAAAGTCTTAGTGCCATTAAAATTATAAATTAAAATTGGACCTCTCTCTGTTCCTGCTTTTAAAAAGTAATTTTGACTCAATCCAACACCAGTTAAACCACTAAACCACTTAAATTACAATGACAAAATAAAAATTTTATTCTGAATATTGGTAATTCAGATTCATTTTGCTACATGCATCTTAATGCATTTTAACTTCTGTTTATCATATAAAACATTCATTTTAACATATTAAACCATTCTCCAAGTTAGGATGTTGAAGATTTGCAGCTCACAGGAGACTCCTCTTTGCCCTTTAATATTAACTGTCATTCATATTGAACTGCAATAGCTTGAGCATACATAATTTAAAAATCTGAAATATGAAATACCCCCAAATCCAAAATATTTTAAGTAGTGGCATGATAGCACAAATGAAAAACTTCACATTTGACCTCATGTGATGGATCACAATCAAAATCCAACCACAGTAAAAATATTGCTTAAAACTTCCTTAAGGCTCTTTATTTTATGATGTTTGAAACAAATGAATTCCATGTTTGAAACTGGGTGTCATGCCTAAGATAACTCCAAATGTACACATATCCAAATATTACAAAACCTGATAAAAATTAAAAATTCAAGCATCTATTTTTAAGCATTTTGGATAAGAGATACAGAATTTATGTTCTAATCGGTCGTCACATATCAATTTTTCCTGGTTGTGGCCTTACTCCCACTCTTGCCAACATACTTGATGAAGGTACTAAGATATCTAAGGGTCCTATTACTTGGGTATCAAAAAAATGCCCCTAAACACATTTTTGCATTCAGTATCAGAATCTTTTTACTTGTCAAATTCAACATGCAGACACATACACAATTATCTGTAAATTTAAGATTAAAAATCAAAGTAAGTACAGGCTAGGTGCACACCTATAATCTCAGCAGCTCAAGAGGCTGAGGCAAGAGTATGGAGAATTATAAACAGCCCCAACAAAAGGGAGGCACTAAGCAACTCAATGAGACCCTGTATCTAAATAAAATACAAAATATGGCTGGGGATGTGATCACTCAATAGTCAAGTGCCCCTGAGTTCAGTCCCCACTACCCCTCCAAAAAAATCAAACTAAGAATATTTAATTATATAGTTAATCAATCAATTGTAAAGACAATGCAGACAATATATACACAACTTGTAACTTTCACATTAATCCACCTTTTTAAAAGAATTTAACATTTTATAGGTTGATGAGCCATACACTGAGTATAGATTAAATAATATAGTAATACTGATATTTTGAATTCATTTGTTAATATAATCTATATTTGAGATTTAAGTAGTAAATATCAAAGCATATACTATATGCCAATTTCTTTAATTATGAGACACACAAAATGTTGCTCTGAAAGACCTCAGAATCAGAAGTTTGACATTTGTACACATGATGATCAAAATTTGAACACATCATGCTATCTCACTATTTTCAAAATGACTTTAATAAAATCACAAATAGATTATGAAAGTAGATTTTCTTAAAAGATAGAAAAGATTTTAAGTGTACAAAAAGAATATAAATAACATGTCAAGTATAAGATTAAGTAATATAAAAATAGCATGTCTATGGTGTTGCAGCAGCTAATATGGGTAGCATAGAAAACATGTTAAAATAAGTAATTGGAAGAAGTGCCAGAAGAAAAAGTTGTGACAAAATCATGGAGGACATTTGTTCATAGAGAATTAATGTCACTTTTCTATACATCAGTATCTTGTTCAGAGCAAAACAACTAAGAAAACTCCTTTGTACCATATGGTCCTACTACCTTAATTGCAACTGAACAAAACACAAAACAACACCAATCACAAAGCAAGCTATATAGCTAGCTGTGATATAACTTGGCTGGAGAGATCTGTGAATCACAGACACCCTATGTTGGATGGAATCTGAAAATTCTAACACACCCTTGTTTCTCAGATATTCTTAACATTAATATTGAGAGAGAAAAAAAAGTTCATAATGAGAGCAGAACATGAAAGACCCAGGGAAGGAAGGTAGTGAGTGGAAACTTGTAGCCACAAAAGAAATAAGAAAATAGAGTTCATATGGCTGGAAAAAAAAAAGAAGATTAAATCAGTTGATAGTTATTATGGTTTAGATCTGAGGTATTTTCAAAAAAACTCATGAGTGAGACAAGGCAAGAAACTTTAGAGGTTAAATAATTCAATGATGAAAGTTGGAACCCAGTCAGTAGATTGATCTCCTGATAGGGATTAACTGTGTGGTAACTAGAGGCAAGTAGGATATGTCTGGAGGAGATGAATCACTGGGAGCAGCCTTTGGGGATTTTATTTTGTCCCTGATGAGTGGTGCTCTTTGTCTGCTTTATCTTGACCATATTCTGAGCTACTTTCTTTGGCCACATCCTTCTTCCATGATTCTCTGTCTTGTGTCCACAGCAATAAAGTTGACCTTCTATGGATTGACACTTCTGAAACCATGAGCCCCAAATAAAGTCTTCCTCTTTTATGTTGTTCCTGGTGGGTCTTTTGAACATTGCAGTGAAAAAGTTGACTAAAATAAGACTCGTTGAGAAAATAGAAGCAAATGAGAAGATATGGTATAGAATAAGCAGATACTTTGCTTTTCTGATGTGATTACTATGGGTCCTGATGAGTCAACTTAACTAAACTGGCATAATAGAGCTACTATTGATATCTTGTATCCTATTAAGTTCCCACTAGCACTGGCATCATAATCTCTGAGATTATTTCTGAGTTTTTTTCCTTTTAAAACTAAGCCTATTTATTACTGGCCTTGAATCCATATTGAACACATTCTCTCTCATTGTATCTCTCTCATTGTACAGCAGGAGTGGAAAGTCACATACTCAGTTTTCCAGCTTCATTTACAGTCAGTGTTGACTACGAAGCTCTGTTCTAGTCTGTGAATTATAAGTGGAAATTTGCTGTAAGGGCTTCTGGAAAAGTTTTTTATACTTCAGAGGAAAATAGAAAAATGCAGCTGGAGAACCTTCTTACCCACTTCATGCCTTGAAGCCATAATTTTTGGCACTATTCCAGACATCTAGAGCTCATACAATTACAAAGCCAATGCCAAGGATTGTAGAACTGAAATTCAGATGAAACATGAATCTTTGATACCATAGAGCAGCTAAAATAATCTTGAAATTTCTAAATTTAAACTTTAAGATACATTTATTGTGCTGAAAAATTCTAAAACCTAGTCAAATCTGAATTTGAAATGAATAAAAGTATGAGTTCCCAAAAGTATCAAACCATGAAACTATACTGTAAGAGAAGCAAACAGTGGTCCTCTTCAGGATAAAGGGAAGCAGTAATGGATAGATTTAAATATAAAGGAAAGAATGAAGAACATACTGAAATGGTAAATGATTAGGTACTTATATGTATGTATTATGCTTAATCCTTAGCAAAATATCATTGAAGACAAATTTTTGTTTAAATCAAGAATAATAGCATCATAATGCAGGGTTTAAAACATAGATGGGATTAAGTTGTGAAAAACAGGAATCAGACAATTGAAAAAGTGTAACCTTAGGAATTTAAGTGAGAAATGTAAAGTGGAAAGTCAGAAAATATTCATTTTAATTTACTTGGATAGTTTAAGAGTAAAATTTTAGATCCAAAAGTCTAACAAAATCAATCAATGTAAGTAACTAAAAAAATGAAATGTACTTCTTTGAACTGGAAATAAACTGGAAAATAATAAAAATACTTAAAATATCATTAAAATATTTCCATTATTGAATAATTAAAATTTTAAAAGACATACAAAGCCTGTATTTTGAAAACACAAATCATTTCCCTGAGGAATTTAGAAATCCTAAATAAACGATAGGTGGGAAAGGTTCATGAATTAAAACAATTAGGATTGATAAAGTAACAAATTTCTTCCAATTCATTTATAAATTCAATGCATTCCCAATCAAAATTTCAAGCAAGCATTTTTTTTGTAGATATTGACCAATTTATTCTAAAATTCATATGGAAACCAAAGAACCTACTAAATGAGCTCATACAATAAGATAAAGTATGAGATTTTTCTGGCCATAGAGACTAGAACTATATTTAATCATATTATATGATGTTCTCCCAATAGTATTTTATATTGCAAGATTATAGAGACCCCTTTACAAAATCTAAAAGACAAGAGAAACTTGAGTATCAAGATTTTACCAAAGAGTATAGAATTGTCATTTCCTCCCATGGGGCATGATATTATTGCATAGCAATTACATAGAAAAGGTAATGTTATTAAAATTAGATGCTATTTGTTTGTTTGCTTATTACAAAAACAGCCTCTTCTAGGCTAGTATACTTCCTTTTGAAAAGGCTGTGAACTCTTTGAGCTCAAGATTATTGTAATCTAATCATGTCCCCAGATTCACCTGATCATACTATGCTTAAAACAGCTCAAACTATGAAGCACCTTTCCCAGAAACGTAAGATGTTTGATTACCAGGGAATTACATTCAGATTGTTTAAAATGTATTATTCAATGCAATACAGAAGTCATCCTCCTAAAATGGCACTGTGAGAGGGCAACCATGACTTAAGAAACTTGTCAAAATGAGTTTGAACTCTTCCCAAATGCTTTCTAAGTGAAAATGAAGTGTCTCATATAGAATAATACCTCAGAGAGGAGGCATTAGATAATATTGAATTATTGGGGTCTCCAATGGTTCTTTAAAAGAACGAATCAACTTCACCAATACCAAAATCTATTTCCTGCAGATCAAAGATACATTTGGCACTATAAGGATATAAACACCAAGAGATTCAGTCATCCTTAGGTAACTTTCAGGGTTTTGGTTCCAGAAACACCCCACCCCCATGGGCTCTCAAGTCCCTTGTATAAAATGGCATAGTATTTGCACAGAATCTATACACATCCTTCCATATACAGTCATGCGACACACAACAATGGTATACACTCTGAGAAATGAATCATTAGATGATATCATGAGTGGGCACACATCAGAGTGTGCTAGGTGATACAGCCTCCTGCATTACTAGGATCTATTGTGTAGCCTATTGCTTGTGGCTACAAACCTGTACATCATGTAACTGTACTAAGAAGGCAACTGCAATACAATGATAAGTACTTGTCCATATAACATATAAAAGGTAAAGCAAAGACATGATATAAAATATAGAAAATAGTACACCTATAAAGAGCACTTAACATGAATGGAAAGAAATTTGGTCTGGATGAATGAATATGATGAACATGACCATACACTACTCCAGACGAGACTTCATAAATATTGTCAACATAGGCTGCACTAAGTTCTTTCTTGAATAAATTAATCCTAATTTACTGTAACATTTTAACTTTTTAATTGTTTTAACTTTAGGGCAGTGGGGGAAGCATACTGGGGATTAAACTCAGTGGCACTCAAACACTGAGCCACATCCAAAGCCCTATTTTGTATTTTTATTTACAGACAGTGTCTCACTGAGTTGCTAAGCACCTCACCATTGCTGAGGCTGGCTTTGAACTTGTGATCCTCCTGCCTCAGCCTCCTGAGCCACTGGGATTATAAGCATGCACCACCACACCCGGATTTTAACTTTTTGACCCTTTGGTATTACAACAGTTTAAAACACAAACATATTATACAGCTTTTTAAAATATTTTCTTTCTTTATACTTTTATCCTATGTTTTTTTTTCTATTTAGAAATTTGTTACTTTTTAATTAAAAAAAAAAAAAAAGAACATGAAGTAAAAAAACACATATATTATTCTAGGCCTACACAGAGGATCAGGATCATGAATATCACTGTTTTCCACCTCCACCTCCTGTCCTACTAGAAGATCTTCAGAGGAGCTGATGTTTATAATAACAATAGCTTCCTCTAAATGACCTCCTGAAGGACCTAAAGACTCCTTTACTGTTAACTCTGTTTTTATACAAGTAGTAGTATATTGTAAAAAATGCGGAAACACACAAACCAGTACCACAATCATTTATTAATCATTATCAAACATTAGATATAGCACTGATTAAATGTGTCATACTTTCATATGACTAGCAGCACATTAATTTTGTTCATGCAGTTTCACCACAAACATGTGGGTATTGCATTAAATTACAACATTACCATGGGTATCCTGCCACAGAGTGATAGGAATTTTTTTAGCTTTTTTATGACTTTATGAGACCATGGTCATATACGTGGTTCATCATTGATCAAAATGTCATTATGTGGTATATACATGTAATTTAAACCATCTCTAGATTACTCATAATACTTCATACAGCTGAAATTATATTTAAATAGTTATACTGTGTTGTTCAGGGAACAATGAGAAGGAAAAAATCTGCACATGTTCTATGTAGGCAGAATTTTTCTTTCAAATATTTTAGATGAACAATTGGTTGAATCCATGGATGTAGAACCAAAAGATATGGGAGGTCACATTTTGTCAGGTTCAACAAATTTAAGAATAAAGTCATATATATATATATATATTCAAACAAATAAAAAGACATTACAAACACACATTTAACTCAGGATTAGATAATGGACTTTTCACCCAGTCAGTGAGTCTTGAGCTTTCCCAGGGTGCTCACCCTAAAATTTCTCTTTACTGAAATTACTGTTAGGATATAATTTTATGGTTATATGTAGGCAGGTTATAGACTCATGTAAATATGATATACCAATGATAGATAACGCATTCTATTTCTATACCTACATTTAGCTATCTGACTGTCTGTCTATCTATCTATCTATTTGATTTGTTTTCCACTGCCTTTATTTTTCCAAGATGCCAGAGAAACATGGCTCCTGGAGAGTTGTAGAAAATATGAAAAATACAACTTTGATGGAATAGATCTACCAGTCTCATAAGCAATTGTGATTGTTGAAATAGTGTGTTGGAGGTATAGAAGAATTTAAAACACCAACACACATGAGGGAAATCTCAACCATCTGTTGAGCTGTTCTGAAAGCTTTCTTGTTACTGGTGCTGAGACAATACAGATTCCATTAAATGTGATTGACTTGTTAATATGTGTGATGGATGGGTTCTAAGAATGCTATCTATGTTCCAGGTAACAGACTGTCCTCTTCCAGATAGTTTGTGGGGTCATCATGATCTTGAATCTTGCCAGACTTGTCTCTCTGCCTAAGCCCTTTGTAAGCCAAAGTGTTTTCAGATAGGCTCTGTCTGTAAGGTCTCCCCTGGGTCCCACAGTGTGTGCTCAGGGCTTTCTCCCACCCTATGCTTAGCCTGCTGCCTGAAATTCTACATCTATGGGAAGGGATTTTTTTTTTTTAATTTTTATTGTTGGTTGTTCAAAACATTACATAGTTCTTGATATATCATATTTCACACTTTGATTCAAGTGGATTATGAACTCCCATTTTTACCCCATATACAGATTGCAGAATCACATCAGTTACACATCCATTGATTTACATATTGCCATACTAGTGTCTGTTGTGTTCTCCTGCCTTTCCTATCCTCTACTATCCCCCCTCCCCTCCCCTCTTCTCTCTCTACCCCCTCTACTGTCATTCATTTCTCCCCCTTGTATTATTTTTCCCTTTCCCCTCATTTCCTCTTGTATGTACTTTTGTATAACCCTGAGGGTCTCCTTCCATTACCATGCAATTTCCCTTATGGGAAGGGAATTTTTACAAAGAGAATCTAAATTTATTTATAAGATGTACCAAACATTAACTAAGAAAGCCCCAAGGAAAACAATAAAGAAAAACTACAGGGAAATGGAAAATCCTTGCAATTCCTGTACAATTTGTTCAAGGATGAGCAGCGCCTATAAAAAGAAAGACCAAAGTTTGTCCACATCTATATAAAGTTGAAGTCAAAAAAGACTGCATCATTATTACAGATTTTCAGAGACCTTAGTGATGTTACTAACATAAAAGCTTACAAAGAAGTGAAGGAGAGGAAAAAGCTGTATATCTTGTTTAGTTGGAACTGAATATTAAAAAATTGATAACATGTATGCCTCCAGAGAGTTAAAATATATGGATATTTATATCACTTGGAGAGAGCTATACTTTTTATTTTTATTCCTGATTCTGATTGTGGGACAAAGGCAGGCAAGTATTCAAATTATTTTTAGTGATTTTTACTTTGCTTGACATTTCACAATTCTAAAATGTGCAAAATCTGTATAAAATATTACAAATATCAAAATAATCTTCCTTTGTAGCAAAATTATACTATTAGTGATGTTCTTGCTCATAACTATAGATCATAACAATATTGGTTCTCTAAGGACAAAAATTGGGGAGAATTAGCATTTTCCCTTGACTATTCTATTTTATTTTCAAAAAGCAGAAAATATAACTTATGTAATTTTTAGTCTATTATTTGAAATGACATAAAGTTTTAATAATAATATGATTTTTCCTTAGTACGTCTTCAACTTTGGAAATGACATGCAGTAGAAATGATTCTTCCAATGAAAGATATCAGGGATCCCTGGAGAAGTTGTAAGCCTGGAACTGGGACAGAGAAAATGCAAAATGATTTTCAAAACCAAAAATAACAAATGCTGACGAGGTGCAGAGAAGAGGGAACTCTTATACACTGTCGGTAGGGATGTAAATTAGTACACCCATTATGGAAAACAGTATGGAGATTCCTCAAAAAACTAAAAATAGAACTACCATATGATCCAGCAATTCCACTAACGAGTGTATATCTAAAGGAGATGATTCATATAACAAAAAGATACTTGCACTCTTATGTTTATTGTGGCACTATTTCAATAGCTAACATATGGAATCATCCCAGATGCCCTTCAGCGGATGAATGGATAAAGAAAATGCAGTATATATACAAAATGGAATAGTAGAAAGAATGAAATCCTGTCATTTGTAGAAAAATGAATGAAACTGGAGGTCACAATGTTTATTGAGTAAACAAAATTCAATGAGAAATACCAGGAAAAATTACAGGAGGTGATAAAGACAATGGCAGTGATGGTGGCTGCAGGACATTAAGAAGATACAAGATCCAGTGGACAAATGGGGAGCAATTTGAGCAGCAAGATTAATAACTATTGTATTTAAATATATATTATATTATGTATAATTATATATATTAATAACCATGGTATTTAATATAGCCCAGAGAACACTGAGTATACAATGATGAAAAGAGAAAATTAAATAAATAAATAAATAAATGGAGGGGAATATACAATGGTTCCTTACATAAAAGTTCTTCATAATAATGAAGAGGAAATGAAACAAATAAAAATCACCACTTGGCAAATACCATAGAGCTTCTTGCAGGCAATATGAGCATATTAAACTTAATAGGCTAAAAATGAAAAAAGAAACAAACTATTTGTCTATTTTTAAAACATTTGTTTCAAATATGAACTATTTACAAAAAGAAAATAGTAACTTTATAATTAAGAAGTCCAGCAAACATCACTTTACCCCAGTTTTTAGAGTGAACAGCACTAGTAATAATAGACATATCAGCATCTTGTTGTCTTTGATATGATGCACTGAGAAGGGCACCTCACTTTTATGGTACTTTTCACAAAAATCCATAATTTTAACAGAGTCATAAGGAAACATAAAATTCAAATAAAAGAATGTATTACCAAACATCTTAACAGTCATATATAATACTCCCAAGATCATGACAAACAACAAATAACTGAGAAAATATATATTGGAGAAAACTATGAGAATGTGAAATCTAGATACAATGCTCAAGAGAACTTTGAAATATTTCTACTGAAAGTTATTTATGAGACCAGTTCTAGAATAAATCAAGGAAAATGG